>NC_052059.1:50753237-51074244 GCF_903992535.2 Arvicola amphibius
AGATCTAGCTATGCTTGCCGGAAGTGTGCAGGTCGGAGGTGATGGGAATGCGCTTTGGGTGGGGGTGGGGGGACGTGAACCTGCAGGAAGGAAAAAAATCATATCAGCCTTGGTCTCACCCCCTCAAGATGGGAAACTGAGGTCCAGGGTCAGGGTTTCTACTTGCCAGTTCTTTGGCAAGAAATGAGGCAATTACACAGACTTCACGCAGAGCAATGGATAGAACCGGGTGGAGTTTTACTGTTTGTAAAACCATTCTACCTCTCTGAGGCCGTGGAAGTCCCTGCAGGGAGTTTAGAGGCTTGATTTTAACACCCAACATACAGGGGAAGAACCCTAGTCTCCAAGAGGCCAAGTGACTCACCAAGACAGATCCCTCAGCAAGAAATAGGGGGACAACGCCAGCTGTTCCGACTCTCAGGACAGGTCTCTCTGGGCAGGTCTTCAGAGCCAGCTGACGGGCCAAGTGGGATTCTGCAGAGTAGACTCAGGACAGGTGTCTACTGGCCTTGAGCCACCCCCACCCACCCAGCCCCACCTTCCATCCACACACAGCTTCCAGCTCCAACAACAACACCTGACCTCACCTCTTTAGAGGAAGCGAATAAACCTGCAGGAAAGAAGCTGGCGGCCAGATCGGAGCTGGGCTGTGAAACTGAAGGAGACTCATGACTCACTCTTTTGGAAAGATGTTTCTCACATTTACCTGGAATGCCCACAGGGCAGCACCTCCTTGCAAGGGATCAAACTGTGCTCTGAGCTGACCACCTCTAGTGAAGCATGTAAGCCAAGACTCTTAGCCTGTCACACCAAAGGAGGAGTAGCTGAGTAAGAAACAGACCCGAGCTTTCCAGACTTAGCATCTCATGTCTAAAGAGATCTGGACAAGGGCAGATCGGAGTACAAAGCGCATAACTTGAACTTGGGTTTAAAATATCTCTGCTGAGCTCTGAACATGAATGCACTGAGGTGGGACCACATCCAGTGAAGGTTCAGATGAATAGCTATAGGCTCTGCCTCTTGGGGCACATGCTGTCCTTGTGAGGGAAAGGAGGGGGAGAAAGATACTTATTGACTTTGTGTGTCTTTGGAAACCCCTAACTTCATGGTGACACAAATCAGTCATGCTGCCTTTGCATAGGCAGGATCCCCACCCTCCTAATCCCCAATGATGATCTGCTTTCTATTTCCACAAATTTTCTCCCTGAGAATGCTCCATCATTACACCGTATAAGCTCAGCCTTCTTGCGGTTAGTGTAGTACACTTGAGATGTGCCTGTGTTTATCAGTATTTCATTTTGCTTCATTTCTTAGTGAATGGATGGAATACAATTTGTCTCTCTACCTGTTGAAATGCATGAAACTGTTTCTGCACTTTAGTGATTATGAATAAAACCAGTATAAGAATATTCCCGCTCGGATCTCTGTGAGTTCGAGACCAGCCTGGTCTACAAGAGCTAGTTCCAGGACAGGCTCCAAAGCCACAGAGAAACCTTGTCTCGAAAAACCAAAAAAAAAAAAAAAAAAAAAGAATATTCCCGCTCAAAGAAAAATTAATTCAGGAATTCGGGTGATACCACCTTATTGCAATAATAGGAACTGGGTAGACAGATATAAGGATTTAAGATGAGGAAGGTGTGGGAGCAATCTGGTAGGCTGGGCCATTGAGGAGGCATGGTCCTTCTGATGGACACAGAGATACTCACTCAGGAAGGTGAGAAGAGAGCTTTCTGCTCAGGCCACTCCTACAAGCCTAGGCTGCAGAAGAGCTGACCAGAGTACCAGGGACCGCCCTCCTCAGGCTCACTAGGGCATCACTAGGGGATGAGAACATTCCACCCCACATATCAGGGAAACCCAGTCTTATTTCTTGCCTTCTCTGGACAGGTGATGCTCCTTGACCCCTCCTAGGGATTCAAAGCCCATTATGTGGGCCATGGGGCTCCCTTGGCAACCGCTCAGCTTCCTAGAATCTTGGAAACCTTTAGAGATGCTGGCCCTAGCTGCAGGCTGTCAGGCTAGCTAAGCCCTCAGTCTGGCTTTCTGTAACAAGGGTTGGTTGGAACTACCCATCTCCTTCCATATGCACTCTGACTGTTAGCTGGGAGACAGCAACTCTTGATATTCTGCCTCTCCAGATTCTCACGGTCACCTTCTTCAGATCTCTCCATGTAGGAAAATTGGGAGTGGCTTCCTGGGGCCCTCCCAGGCGCCTGCTGTCTGCTTTTGGTGCTGAAGTGCCAACCTTGATTCTGAGTACACCTGGAGCCAGCTGAACCCTAGAAAGCTTCCTTCCCCAGACAAGGGAGCTCTCGTTACACCCAGCAGAGCTTTTTGGAGAAAGTCCCATTTAGACAGGCTGGTGAGCAGCACCCTCCGCACCGAGTCCTGAGAGGGGCAATATTGGGGGGGAGGCCTTTCTACTCCTATATGCTTCTCTGCAGTGGTGGGGGGCACTCTGCGGGGTCTCCTCCTGCGTCTCACTGTGTGGTCCTGTTTTAATTACTGTTTCTGCATAAACTCAGAGAAGGCCTGAACAAGAGCTCAGTGAGACGACTGCCCCAGGGTGTTGCCTTCATGGTGTCTGGGAAGTGCTGGCTATCCTCTGGCTGCCTCCAGCCTTGGTCTCATCCCAGAAGCCAACAGTAGAACAGGAACTACAACATGCAGAACTCAGAGATGGGAAAGGCGAGGTGCTTCCATGAGCTGGCTATAGGCAGCTGCCAGCTGGGACCTGGGCACACGGTCAGTTTCCTTCTACCTGGTTCAGAGCAGGAAGGCGGTTGTCAGGTATGTGCTCTGGGCCCGTGGTTTCAAGACCACCTGAGCCTCTCCATCCTCTTCTGAGATGTTGGTACAGACAGAACTTGCATAATCTGCAGACTGGGCTCAGTGCAAAATACAAACACTGGGCTCTTGGTTTTAAAAAGAATGAGAAAACAGTTCCTAAGCCTTTCAGGATGATGGCTGCCGAGTATTAACGAAGGGAAGGTCTCTGTTATATGTATAGGTCACTGAAGGGATCTGAGGTCAAGCAAGGTAATGGCTGTTAGCACCGTACCTAAAGTACAGGAAGACTGGACGAAACTAAAAAGGCCACAGAGTGGATGGAACATATGGCTGATCCCACATTCACAGTCCCATCGCCCCACCGCCACACCTGATTGTCATTTGTGGGCCCTGAACCTTTGGGGGTGATCTGAATCATCTCTGCTCCTCCCCACCTTTCCTTGGAAACGAAATGACCCTGGCATCTGAAGAGGCCCAGAGGGTTTCTTCCCTTCTCTAGAACTGGGTGTAGGAGCTGGCCTGGAATGCTACCCACACAGGCCTGGGGAGGTGCCAGGAGAAAGTTCCACCATCAACTGCCCACTTAGTGAGCACTTAGCTAACTTCATTCTGAGGTGGAGGCAAGGTGTTGAATGGGTGTTTGCAACAGGTGCCATCCCTGAGGCAGCTTCTTGAGTTGGCAAAATGGCAGCAGGGCCCTTCTGTCTTTCTTGATATAGCAGGGTATTCTAGAGCCTAGGCTCAGGAAGACACTGGGCAGCAGGCATCTCACCTAACCTAGATTCTCCTAGAGCAGTAAGCACATAGTGAGGTAGAAAGCCAAAGGGCATCCTCAGACTTGGGACCAGGGGATCAGGAGAAAGAAGACAATCCCAGAATCCCACCAGGCTCAGGGATGCCCCACATAGCAGATGCCCCAGGAATAGCAAGGACAAGCCTTGCAGGTGTTGCCAGCCTTCCTGAAGAAATGATGTGTGTGCCAAGGGACCAACTCTGCATACATGACTGCTGTTCAAACACGCTCCCTGGTTTCCAGGACAGCACGGGATGCTTCGCCAGCTGTGAGCTAATTCCTAGGCTGCTGAAGGAGGTGGGTGGGTACAGTTCCATCCGTCAGCCAACACCTTGTCTCATTATGAGCTAATTTGTTCATCTGGAAAGTCTTCAAGCCCACTTCCCCAGTGGGCTCTTGGGCAGAGGAAGGCCAGGGGTGTGTGGAATAATGCTCCCCTCTTTCCACTGGAACACACCATTTCCTCTCCAGGAGATACAATCTAACACCCCCTCCCACCTCTCCTGTCCCCTTAAGTCTCATGACTTTGTACAGCTGTTTCTTCCTCCCTCCCTTCTATACCTCCGTTCTCAGGGATTTGAGGCCTTTCTCCTTCCGGAAGATTGCTTTAATCTTTGCTGGCTGAGTGGTGTGTTCTGGTGATGTCAGTACACAGGCAAACAATGATGTCACCACAAGATTAGCTAACACTAGAAGCAAGCAGAGCAGGAGTATTCTAACAGGCCTCTCCTGACACAGGAACGCAGGACAATAATTTGAGCATCACAGAAGCCTGGGATTGTCCCCATCATACAGACAGGGAGACTGAAGGCCCAGATAGGTGTGGCCACTGCCTAAGGTCACAGAGCTAGTCAGTGGTGGAGCTGGGACTCAAGTCTTCCATGTCTGTATCTAGGCTATCTCTTAACGTCTGCACTTCTTGTCCTTCCTAGACCAACACATTTATACCAGGCTCTTCTTTTTTGTATGCTTATTTTTATTTTATGTGTGTGGGTGCTTTGTCTGCCTATACGTCTGGGCACCACCGAGGAGTGTGCAGTGCCTGAGGAGGCCAGAAGAGGTTGTTGCATCTCCAGGAAGTGGAGTTACAGACAGCTGTTAGCAACCATGCAGGTGCTGGGAGTTGAACCCGGGTCGTCTGGAAGAGCAGCCAGTGTTCTTAACTGCTGAGCCACCTCTCCAGCCCCTACCAGGACCTCACAATACTCTCCTCTACCACACTGTGATGCTCACAACGTGAACCGGTACTTTGGTCCTGAATCCAGGACCTAATTAGCACAGGGCTGCCTGCACTCTGTAATCAACCGTCTCTGTGGCCTGTGCTTGCTCACATGTGTGCCTGCTGAATGGGCTCAGAGAAACAGAGGTGCAGCTCCTGGGCCTACTGTGGACATCTATCTGTCCTCAGGAGATGCCACACCTACCCCTTCCCTGCCCTGACTGGCAAGTGCCTGAACGAGAATATGTCTGTCTACCTGTGTGCCCAGCCGCAGGTGTGCAGCCTCCCCCACCCTTCCCCAGGCAAATCAGGCGCAGCCTCGGCTTGGGCCATGTCCTGAGACTTTGGACTGATGCAGAGAGGACTTCCTTGGCGCTCAGTATTGTATGGGGTCATTTCCACTTGGCACCTTCTGCCTTTTGTCCTCCAGAAAGACCATTCCACTTTGTTCTGAGGAACCCAACCCCTAGGGCACCGACATTCCCTCTCACCTCAGGTCCAGCAGTCACATGGCTCTAACTGAACTAATCAGAGCACTCCTTCCTCCAACCTGGCCTTACTCTCAGCAGTCTGGGGTTCCTAGGGGCCTCTTGCTGTCACAGGGAAAGCTTTTACTAGGGTATAACCCCAAGCACACACAACAGTTTGAGGCTCCCAATTAGACCTTGTTGGGAGCCTGACTGTCGTGGGACGCTGTTCTCAGGGTACCACAAGACTGTTGCCATCTTGAACTCTCAGCAACCGATATCACCCACTGAAGACGTACACAAGACCAGGCTCATTCATATTCCATCATGGAAGGAGGGAGCTCATGAGACCCTGCCTTTCCTGAGGCATATACGGGGTTAACAGTCGCTAAGGGGAAACGGGCATTTTCTTCACTTCAGTGAAGGGGCGTGGTGTGAAAGGCACCCATGTTCCTACAGACACTTGTTCAGTTACCGAGGACCTTACAACCTAGGCTTTGATGATGCAGCCCTTCAGATTCTCCTCTGAGACCTAAGCTACTTCCAAGCTAGACGCTCAGCTGTTATAACTGGCTAGCAGAAGCACGCATTAGGGAAAGGAAGGAAAACAATATGGCGAACGCTTACTGGTATTCGGCGTTCGCTTGTTTCTATGCCACAATGGGGCCCCTCCTTTGCTGTCTGCAGGGAGCTCCCATGTTGTTTAGAACCAGAATCAGGCCTGACACCCTTTGTGTTCATTCTCTGGAACCACAGGACCAGCCCCAAGTCCCCTTCTTCTGCTAAGGACCTGACGACTAGATTTGAGCATGTGACTTGAGCTTGACCAATCAGAGGCTCAGGCCTGGGCTCTGAATTTGGAGTGTGTGAGGCCCAGAAGAAGAGCCAAGGAGAATTCCCATGTGGCCACCTAGGTGCCAGTCCCCAAACAGTTGTGAGATACAGAGGCCACCTAGCCAATGGTCTCTCCTAAATAACCAGGGGGCTGGTTCTGACTTCTGGTTCTGCCCTGTATCTGCGTGCTTTCTTCCTTGGCCTTCACCACCTCCTCTCACTTCCTACGACTGCCCCATATCCCTACAACCACGCTGCTTTCTGTGTGCCTACACTCAGGAGCCCTGGCTAGAGTGTGGGCCACACAGGTCATTTGCATGGGCAACAACTATAACTGAGAGCCAAGCCATGCCATGAAATGCCATCACACGTAAAACACTCTCTTCTCCCACATTTCTCTGTCCCTTAGCGACACACGGTTGAGAACTAACAGGAAGAGCTGTCACCTTCTTAGTAAATTTTTTACCAAGTCCGTCTGCATTCAGACTTGTTTCCTAATTTACAGGCATCCACAAGCAGCACTTGGTGAGGACAGGGAGACAGTTTGCCACGTGTGACTTTTCACACTTCCTCTGCTCCTTCTAACAGAAACGCCACCCAGGGGTCATTGTGAGGAAGAGGACATGCTCTGGGCCTTCCCTAACCGACAGCAGCAGGATGTCCAAACTGGGGCAAACATTTGTACGTCTAGTCAGCCTGGACAGCTGTTCGGCGATGTGCCTGTCTAGGTGACCTCAGCAAGGTGACAACCCCCTACTGCTACAGTTTACCTCCTATAGCTGGTTGCCACAGATCTGAGCTTCCTGCAGCCCCACACTAGCAGGCTAGTCTTACTTTTAACTTCTCATGTCGCCTGGAGACTTTCCCTGCCACCTGGAAGAGGTACCATAACCCTAGGGCTTTGGGTTGATTTTACAGGTTGGAGACAACAACAAGAAGAAACCTGTGTCACAAAACCCCAGCCCAGGAACACTGGCAAGGGGCTGTGATGGCCACCCAGGAAAAAGAGGCACATTATTGAGAACATAGGACCAGATAGGTGCCCCATGCTTAGAACAAGCAGAACATCGAAGATCACAGTTCTCAGAGGGCTTTAACACATTTGAGCCTCAATTGTTCTGATTCTACAAGGTCCCCCAGGCTGAAGAGGTTGGTTCTTGGGAACAGGGTCCTACTGGGGAAAGCTGGGAGTTCTCTATCTCCTGCCAACTACTACTGATGCCTTCCATTCCCCGCCACTCCTCACCCACTGATGCCTACCACAGCCCAAAACTCTGCTGCTTAGGCCTAAGACCAGAGGTACAAATGTTGTCTCCTTCTCAGTGGCCCCTTCCTTCATGCCCTTGGATGTTCCTCTGGGACCCCATTAGTTGTGACCCCTTATCTTGCACAGTATATCTTGGATCCCGCCCTAGCAACCATGCTTCTAGGTATTATTTATTAACATTGCCAAGCTTCTAATACCTACCAAGCCAGGCACTCTGAAGAAAGAGCATTTCATGAGCTCGAGGACCTGTGACTGCATAGTGTGACCATCCCATTATTTGGGGAAACTGAGGTACAGAGATGAGAGAGAACTGGCAGGGCAAAGGTGGATACTGGGTAGTTGAGACAAGGACAGTGCCAGCAAGGCCACAAGGCTGAGCTTGGAACTAAAGACTAGGCTCTCTCCCTTGTTATATAGCTCAACAAGACAGGGCTCACATATCGTTTGTCGAACAACTGTCCTGGAGATAGCTAGCTCTGCCCCAGCTCTGTGCTATCCAGTGATGCTGTCCCCACCTGGAGGACCACCTTGATTGTGACTACAGGCCACCTATATATAACAAAGAAGGTCAGCCAGGTCTCCAGGCGACATGAGAAGTTAAAAGTGAGACTAGCCTGCTAGTGTGGGGCTGCAGGAAGCTCAGATTCGTGGCAACCAGCTATAGGCGGTAAACTGTAGCAGTAGGGGGTTGTCACCTTGCTGAGGTCACCTAAAGAGGCATAGCTGTCACCGAACAGCTGTCCAGGCTGACCAGACATACAAATGTTTGCCCCAGACTACACAGTTGGCCAAGTGAGTTGGGGACTGAGTGACCAGCTTAAGGCATAGTCTACCTTGGTGACAGCCCACAGCCTTTCTCCACATTCCTTGGGGTTGCTGTGCCGTTTTCTAGAACATACTATCTAGACAGGGCTGGTTACTTCCCACCCATATAGAAAACTTTCCATCAGCAGGTGTTACTTAGGCATGTTAGGGAAGCTTCTGGAATGAAGAACTGGCTATCCCATGGATCAAGCTCCCTTGGAATCTAACTTTGCTTAGCAAGGCAGGTATGGGGAATGTCTTCATCAAGTCTGGCTTTCACACCCCAACACTGTCTCGCTGCCCAATACTCTACTGCTGGAGCCTGGCCAGGCTTAGCCAGTGGGCAGAGGCTCACACTGTATACAAGGAAGTCGGTGTTCCTCTGCTGAGTGTGCCTGCGTGTCACCAAGTGGCAAACTCCATCAGAAAGTATATGACTGATTATGGACAGTGTCTTTGGTCTCCCAATCAACATGCTAGGGCAGGCAGCCCCCACAGCCCCCGCCCCCCGCTTCTACCAATAGGCTGTGCTCTGAGGGGGTCTCCAATGGCGTAGAGTGAAGGACAAAGTGAGCTGAGTTGACAGCCCGCACGCACCTTCTCGTCTCTTGTCAGGTCTGGGCTCCTTCTCTGAAGATGAAGCTGTCGTAGAGTCACGGGGTGGATGAAAGGGTGAGGGACAAGGTATTCAGTGGTCTCTACTGCTTTCTCAGGTGTCGGAAGAGTCATAGGTCTGGCCTTCCTGGCCCAGGCAGGCTTATCTGTCCAGGTTTAATCATAAACCTGATGCTTATCTTACATGGGGGTGGGGCGCTCCTACCCAACTCTCCCAACCTGGAAGGTGTGGTCTGTAAATATGACCACCCCTGCTTGGCAGATGTGCCTCAGCCCTGCCGAGCCGGGGATGAAAAGAGGAGTCACAGTGCCCCCCGCCCCCACCCCCGCCCCTGGTGTTGACGACACCAGCTGGGCACTGACTGCCCAGAGCCCTTTTCCTCCTCCTTGGGGTTGCCATGGTGACAGAAGCAGGAGGGACACCCGCTGATCTGGCCCTCTGCCAGTCATCTTTCCCCTTCCCAGGCCCATTTTTATTCCAGCTTCTACTTAGCATTGTTGGGAGCACCTGAAACAGGGTGTCCCTGGCCACAGAGGCAGGGAGGGGGTTAATTGTGCTGGGATGTGTGTGTATGTGTAGGAGGTGGTTGTTTTACTGACTGTGGAATGCTGTGTGTGTGTGTACACGCACACAAATATCTTGATTGGTGTGTGTGTGTGTGTGTGTGTGTGTGTGATAGTGGTGGGATGGGTTGTCTTGTTCTCTTTCTTTTTTTTCTCTCCCTCTCTCTATGTGTGTGTATGTGTGTGAATCATGTTGTCTTACATTCTGTGTGTGTGTGTGTGTGTGTGTGTGAATCATGCTGTCTTACATTCTCTGTGTGTGTAGTACAACAGTTGATGGTTGCCTTGTTGGATGTGTGTCCATGTGAGTGAGCAAGCTGTCTACCCAGGGCAACTACGAAGCCATCTGGGTGCTGCCTGGATTGTTCCGTCCTGCAACAGAGCACCATGCTAACCCAGTCCTTCCTTCCAAAGAGGCTGGAGTCTGCCTCTGGTCTGGGGTCCTCCTCTGCAAACAGGCCTTGCCGTGGGGTCACTTGAGCTTAAGGACAGTTCTGCCACACCGATCATGCCACCCACATATGGCTCTTGGAACCTGTATGGTGTGGGGACCGACTTCTGCCTATGTGTAGGGGACTGACCAAGAGGCAGTCCTGATGCTAGGCCTGAGTCCTCCAGTGTGTGGAGGGGCAGGGACAAGAAGATGGCAGGAGGTCCAATAGAAGCCATGGGGGAGGTGACGGTGGGCATATCCCGACCCGCCTTAGAATCCCCAGCATTCCTGAGGGAGATGGAAATAAGAACTAGTTGAGCTGGGCAGTGGTGGCGCACGCCTTTAATCCTAGCACTCAGGAGGCAGAGGCAGACAGATCTCTGTGAGTTCGAGACCAGCCTGGTCTACAAGAGCTAGTTCCAGGACAGGCTCCAAAACCACAGAGAAACCCTGTCTCGAAAAATCAAAAAAAAAAAAAAAAAAAAAAAAAAAAAAAAAAAAGAACTAGTTGAGGCAGGTTCAGCCTGGGGATAAGGAGAAAGGCATCAGCTTCAAGCACACGTGCCTGGAGAGGCATGGCCCAAGAGTTGTTACCGAGAGAACAGTGTGTCCCTGGCCTCTGATTCCCTCTGGGGCAGTTCCTCAGGTTATAGTAGCCAGTGGGCTGGCAACCACATTTTGGAGCCACAGGCAACAGAACCCACTTACCTGTGTTCTCGCAGGGACCTTCACCCAGAAAGGCTTGGTTTGCAGTGTCCAGTGCTAACAGTTGCCCCTCCACTCAGGATCCAATACTTCTATCTGCAAACCTGAAATACGATCGTCCATAAACATTTTCAAACCACGCTGCTGTTGATAACGTTTTTCGGTGGCCTGGGTAGAGAAACCTTCTCCAGTGTTAGACCCCATAGGAACCCCAAACCGGAGATGTCATAAGACTGGCTCAGGGTCACATGGCTCCATTAGAGGGGTTGACTAGACTTGAACCTTTGGACTCTAAGCAGAGTCCTGCCTCCATTGTCTAAGAAATGCGAAGCCTTTTTTTTTTTTTTTTTTTTTTTGGTCGCATTGAGACACTATGAGGGAAGAATTCTTTGCAAATGCAAAGTACCAGGTCAGTGCTGAATAATTGATAGGCTTGGCTCCACGGGCCTCCTGCAAGACGCCTGAGTTTGCTTTCATTTTGCCCAGTAAAAAAAAGTTGCTGAGAAAACTGCCAAGAAAGATTTGTGCTTCCCTGTGGGTCTGAGAGAGGCCATGGCTCCCAGGATCCAGACAGCTTATTGACATCATCCCTGAAAGGAGGGCAGAAAGCATGGGGCTGCTGCAAGGAGGAGAGGGTCTATGAGGACACCCGGACTCCTCATCATGTCCCCTCCATAGCCCTGGGCTAGGGCTTCTCTGGCAAGTGTGGAAGAAGATTCCTGAGAGGCAGAGTAATGGGGTGGAATGGAGCCTTGAGAAATGAAGGGAAGGAAAAGGGTCCTCCCTGGAAGGAGGACCACTGATAAGTCAGTCTGTTACTGTCCCAGTCATCGGCCCCACCTGACCACAGTGGCTCCAAGGAATCCAACACAGAGTAGCCTTTGAAGCAATCTGCATAAAAGCAGAAGGCAGTTGGAGTGTGTATCCTAGCTACAGGAGCAGCATACACTTCCCAGGAAGCTCAGGTACCACTTCACAATTAAGGACATACTGGCCCACTAGAAAACGTCCTAAGTGGCATTTTCCCTGGGACCCTAGACAAGGCAGTTAGGCCTATTTAAATCCATGATAATGGGCTCCAACTTCAAAGAAGCAAAACCAACGGTCTGGTTCAAGTGGGAATCTGTTCTATTTGTTTTCTATGTCATTCTGCAAGCTCCCAAGGCCCAACCATTTTGCAAGGATTTCCTAGGCGGATTCCTGGCGCAGTTGTGTACTTGAGTACCACACCTCCACACCCTATCTGGGTAGGCTGACTGCTCAGGGATTGAAGGGCCTTAGGGTTTGTTTTGGTTTGGTTAAGTTCAGATGGAACATAGTGAAGGGTGCAGTGGGGTTATAGCTGATCTAAGTTAGGCTGGACAATGTCCAGGGTGGCCTGCAGCTGCCCGCAGGAGCATGCTGTGCTCACACTGGGGTGTGGAGAGAATCCCTCTTCTAAGTGACTGAAGGCAGAAGAGAAAGTTGGTTATGTGACCCTGCCCCTTATTCTGTCATCAGAAGCTGCACCTGCTGGCCACATAAGGAGAGAATCTGATGCTTTAGAGGGCTCCCAGACAGTGAGGGATGGGGCAGGCAGAGATGGTGGGGACTGGCTGCAACTACCACTGTTATGGCGGATGATCGACATCTCAGACTTTTGGGTCATAAAACCGGATCACAGGAGAACCAACCTGATGGTCTAGGGGGTCAAAGGAGAGAAAGTGTGTGTGTAGTACTAGCGACAACTCAGACTGGACTGCCACCCCGTGCCCTCAACTGGGCCTTGGCCTGTCCCCTGGGAACGCAGCTTCCCAAACACGAACACTCAGCAGAGTGTCTGTATGTTCTAAGATGGGCAGAGCACCAACTGGATGCCACCCTTTCCTCCATGCAAATGGCATTTACGCCTCAGCAGCCCGGACTGGAGTCTTTGCTCCTTTACAAGAATCCCCCACACAATGCTCATCTTGATCCTAAAAGGCTTTGCAGATGAAGAGAGGTAGGTGTTCTGGGTGGGACCCCCAGGCTAGCTGCCCCCAAGTACATTCAAAGGGAGACTCCCTCCTCCTAGGGTTCACTGAGCAGGAAATCCCCACCCCTCCCGGAGGCAGCAGTGCAGGTGTGCTTGCTGGCAGCAGGAGCGCCCAGCAACCGGCAAAGCAAACACGTTCCTTCTCTGATCTTTTCTGCCGACTGAGGTATTCCAGAGGGGTGGGATGATGAATGAATTGGAGGGACAGATGGATTTGGAAGGTGAACGCTTCTAGAGAGTGCTCCAAGGAGGGGTGGTACCAAGAGGCAGATGGCTGGGATGTCAGGAAACCTCCAGGACAGGCTCCCAGGACATGCTGGAGCTCTTTGGAAGTGTGCACATCCAAAGATGCCTACATGTGGGCAGACCTTGCTGTCAGGCTGGCTTTAACTCAAACTGGATAACAGGCTTGCGGCCACCTTCTGCCATGTTTCCAGCAGCTGCTACCAACCAATCAAGAAAACAGATGAGGAGACAGCACAGCCTAGCCTGAGCCTGGAGCATCTGCCTCTCCAACTACTTGGTTGGTCAGGCTCTTGACTGCCTTGTGTCCCCAGGGTTTGGCACTTGTGTAAGCTCAAGGGAACACGCATTGGATGTCACTGCAGACTTGGTAGATAAGGGAAAGCCAGGCTCCCAGGTGGTCTCCTGGTCATACAGGTCCTCATCAAAACTTCCTCAAGGTTTCTACGACCACCTTTCCACCCCAGTTCCTTTCAGCTGCCATTGGTCTGTCCCCAGGCACTGCTCAGAGGCTCTACTGACTTCTTGGAATGAGGAAATACAGGCCAGCCTTTAAGAATTGGGACACTGGCCACTGCCTAGACTGAAGCATGACCTCACGCAAGTCTTGCGTTTCAACCTGGAAAATGAGATCTGACCCAGGTTTGCCCTCCAGGTCCCACATAGCATGCCCTGTAAGGGGGTGCTGGGGATCTACCAACCCGCTCCTACATTTGATCAGGGTGTCCTGAAAAGAATTCGTAGCCCCAGTGAGGAAGGAGGGCTCCGGTCTCCCACTCTGAGGTGAGAAACAGAAGCCTGTCCCATTGGGTGGTAACTCTGGAAACGCTTCCATGAAGGCAGTTACTATATGCCAGGGGCTTCTCAGAGAGGCTGAGGTGTGATGAGGGCCTGATGCAGGAGAGCTACCTTTGAGAACAGGGCCCTCTCCCTAATGCCAATGGGACTCAGGGCTGCTATCCATAGAGCTGCCCCCTAGATGATATGGCACAGTGGCTTGATAGGGGGGAGAGAGTGTAGTGCTTGGAAGGACAGGGTGGGGACAGGATAGGAAGGGTGGGGATAGGGTAATACAACCTCTGACCCCTGGTGTCCTCCTCCCTCTCCTTTCCTTTGCTCTCTACTCAAGAGAGAAGTGGTAGCAGTTACTAGGGAGAGAATTGGTCCTTAGGGGGCAGGAATCCTGACCCAGGTCCGCAGATCCTGTCAACCCAGCCTTTATGGAAGCTCACAGACCACAGGTGACTAATTGGCAAGGCTCATCTGCCACTTCCTGCCAAACTCTAGCCCACTGCCTGTCCTTGTTTCCTAGGAGCTCAGCCACCCTCATCCTTCTAGGTCTCTTTCGTAAGGGGTCTGTCTTCCTCACTGACCCAAAGTACATTTGGGTTTGAGATTCCAGCTTTTTTCTTCTCCTTCCTCCTCTGAGATGTAGCCCAAACTTGCTAGGTAGCCAAGGATGATCTCGAACTTTTGATCGTCTTGCCTCCAACTCCCAGGTGCTGGGATTACAGGCATGGGCTACTAAGCCCAATTTATGCAGTGCTGGGTAACAAAGTCAGGTCTTTATGCACATGCAGGGGACTTTCTCAGGCCACTAGTCAAGCACCCCGTGACTGTGATTTCATGTGGGTGTGAATTGTTTCTTCCTGTCTCTGGGCCAGGGTGGATTCCCTGGCCTCCCGAAGTAACCTTTCCCTTTCTGTGCTCCATTTCTGGAGCACAGGGAGTTAGGCACAGGGATGTCTCTGCATCTTCCAAAGCCACACCAGCTGCTCCAAGTTCCCTTGCTTCTCAGACTCCAAACCGAGACTCACACTGTCTCCTCAAAGGGCAATTGCAAGGTTCAAGTGACCAAGGATGCAAAGGGCTGTCAACAGTGAGGTCAGTAGGAAAGAGGCACCGTCACTTTGTCGCTTGAAGTAGATAGAACATGTTGCTTTGCCAAGCTCTTGAAAACCACTCTGGCAGGATCCCCCATCCCAAGGACGAGGACAGGCTAACAGGTACCTTAGTTATCTTGGCTTGGCCAGGTAGGAGAGGAGGCAGAGAGAGGAGAGGAAAAAGGAGAGAGAATGATGGGGGGAGAGAGAAGAGAGAGAAGGGAAGGAGAGAAAATGATGGGGGGAAGAAGAGAGAGAAGGGAAGGAAAGAGGAGAACTCTGGGACGTGGAAGGAAACCGACTGTGGGGGCTGGCATCTCCTGAGCATTCCCTGCAAGAACCTGTTCTCACCCAGGAATGATAGCCCGATGGTGGGAGGGATGGCGGTAGACAGAACCTGCTGTGAGTGTAAGCCAGCCACTGGGGACACCAGCCTAGGGACAATTCATTTTCCAGATGTTCCCAGGGCTTACCTCAACAGAACTGATGCACACAGAAGCCGCATCTGAGAGAAAGCTGCCTCCCTCCCTCCCATCGTAGCCCCTTGTTTTTTCTGACCATCCAGGTGCTCAGCTTCATGGCTGCTCCTTCCTGAGCAACAGCATTTGGGTTTCCCTGCCTTCACTCTTGGGACACCACAGAGCCAAGTGGCCTGGGTCACTTCCGAGTTGGGGATTGAACCCCTAAGGCCAGAACTCTCATCTTCCTTAGAAGTGTAGGTGTGGGGGTCACCAGCTCAGATAAGTAGACCTGGACCTGGGTCCCAAGAGGTTCCTCCCTCTCAGGTTATAGACTCGCAAATCCTCACCGGGAATCATAGCCCTGCAAGGGTCAACAGAGAACTAGGACCTGAGGCATGGAGTCCACATTTGACTCCTCCACGCGTTCCAAACAGGCCTGAGACCCCAGGAGCAAACGGGAAGGGACCACGCTGTCTGATGGCGGTGTCTCCACTACAGGGTTATGGGATTCAGAGCCCCCCACTGCCCGCCCTGAAGACCTGGGCGCCCGAGCGCCTGGCCAACCCGCACCGCAGCAAACCCACCTCTTGCGCCCCAGCCGCGTCGCCGGAGCTGTCGCGACCCCGCAGCCAGCCCGCGCCTGCCCTCAGTGCTCTCGGCTCCCGGCTCCCGCCTCCCGAGCGCACAAACACTGCAAATTCTCCGCACGGTTCTTTTTTGAAGGGACGTTCTTTTGCTTTGCGTCAGGGCGGTTGCCTGGCGACCACAGAGCTATTCGACTAGCCTCTCGGCGCCGCCGCCCGCCTCCCATTCAAGCCACGGCAGGTTGGCCTCCAGGCCCCGCTGGTTTGAGTGTGTCCGGGTCCTAAAGACCCCCCTATTCTCTCTCCCTGTGCAGGCCGAGCCCAGCCAGGCGCTCTCAGAAAGCCTCAGACGAAATCAAATCCAAACATTGATTTTTTTTCTTTCCATCAAGACCAAAGCCAAGAGAGTTGTGTCCCGTCCCGTCTCCACTCCCACCCTCCCCCAGACCTCCCCAAGCGTGACAACGTGGCTTTGCCACTGTCAGCAGTTCGCTGCGGGAGTGGGCAGGGAAAACCGGCTGCACTCCACCCACCAAAGGCTTGGGTTCTTGATTCCAGCAGCAGCCACCAAGTCAGACCAACTGCCACTGGTCCGCGCATGCCACACCACCACAGGACTCTAGCTGGGTGGGCATCTGTGGACAGCTTTGACTTAGCTCTCAAATGGGGAAACTGAGACTCCGGGATGTTAAGGGAAAAGAACTGTGGGTAGTGCCAGTGGTCTGATTTGAGCCTGTTGCCCCGTTAACCACCTGTGCCTCATTCTGTCTCTTGAGTCATTCTGGTGTGGTTTTAAGGGGATGAAGCTTTCTCTTTCCTACTGGCTACAGAAGTACTTGAGGTGCAACCTTCAATACCCGACATACCCCTCCCCACTCAACACTGTGTTCGCACTCTGGGTGACTGTGTTGTGAGTGTGGACAGCAGTATGAAGATTATCAAGTAGTTGGTTAGCTAGGTGCCACATCTGCCACCTGACTGCTCCTTGTATGTCGGCTAATGGGATGGCAGAGAGGCCTTAGCGGACTTGTTTGAGCTCAGTGTGGGCTGAGAACCTCATAGAAAGTAGTGGCTCTTCAGTGGTCTGCAGCATATTCCAGAGTGAGTGTGTGTGTGTGGGATGTGTGTGGGGGATGTGTGTGTGTGTGCGTGCAGAAGACAAAGGGATGCTGCACATAGGAACAAGGAAGACAAAAGTCACCTCCCTGGGGAATAAACCTGGGACTAGAAGCCAAGGGCTTGACTGACCAGGTCACTAGTCATCACACATCACTTGTGCCATCTGGAATGTCACTAGAGCCCCTCTGCCTACCTGTCAGAAGCCAGAAACCTCTGTGACTAGTACACGGCCCCATCTACAACAAACAAGCAGGACCTGGAAGGGTGTGAGATAGGAGCCCTAACTTTCCAGGCTTCCTTTGAGGGTCACCCTTTCATGTTAGTCATTTGCATCTATATAGTGAGGTAACCAGGAGAAAGTCCACCCTTTACTTTTGGGGTTTTACAATTGAAGCACGAAATACCTTGTCTTTCATCATTTTCCTGGATTGGCTTTCCACCCATCCAATAAAGACATATTAATATCTTGGAAATACCAGACCCTGCTTGCGGTTCTTTAGGATCTTGACTTTGCCAGGCTACCGAGGTGGGTCATGACACCTTTCTCCTCTCCAGAGGGCAATTAGGATGCCAAGTCTTGGGCCAGAGTCTATCAACTTCAGTCAGCTGCTCCTGGAAAAGACTTTTCCCATCAAATGATAGAATGGCTTTCAAGAGGGGACAGAAGGTGGTTGTCATCGGTGCAATTCTTCTTGTCTCTCAGAGAGGTCCACTCAGCAACAAGGCAGGCTCCCATCCTGTAGGGAGCCCATCAGGTCCACTTAAGGGCCAGCAATCCTAGGCATGGTGCACACAACTTGTTACTAGGGAGATAATTGACTGAATGTTCACTTTGTTGCTGTGGTCAGAAAATGGGCAGATGCCTTAGGAGCCCAGGTAAGAAGGTGGGTGGGTGTGGACTAAGGGAGGCTTCAGGGAGTGCTGGGGTGGGAAGAACTGGAGAGAAAGAGAAGGACCTACACACTAAAGTCCAAGTTGACTGAGGTCAGAGTATAGGTGTCAGGGGCTGAGCTGTGGTGTGTGGCATAGTCCCCAGGACTGTGGGATTAAGAAGGAAGGTCACAGCTTTTGTTTTAGGAAAGTTAGACGTAGAGTGCACCAGGAAGCCTGTGATCAAAGGAGGAAGGAAGCAAAGGACATACAAGATTCTGATGCGGGTGAAGAGAGCACCAATATCATGTCCTCGGTAGAGAATGCCAATGGGGATAGCAGAGAGGAGGGACTCAATAGGAATTCAGGAGTTAGGAGGACCTGGATCAAGTCTTGGCCCTGCTGGTGTTTGGTGTATGGGAGGCAGTCCCTGAGGTCCTTGGATATGAGGTGACTTTGTGGATGAATGAAAGTGATTTCCTTGATGATGTTGATTTGTGGATAACAGGACTCCAGGATACCTGTGGTGGCTCTACCCTGGGCCTGTTGCAGATCAAGTGGCTGCAGGCTCATGATGTGTCTCTCACAGTCCTCACCCCTTTTTGGCTCTACCTTCTGGGTAACAGGGCCCCGGAAGTTCCTGGGGAAAATAGCTGGGGAGATGGCTCAGTCTGTGATGCGCTTGCCTTGTGGGAAGGAGCTCATGGGTTCAATCCCCAGAACCTGTAAAAGTCCATGTTGGTGATTGCACGCATACCACACCACACACACACACACACACACACACACACACACACACACTCCCACCCCCCACACACTAATCTTATTTGGCTAGTCTCCTACATGGCCTCTTCTCTGGTCTATAGAGACTCAGATGGAGGCTAGACAGCCAAATTGGGGAGTTCCTTTGGTGGGAAAGTTCCCAGGGTGGGAAAGGAGAAAAGAGAGAGTTTGCCTCATTTTCCCTGCCCCTCTGAGTTCCATATTCACGGGTGAATGGACCCCACAAGATGTGAAATCAAAGCCTGGCCTTTGTGGTTCTTACAAATGTATATTTGTCAAGGCAGGAGTGAAGAACAAACCTTATTTCGAAGTTTATTAGTTTGATTTATAATGTTCAAATATTTAGACACATGGCGCGTGGGCCACCTTCATTGCATTTGCTTTGGGCTTCTCAAATGTCAGGGGTGGGCGTGATTCCAGTCTGTGTTGCTGGTTTGTTTAAGGAACAGATGACACAGCTCCCCGTGCACAAGCCCGGGCTGTCACTATCCTCCCTTCCATCTCCACAGTGGCCTCTCGGAGCTTGTTCCTCTCTCCTGTGAACACTTGTAAGAATGGAAATTGAGACAGTGTTTCCAGGTCTGGTACCCGCAACTGCACAGAGGTCTCCCCAGCACATGTAGAAAGAGATCAGCAGTCACTGCTACTAGTGGTGTCGTTCAGCCTTGATGGACAGGGGAGAGCCTTCCAGACATTATGCTATGCATCATAGCATAGTGAATCCTGGAAAGGAACCAAGAGATCCAGATTCCAGTCTCAACATACACACACACTAATCATTTTAGTGTTAACATTAAGTTAGCCCTTTTTGCATCTGGACTACTGATTTCTGTCCTGGCCACCTCTGACCCCTGTTCTGTGATACTCTGCACCCACTGCCTCGGATCTATCACCTTGGCAGGGGCAGGAGGTGGTGCTGAAAACCCACACAGCAGGGTGCTTCTGATGGACAGTGTAAACCTGGACCAACAAGAGGCCAAGGAGGTCTTATGAAGAGAAACAGTGTGATGAGACCCACAGGAACTCCTGATTTGAGACACTACCAAGCAAGGCAAGAGGTTGGAATGGGAAAGCCTGCGTATAGAAGTTACCATCTTCATCTCGGTGACCAAATCCCAGCAAAAGTTCAGGGAGGAAGCATTTATCTGGACACATGGTTCAGAGAATTACAGTCCATCATGGTGGAAAGGCATAGTGCCTAGAGTTGGCCAGTCAGCTTGTGGTAACAGGAGCTTACAGCAGTGACTTCCCGAGTAGTGGGGACAAGGAAGTCAAGAGCTTAGACCTGAAATGGAGCTGGGTTATTGTCAGGGGCCATGTAAGGGGACCAACAGGCAGCACTGGAACTCATGAAATATGGCTGGGTGATTGGCAAAGTCACAGTTGAGTGAGCCTTGGAGAGACAAAGCCCTGAGGGCTATGTGTCCTGAAGACCTAATGCTGTTATTGCTCTGATCACATCTCTCATAATCTATAGGTTGTGTGAAAACTCTCAAGGGTTTCTATCCCCTCCCTGGGCAGTGTTACTGGTACTTATAACAGTGATTGACTTTTTCCAAAGCATTGCTGCTGGAACAGATTAATGATTCAACCACCATCCTTAGAAAGAATTTAGGCGTGTAGAATTGTTAGTACAGTTAGGGTTAAGCTGTTTTTGTTAATGGCTTTGAGGTAGAAAATTTGGGGGAACAATTTAAAGTTAAGAAAAGCACATAGTGAGGGACTTGTTGAGGTCAAGAAACAAAAACAATGACAGCTTGGTTGTTGATGGCCGATGGACTTTCTTGCTAGGATGGGGTTGGTGATGATTAGGGCTGGAGAGATGGTTCAGCAGTTAAGAGCACTGGCTGCTCTTCCAGAGGACCTGAGTTCAAGTCCCACCAACCACATGGTGGCTCACAACCAACTGTAATGAGATCTGGTGCCCTCTTCCGGCCTGTAGGCATATATGCATGAAGAACACTATATACATAGGCATAAATGCATGCAGAACACTATATACATAATAAATAAATAAAACCTTTAGAAAAAAGATGATGAGTAATTTCTTGTACCCATTTCTGCCCTCAGCTTCCTGATATAAAAAACTGTGATGAGTGGTTATGCACACTGAGGATTTAAAGTAGAGTTGACTGGTTTTCATATATAAAAGTTTAAATTTGTGATTCTTTTAAGATTTCTTATAAGATTATCTTTTGAGATAAATACTAAAGTGATTGATCCTTTCTTTAACCACAAAATGCAGCCTGCAAACAAAAGAACTGGCTGAGAAAAATATCCTGCTTGCTTACACTCTGTTAATCTATAACAAGTTGCTTGGGTGTGAATGTATATGGGTTCTTGGGATAGCTTGTTTTTCAACTGTAATATGTAAAATGTTTAATTGTGTAAGGGATACGGAAAACATGTAGTTTTTACTAATATTTATCATAATCATTCACTTAAAAATAGAATGTAACCATATTGTAATTTTTATACTGCTTGAAAGATTTTGCTGGCTTATATAAGATTTTGCTGAGGTATATAGAAAGATTTTGCTGGAGAAAAAGCAGACACAAGAGAAGAAAAACACCGGGAAAGATGTAGAAGGAGAGTTAGAAGGAAGACATCAAGAGAGAGACAGATGGGACACATCAGGGTAGAAGAACAAAACAGAAAAAGAACAGAGTAGAACAAACAACAGGAAGACCAATAAAACACAGAGCTAAGCTTTGGCCCTCACATAAGTCTTTGTGTGTCTGTTTGTCTGTCCAGTAGTTCACTTGCTCTGCATCTCCTCTTCATCAGTTTCTCTGACTTGCTGAAGGTTTGCCATTCATCAGTACCTGATTCTGACATGTTGGAGATTGTGTGTGTGTGTGGGGGGGGGGGTTGGTGATGGGGGAAGCTCTGTTAACTAATCACCTTTAAGAAGTGGAACCTAGTTAACACATGGCTACCTGGAGCACAGGAAGAAAACTGGGATGGACCAGGTGCGTGCTCTTTCTGGGTGATTCCTGCCAGACAGAGGAACTCGGACTTCCCATTCTTGTGGCGTGAGTTTCCCCATATAACAATTAAAAATATAATTGTTTATCTTTAAGCTGGCCTGGTTATTTCCCGAATCAAGCTAGATTCTACGTGTGTGTGTGTGTGTGTGTGTGTGTGTGTGTGTGTGTGTATGTGTGTGTGTGTGTGTTTCTTTTTCACTGGCCCCAGGAAGTTAAGTTTAGCCTCCTTTGCTGGCCCCAGAGAATTAAGTTTTACTCCCTCAGATAGAAAAGTCAAAAGTCAAAGAGAGTGATTAGTTTGCCAACTCTGTGGATCCCCCCTCAATCCCTGAGCTGTTGAAGGTTGGTCCACACAGCAGCAATCGGTTATTGTTCTCAAAGCTTGTCCATAGCGGCCTGGCTTCAAAAGCCATCCAAAGAGCCAACCTCCCCAAACAGCGCCATCAACTGGGGATCAAGTGTTTAAGTGTCCCAGGCTGGACAATTCACATTCAAAACCAAACATGGCTCATTAAGTGCCCTGCTTTAAACTCGCATTCTGATGACCAAACACAAACAGAAGGAATTTAGAGCCTACGGCAGAACACTGCCTCCATGCAAGCCAGGGTGACTTCTAAGCTCCTCTGCCTTCCTCACACAGAGCCAGTGACTGATCAGGGCTGGCAGATACAGGCCTGAAGAGTTGATTCCATCAGCTAAACCCCAATGACAGATTTGAGGTGGGTGAGGGGAGAAATTGTTGCCTAATAAGATGGATCGACCTAATCATTCTGTCCCCAAGAAGATCTAGACACCAGCAGAGGATTTGGAGCTGGGTGGAGACCAGACGGAAAGAGATGTGGAGTGTTTGCCCAAATCATCTAGAGCAGGAGGGAGTCGAGGAAGGATTCTGTGCATCTTCATCTTTAACCCTGAGTTTTTTGGGGAGGGTGCCTGGTGGTTCCTGTTCTGCCTCTGTATCTGTCTCTCGCAAATGGACTGCTTTGGACAAACCTGTCAGGATTTAAGACTCAGTTTCCACACCCAAACACCAAGGTAGCCTGTCTTCCGTTAATCGTGGTTGTAAGAATTAGAATCAATGGTTATAAATGCTTGGCATATTGGTTGACTGGACACAGGCACACACTAATATTCCTCCTTATCTTGTCTGCCATAGAGGCCACCTGAGAAGGGGTGTGGTTTTTTCCAGTCTAGGTTAATGTCTAACAAGCAAATACTCCCTTAGCTGGCAGAGTGGAGACTGTCTTAGCTGCCTTCTTTGTCCAGGCCTGAGGCTGACCTGTTGGGATCCAAGAGCAGAAAGACAGAACAGTATAGAATGAGGTGCCAACAGAGATGCCACAGTTTTGGGGTATAGAGCATGGAGCTCTTCCTGGCTAAGAGTGCAGCAGATAATTTCTCAAGGGTCAGCTGCCATTTCCCTGTCTCCCAGTAAGGAGCCTGCCTTTGTTTCTCCTTCACAGAGAACTGAAGTCCTAAACGTGAGATCAAGGGAGCCAGACACACAGGGATGGGCTTGCTTATCATACTGGAGACTATAGAGAAACTGAGAAGCACAGAGAGGAGTCACTTTAGCTGGGCTGTCAAGAGCCACCCCCAGCTAATATTCCGGTTCAGCACACAGTCAGCCTTCCTTGCAGATGGTCCTTCTGGAAGGGGGTCAGAGAAAGTGAGGCAGAGGAGGAAAGAAAGGGGGAAAGGGATGGAGAAGACCCCATTCTACAGCATCTGCCCTGTAAGATCTCATTATTCTCCCCCATCTTGACCTCAGTTTCCCCAGCCACTTCTGTGAAAATTTCTATACCCTTTAAAATTATACTCATAGTATGGAAGGGGTTGAATTGTCTTCGAAGCTTTCTTTCGAAGAGCGAAAAAGCAACACAAAAAAGCACCAGGGTGACGGTACTTCAGTGTGCTAATAAACAGTCCTCTCGGCTCTTACTCTGCCCAACCAGCCTTCCCAGCCCTGGAGGCCAACCATGTTGAGTACTCAGGTCTATGAGAGCCCAGAGTCTGAAAATTCAGACTAGGCCAAACGACAAACATAAAAACAAAAACAAACAAACAAACAAAAAAAACAGGCAGAGGCTAAGATTAAAATACATGTCTGAGGATGGAGAGGTGGCTGAGCCACTAAGAATGTGTATGGCTCTTACAGAGGACCTGTTTCGAGTTCCCTCCATTGATGGAGTTTACAACCTGCAGAATCTGATGGCCTCTTTTGGCCTCTGTAGGTATCTGACTCTCATGCACAACAACCCCCCACCCAATACACACACACATACACACACACACACACACACACACACACACCTTTAAAAAATGAAAAAAATTTAAAACTCTTGTTTTGAACCTCCTTCTCCAAAAGGCTTCTTGCCCTCATTTGTCATCCTACTCACGATCAGACATGCTCACACGAGTGTATCCATAGCCAGCTGTCTGACTGGACTGGACTTCACAAATCTGGTCAGGTGTTCCTGTTTTTTTTTTTTTTCTGTTTGCATATACTAGACTGCATGCGTTCACTGTTCCAACGCGCGCGCACGCGCGCGCGCACACACACACACACACACACACACACACGATTGCTGCCCCTGGAGGATCTATTTCCCCTGTCACCCAGGACAAACTGATACTGTGGACATATCCCTTTGTCATTCCTCTGTCATCTCTGTCATCTGCCTTCCTGGGATATTTCAAGTTCTGTGAGTTTGGGGATGGTGGGTGTTCATTTGTGTTCTGGAATGTTCCTGGGGTACAGCACAGGGTTAGAATGTGAAAGATGCGGCGGTGAGTGTACCGGTGCATGAATGGTATGCATTCTTATCACCTGTGTCTATTTGCCTCCATTAAAGAGGCATGGTGGGCTTTCTGCTTCTCTCTCTTCTGGAGACATCCTCATCTTTACATGAAGTACCAGCCTCATGCCCGAGACACGATGGTGAAGGTCAGAATGAACAGGTTCAGTTGTGTTGCACACGTGGTTACCAGGGCTTCCTTTAACTCTGGGAAAGTGGACATTGGACATTTACCCTTCATTGCCCTCCACTACATGGTCTACATGTTTCAGTGTGACTCTACCCATGGTAAGTTCAATGGCACAGTCAAGGCTGAGCATCATCCCTGCATCCACTGGTACTTGTCATCAATGGGGAGGCCATCCCCATCTTCCAGGAGTGAGATCCTGCCAACATCAAATGGGGTGATGCTGGTGCCGAGTATGTTATAGAATCTGGTATCTTTACTACTATGGAGAAGGCTGAGACCCATTGAAGGATAGGGCCAAATATGTCAACATCTCTGCCCCTTCTGCTTATGCCCCATGTTTGTGATGGGTGTAAACCACGAGAAGGATGAGAATTCACTTAGACTGTCAACAATGTTCCCTTACCACCAACTGCTTAGCATCTCTGGCCAAGTCATTCATAACAACTTTAGTATTGTAGAGGGACTCATGTCCACAGTCAGTGTCAGAAGACTGTGATGGACCCTCCAAGAAACTGTGATGTAATGGGGCTGCCCAGAGCATCCTCTGCATCCACTGGTACTGCCGAGGCCATGGGTAAAGTCATCCCAGAACTGAACAGGAAGTTCTGGTGTGGCCTTTCATGTTCCTATCCCCAGTGTGTCCATTGTGGATCTGACATGCTGCCTGGAGAAAGCTGCCAAGTATGACATCAAGAAAGTGGTGAAGCAGGCATTGAGGCATTGGAAGATCCTCTAAAGGGTATCCTGGGCTATACTAAGGACCAGTCTGTCTCCTGAAACTTTAAATGTGATGCCCACTCTTCCACCTTTGATGCTGGAGCTGGCATTGCTCTCAATGACAACTTTGTAAAACTCATTTCCTGGTATGACAATGAATATGGCCATAGCAACAGGGTGGTGGAATTTGTAGCCTCTATAGCCTCCACGAAGTTAGAAGTCTTGAACCACCCAGCCCAGCAAGAACATGAGAGCAAGAAAGAGGTCCTCAGCTGCTGAGGAATTTGTCTTAGTTTGGGCTTTTATTGCTGTGAAGAGACACCATGACCACAGCAACTCTTCTAAAGAAAACATTTCTGCAGGCATACACACAGACAAAATAAAAAAATACTAAAGAAAACATTTAATTAGGATGGCTCACTTACAGTTCCAGAGGTTCAGTGCATTATCATCAGGACCAGGAGCACGGCGGCATGCAGGTAGATGTGGTACTGGTAATTGATAGTCTGACATCTTGCAGGCAACAGGAAGTTGACTGACTGCCACACTGAGGGAAGCTTGAGCAAAAGAGACCTCTACAGTGACATACTTCCTCCAACAAGGCCACGCCTCCTAATAGTGCCACTCCTTTTGATGACCATTTTCTTTCAAACCACCTCAGAGTCCCTGTCCCCAACTCAGCACGCAAAACTGAGCATCTCCCCTCACAGATCCCCAGAAGAAGGGGAGAGGCTTAGGGAGCCTTGCTCTCTTGAACATCATCAATAAAGTTCCCGGATTCCCCTCCCCCTAAAAAAGGCACAGAGGGAGATGGGCTGACCTGCTGAATCAAGAACGTTCTGGAAGAGCCTTTACTAATGAAGTGGGAAGAGGGTAACTGAGACTCTTGTCTTCTATACTGGGAATGAAATGGGGTGAGAAGAGGGGCCCAGGGAAGCAGCGAGAGCTTCCTGGACTATCTTATTAACCTCTGCTGCGGAATGGAAGCAGGATGCCCCGCCGCTGAACTGACTATAGCAAGCCAGAGGAGGATGTGTCCACTCTCCTTAAAGGACCTTTATGAGCTCTCCTCTTCTTTAAGTGCTGAAAGAGTGCTGTGGAGTATATTGTCTCCATTTTCGGGAGATCAGGATGGGGTAAACTGAGACTCAGCCATAGAAGGAGAGGCTAAGGCTAGAGCATTGCCTGCTCACCAGTGCTTCTGGCCTCAGGTTGGCATGGAAGCTACCCATGCATCTCCCTGTGCCCTCCAGCGCCCAGTGGGTTGACCCGTCCCTCTCATGTATTCTTCCCTGGCTTTAAGCTCAGACTCAGGCAAGAGGCTAATGAGTGATTCTGCTCTGAAGTTCTAACTTGGAAAGCGCCGCTTTCTCTGTTCCTCCTGGGTTAGGCTGAGCAGCTCTTGGCACCCAGCTTCTGGAACCCTGTGAGCTGAACCAGGCTGAGAAAGGAAACACAGGGCCAGTGCATTTAGTCTCTGACCTGACATCATCCCTCATGGGCCAGTACTTTGGCCTGAGGGAAGGAGGCTGGAGGTACTCCCTGGCTTGGAAACCCTGATTAGGTCTGAGTCACTCTCTCCATGAGCCTGTGTGGGAAAACTGCTTTGGGCTGAAGTGTGGGGTGAGGCCAGGGTTCGCAGAAAAGATATAGGGTTGTGGGAAGGAAGGGATCTCTGAAGACAAAGTGGGGGTTCCAGCTCCATAGAAAGCTGAATTTATAACAATCAAGGACCACAAATCAGACAGTCTAACTCAGACATAAAGAAAACTCCCACAACGTGCAAACTCTAGGCCCAGCCTGAGTCTCCACTGAGCTGGTTTCCCAAGGCAGGCAAGGGATGAAAAGTAACTATCAGGGAACTGAAGGGGCTGGGCTGGCTGTCCTCCCACCTGGATGGGCAGGCAGCAGAGTGACCATGGCTGAGGAGAAGAACTAGGCACAGTAGGAAGAATGGCATGGGATGAGGCTCCCTCCTTCCCTGTGGTCCCTCTCTGAAGGAGACATCCTCAGCCATTCCTCTGTCTGGCACCATGCCTGGAACCCCTTTGCCTCTTCACCCCTGATTTCCTAGACCTTTCCAGAACATTCCTTTTTCAGAGAAAAGGATTCTTTACCTTACTAGATCTAACTGGGGGACTTCAGGGTGTAGGTCGATCCCAAACAACCAACCCTAACCACCGTGGCTGATTGACACACAACAACCCTAGCTTGGCTTGTGTGGCTCTGATGGCACTTAGGGTTTTAACTTGGAACCTTTGACTTTCACTTTGAGTGTTCTCTTTTAGGTTTGGGAAATGTTTAAAAATGAAGCCAGGTGCCTTGCCCCCAAGGAACAATCATTCACATTCCATGGTGAACAATCATTCGTGTTTCAGCCCTTTTATTTTGTGTTTTTCCCTAAAGAACACTGTTTGTAAAAGCATGATATAGACTTCTCATGCTACGGACTAGAGAGGTAACTCCATATTTAAGAGCACTGTTTCTTCCAAGAGACCTGAGTTCGAGTCCTAGCACCTGCATAGGCAGCTCACAACTACCTGTAACTTCAGAATTGAATGCTTCTGGCCTCTCGGTGGGTACCTGCAGTCATGTGCACACACCCCTTCTCTTCCCCTTACACACACATAATTAAAAAGTAGAATAAAGCCTTTAAAACATGATATAGATTGGGAGAAATGACTTAACAGAGAAGAGGGCTTGCTGCTTTTCCAGAGGACCAGAGTTTGGTTCTGTGGAACTCATGACCTATATGTAACTATATCTCCAAGGAATTTGAATCATGTGTGTGCACACACACATATGAGAGAGAGGGGGGAGGGAGGGAGGGAGGGAGGGAGGGAGGGAGAGAGAGAGAGAGAGAGAGAGAGAGAGAGAGAGAGAGAGAGGGAGGGAGAGAGGGAGAGAGAGAATTTTCTTGGTAACTCTTTGAGGTATGACTTGAGAGCCACTTAGAAAGGTGCATTGCAGCTAATGCCGAGACAATTGAGATTCTTCTTTGAGAAACCCATATCATTCTTTCCATAGAAAATTTTGTATTTTTAAAATAAATTCCAAAGTTGCTTCTCACTGGCTCTTCCAAAAATTCTTTTATTCATCAAAGCCAGAGATCCAGCTTGACCCCGTATGAGGTATCTAAAAAGAGGAAGGCCGCTCATTTATGGATGACAGTGTGGCGCGCGGTACCTAAATCCCAGCTTCTGTTGACCGTGCATGCATGTTATTCCAGTATTTCTTTTCTCTGCCATGGGAATTTGCTGCTGCTGTGAGCAGATCTAACCTTCCCTTCTTGATGGGCATTCCAGCTGTTCCAGCCTCCACACTGTGATCTCATCCAGCCTCCCTGTACTTCTCCAGCACAACTTCCCTCCCTTCAGGGATGTAACTAACCACACATTCGACTGTAGGACTGTAGCACCAGCTTGTTAACCAAGCTGACTCCTGATTATCTGTCTAGGAAAGAGATGTTGAAACCCCACTGATACTTGCATTTCTTTGGTTGCCACTGAAACTCGATATAGTTGGTTGTTTTTTAAACTCTGGCTCCTTACTCTTTTGGCTCTTCATTCTTTTGCTTTTGGGGGCCACCACTCAACTCCCAAATAAATCACATAGAGTCTTATTCTTACTTATGAAAGCAGTCTTAGCTTGGCTTGTTTCTAGCCAGATTTTCTTAACTTAAATTATTCTATCTTTTTTCTCTGGGATAATTTAAGAAAAGCTAAGGCCTTTCTCTATTGCTGTATGCCTTTCTGTACTCCTTTCTCTGTGTCCGACTCTGTAGCTGAGTGACTGACCTTAGATGTCTTCCTCTCCTCCTTTTCTTGCTCCTCGATTTCTTCTTCCCAGATTTCTCTTCCTTCATGGCGTCTCCTTGACTCTGCCTACTTTCTATCTCTGTTCAGATTTCCCACTTTGCTACATTCTGCACTGCCATAGGCCAAAGCAGTTTCTTTGTTAACCAATGATAATAAAACATATTCACAGCATACATACAGAGGAGAATCCCACATCAAACATTTTAACTTGTTTTAGTATAAGTGGGTATCATTCTACTCAGTTCTATCGATCTGGTTATTTCTAAGTTAGTCATGCTACATTATTTTAACTATGGCTTCATAACCTATCAACAGTCACACATTTTGCTAAGCATGGTGCCAATTTTGTTTGCTTTCTACGGATGGGAAATCTGAACCTCAGGGTTAAAACGATTTGCCCACAGCCTGCCTCACCAAGTTCCCACAGCAGAAAGGGTCTTTACACAGGGCCACACCTTCTTGTCTGTTCTTATCCCGCCTCACACCCCAGTCGACATCATGCAGTTACTGTGTGCTAGGAAATAGCCAGGAGCCTTGTTCCTCAGCCTTGCAACCAGGATTGGAAATGCTGTATATACGGTGTCTCCAGCAGGGAACACCCACTAGGCAGTTGGGAACACTGGGTGGATGATCTTGTTGTCTCATCATCAGAAGAAGTAGGTCTCTGAAGGTGCTTTTGTCTTCCAGACACTTCTTCTCAGCCTATGTGTGGTCTCTAAAAGATACAGAGTCAGGAGTATCCCCTGGGCAAGCAGAGACGTTTTCTAGGAAGCTGTTGCCTGGTGCCCTTCTCTTCCGTACTTCTTAATCTTTTCACTCTTACTTCCCCTTTGGACTTGTTCCCTCAACTCCATCTTTTTCAGAAATGTGTTCTTTGGCCAGGCGGTGGTGGTGCATGCCTTTAATCCCAGCACTCGGGAGGCAGAGGCAGGCGGATCTCTGAGTTCGAGGCCAGCCTGGTCTACAAGAGCTAGTTCCAGGACAGGCTCTAGAAACTATAGGGAAACCCTGTCTCGAAAAACAAAAACAAAAACAAAAAAAAAGAAATGTGTTCTTTGGTCCGTTGTGCAGGGAAGTTTGTAAGGAAAAAAAGTAACAATGCGATCTATAAATGAGGAGTGAAGGTGAAGCATCCCGACATACGTGGAAGAATCCAGAGCCCAAGCAGGTAGTCAATGGGTACCAGGTGCTGTCAGGGCATCCTGGAGTCCTACCCTTAATGAAGAAATGGCCTCTTCTTCCCTGGAGAGAATCCACTAATGCCAACTCCTGAAACCACTGTGTTTGCCCAGCGCAGTCCCTCATCCAACCTGTTCTTTTATGTGCTTGATGCCCTGTGGAGAAAGCTTGACTCTCCACCAGCAGCTTTCTGCTGCTATGGCAAGACCTCCTGGGCACTGAGGCCTGTAAGAGCGGGCAGTGACCACAGCTTGCTAGGGTGGGCCCTGCAGCCAGGGTGTCCCTGGGGTCTCAGGGGGCTTGCGGTGATTGAACTATAAAGACTTCTGACCTTTGAGCTACTAAGAGAGCTTAGTTTGTGGCAGGCTGCTCAGCCTTCAGGATAGGAAGCTCCCAGCAGCACTGCCCCAGAACCTGTCATTAGTGGGATTTTGGAATGGAGGCCTGGGAAGGGTTTTTCCAAGAAGCACATGTTGGAGAGAAAAGAGGAGCGGACTGCGGATGGGAGAGCCTGGAATTTGGTCTCATGCAACTGCTCCCTGGCTTTTAACTTGAACCCAAAGCAGTCCCTTTCTTAACCCTGTAAGAGGGGATGATGGGACCCAGGTATGATGACTCCTTCAGTCACTTGACAATTGTGACTGTCGGAGGCCACTACAGGCACAGTGGCCAGAAAGGCATCTCCATCCCTTCTCGTGGATCTTACTTTATTATACTGTGTGAAGACAGGCAACAGCAATCACACAAACCAATGAACAAAGTTTCTTTACAGGACTGAGAAGTACAATCAAGTAAACAAAACAGCAGTCACGGGAGAGGAGGAGAGCATGAGAATTGGTCAGAGGTTACTGTCCAGCTACCAGTGTTCTGACCCGGTGCTAGCCATGGAGATGGGCAGAGGAGAGTTTACACATATCCTGCTAGAGAGGGTCTCGTGGGAGCTTCTGCCTAGGGGAAGGAATAGAGAGGACTCACACTGTTCAGATGTTGTGGTTGTCTTTCAGGATATAGGCTGGTCCTCGCAAGTGAGGTCAGTGATGGAGCCTGGGGTCTGGAGTAGCATATGACTGGGGAAAGTTCCCTGGGAAGACTTGAGGCAAGGTGGGAGCACCAAAACTGGATTCTGGGACCTTTACTGCTCAGCTGGAGTTTCAGCTTTATCCAGGGCTGGTTTTCTATGTGAGTGAGACAGTTGTCCTGGCCAGGAAGAACTGTAAGTAAGCAGGCTGGCAGGCCTCTGCAAGAAAGCAGCCTTACCAGAGCCTTGCAGCCACAGACAGATCAGGCCCAGGTAAGAGTCACCTCTGACATACATTGAGGGGACACCATGCTAGAGACCCCCCAAAACCTTAGAAGATAGATGTTAGCATCATCCGCATTTTAAGGCAAGAAAATGTACTTCAGGCAGGCTAGGTAGTGCCAAGCTATTAGCCACCAAGAAACCGGTAGGTCTCATGTGTAAGGACTTGTGATATTTCAAAGAAGAAGTATTAAATGTTTTTCTGGGTACATTTGAGGACCAGCTACTTAACAGACCCATTGTCACAATGATATGGGAGGGTCTTCTGTTTGAGTTGATTTCATTGGTTAATAAAGAAACTGCCTGGCTCATTTGATTGGCCAGCCCTTAAGTGGGCAGAGTAGACAGAACAGAATGCTGGGAAGGGAAGTTAATAAATAGCCATGCCTCTCCTCTCTGAGACAGATGCTATGAGGCTCCGGCCCAAGATGGATGTACGCTAGAATCTTCCCTGTAAGGCACCACTTCATGGTGCTACACAGATTATTAGATATGGGTTAATCAAGATGTGAGTAAGAGGCTGAAACTAATGGGCCAGGTAGTATTTAAGTGAATACAATTTGTGTGTTGTTATTTCGGGTGTAAAGCTAGCCATGTGGGAACCAGGCAGGATGAGAAACAGGCCTGCCTGCAGCTCTCACTACATCACAAGAACCCCAAGACCTGAGTTTTGTTGTCTTAATTCTAAATGATGAGGAAATTGAAGTTCAGACAGTTGGGAGATACAGTGGGACTCTCAGAACTGGCCAGTTTATAAACTGGGACCTCAGCATTGCCCTGCATGGCGCTGAGGCCTGCCGCCTCCCCTGCTGGAGTAAGCTGCCTCCTGGGTTTAAGAAACTCCTTTCCAGAAACTTCACACAGGCGTTGAGTTTTTGCTTCATGGTAGCTGAACCTTGAGAAGTTTGGAAATCAACTTGGTTGATCAAACTAACATTTAGGAAATGATATAGAGGTGAGGTGAAGTCAGCAAGATGGCAGTCTGTGAGTTCCCAGCCTTTGTTTATCCACAAAAACAATGATTTCACAACCACCACAGATGAAAATAGGTCCCGGAGAGCTCTGGAGTGCAGTCAGGAGGCCGCAGTCCCTCAGGGGAGCATGTGACTGGAGCCTGGCTGTGAGCAGAGCACAGAAAGCATTTTGAGTACATTGTCCTAATCCCAGGCCAGTGTAGCCGTTCAGTGCCTAGAGGTTTCTCCTTGGTCATGACTTTCTTCCATGGTTGCAAAAGGAGATCCTGGGATCCACTCAGGATGCCTAGCATCTTTGCTATTGTTGTGGTCGCTCACAACTTTTGCCTCTGAAGGCCAGTGCTAGCCCCAAGCTGATAGCGCTGCCCAGAAGCTACCACACTTGCTTCCTTAGAGTCAAAGCTCTCACTGTACTTTCTTGGGCAGAAAGAAATCACATACAAGAGAACTCCCATGACTCTATAAGCATATTTCTTAGTAGAAACTTAGCAGCCTAGGAGACCGAGATGACACAGTCAAAGGACCAAGCAAGAGCGTTAAATACTTCAGACTGAGGATTACTTATAGGCTGGAATGAAGGACTAGAAACTGGAAAGAAGAGATGGTTCCAGGCAAGAGGTAACCCAGAGGAATGGGTTGTAGATAAAACAGTCATCCATGCTGATAGCAAAGTGTAATCACTATGACTATATCTGTATCTAAGATCAGAGCATCTAAATGTATAAAGGACGCCTGTAGAACTGGAGAAGGGAATGGGAGCTGTACGGTAGTCATTGAAAGCTTTGATTCCTACCCTAAGATCAGCTAGAGCACCAGATGGGAACATTGTAAACGTATTTTTGAGCCTTGGCAGCATATATACGGAGTTTACCGAGCAATGGCAGAAGCATGTGCATTCTTACCAGGCACACACAGAAAGGCTTTGGGATGGAGTGTTTATTAGGTCACAGAAAACCAAATAAACTTAAGAAAACTCAGAACCGTGCGAAGTACCTTTTCTGAACACGATAGACTAAAACCAGAAGCTGGTTAAAAAACAGAAATTTCACAAATGCATGAAACTAAATAATGTTTCATGGACTAACTTTTGGTTGTTTTTATATGCATGTGTTTATTTAGCATGTGCACATACATGTTAGGTGGCTGGGAATGCCTGCTGCATCATGTGTGGGGGTCAGAAGGCAACCTGCAGGAGTTGTCATGTGGATCCCAGGGAACAAACTCAAAGCCTCTGGCTCAGGGGAAAGCGCCTTCTTGCTGGCCCTTTAACTTCTGGTTCAGCAATCCCACTCCCAGCTCTGCTTCTGCCTTACTCTCTCAGCTTCTTGGTCTGTACCCTATGGAAGAAGTCTACCATAGACTGGCATCACCAGAGACTAAACTACTCCCACCACCATGCCATGATGCAACTTTCTAAAAACCATGAGCCCCAGACAAGCCTTTCCTCACTGTGACCAGAGTGCCATGAAAGTTACCAGCCTAGCATCACAAGCAAATGGCAATCCCCTGTGCTCCCTCCTCCACACTTTTGAGCTCAGTGAATTCTGAAAAACCTTTGCTTCCTAGTGGAGGTCCCGAGGCCTAGGAACAAGACTCAAGGACGGCTGTTGAAGTTACGCGCAGTGGCTGCTTCTCACAGGTAGCATGGAGATTTCCACAGGCACGTCCCAGACTTGCCCCATGTCTGTGACATCAGGAGTTCCCTTGCCACATTGGGGCCCTGCTGTTCTTTCTTTTGGAGAGCACGCTGTAAGAAAGAAATTTCTTAACTTTCTACCCGTTACCATTCCTGCTCCCGAGGTCCACACTTTGAGCTGTCTTCTCTGAGATTGACCAGTATTTCTACAATGTGATTTTATGTCAGTTCTCAATCTCAATCTCAGCTGTAGGCCTCGCTCATGGCTTTCCCGTTTAGTTTTGGTAATTCATAGCTCCAGAAATCTTCTTTATTTTGTATTACTTTTTATAGTACTGGGGGTCAAACCCAGCGCCTGTGTATGCTAGGAAAATTCTTTAACCCCTGCGCTATAACCCCAGCCTATTTATTTATCTATTGTTTATTTATTATAATTTCAATTTCTCTGTTGAGAGCACGTATTTCCTGACTCTTAACATGAAACGTAACAGTTTACACCTTAAAGACGAGCTTCCTTTAATTCCCTGAACCTGTCCAGAGTAACTGCTTTGAAGTCTCCTTGGGCTTTTTTGATGGCTTTGCCTTGTTTTCTGGTCACTTTGGGTTTTGTTGCTGTTGTTGTTTTTCCTCATGTCTGGTCACTTTGTTGAAAACTGGTCATTGTAGCTCAGCAATTCTGGTTTTGCTTGATTTTCCTGAAAGTTCCTGGTGCTTGGTTTTAGGGACTTATCTGGGCTTGGTTTACCAAACGAGCCACCTCCATGGTGCTTGGCCGCTGTCATCTCTGCACAGAGCAGTGCCAACCAGTATTTATTTTTTAAGATTTATTTTCATTATTTTCAATTATGTATGCTTTATTATTTTCAACTGTCTGTGTGTCTGTGTGCATATGTGCAGGTGCTTGTAGAGGCCAGAAGTCCTGGATCCCCTGGAGTTGTAGGTACAGGCAGTTGTGAGCCAGCAGACATAGGTGCCGGGAACCAAACTCAGGTCCTCTGCAAGAGCAGCAAGTACACCCAGCCACTGGGCCACCTCTCAGACCTTTTACTCCCCTTTTCAGTCTGGACCCCCAGGGGTCTGGTCTCTTTCCACGTTGCCGGATAAATCGTTTGAACAGAGAGCGTGCTCAGACGTCTTGAACAAGAAGCTCTCCACGCTTGGCTGCCCAAGCTGGGTGTGGTTGGAGAAACAGTTGTACAGCAAGCCCTCCCATCTCTCTTTGATCTCACTTTGGCTGCACTCTCTTGGGTCTCCCCCCCACCCACCCACCACCTCACTCACGCTTGTGTTAGCAATCCCCTGGGTGTGGGCAGAGACTTTATTATCTCAACTTCATTATAGCCACCTTGCCTGAAGGATTCTCCCATTCTGGCTGAGTGTTTTGCCACCTGGAACCAAAGCTATAACCTTAAGCCAGGAAAGTTGTAGGTTTTCCTACCTCTTGTCTACAACTGAATATATAACCTTTAGCCTACAAACGGCAGATTCTCTTCTCCTCCTCCCAGACCAAACCTGCTCCCTCTACCTGGTACACCACTGGTTTCAATTAGCCTTGGGACCAAGCCCACCACAAGCAAATATATGATTTTTCTTATCCAAGATAGCACATTGCAGGGTGGCAACACAACCAGGTCACAGACTAGTGGCCATCCTGGCACAAGAGAAGTTCTTAATGATTGGTCATTTTCCAGTGATCTGAATGGCTGTTCTTTATATTTTTTTGTTGACAATTTTGTCTGATATACTTGTTGCCGTTCAAAGGGAGCTATCTAATGTCTCATGCCACCACTTTGAGGTGAATCTTGGGTTAGATTATTGTAACTTCTTTTCCCGCTCAACTATTTTATCGCTCACATCTTTTGATTTTAATTAGAGATGTGCTGCTACCAGGAGGTTGGTGTAGAGTCATGGAAAGAGAGCCCTGAGTTTTGCATAAGTCACCTCAAATGCTCAAAAATAAACGGGGAAAGTGACCGAGGGAGGCAGTCAGGCTGAACGCAGAGCCGGGAGAGTCAGACCTAGGGTCTGGTCTCAGTCATGCCCCGAAAAGACTTCTCTGAGGCTCCCTGACTTTCTACAATGTCTAACAAAGGATACCCCATCTAACCTGACATCCTTTACCATCTTTCCCCTGGGTCCTGTCCCCACCAGTTCTCTTAGGGGCCCTGTGACTTTTGGGGGTGAAAATGGCTGAAGTCAGCTTTCACTTCTGCTCAGACATCTGAAGCCAGCAGCAACATTTCCTTGTTCTTGTCTGAGTGGTTGCTGGAATCCGTGTGTGTGTGTGTGTGTGTGTGTGTGTGTGTGTGTGTGTGTGTGTGTGTGTGGTGTGCAACCTCTCTTTGCGAAAAACAGAAGGATACATTTTTCTCAGGCTAAACCAAGGCAAAGGCCATAATCTACAGCCAGCGAATTGGAATCTCTTCTCAGCCAACTCTCCCCGCTCTTCCTCTGTATCTCTGGGTAGATGAACCAGTGTCAGAGCAAGGAGAATCCTGACTTCCCTGTGTATTCTCCTAACCTCAGGTTCAAGTGTATGAAAGCTATCCAAACATTCTCTGCTCAAGGGAGATAGTTCAGTTTGTAAAGTGCTTTCTACGCAAGCAGAAGAAGCCAAGTCCGGTCCTCAGAACCCACTTTAAAACAAAAGCTGGTGTGTGCTTATGATCTCAGCCCAGAGGAAACAGAGACAGGAGGATTCCTGGAGTTCAGTGGCCAGCCACCATATCCTGTTTGTCAAGTTTAAAGTCAATGGGAAAACTTGCCAAACAAAAAACAAAAACAAAAACAAAAAAAAGACACCTGAGGAACAATTTCTGGGATGTTCCTCTGGTTTCCACACACGTGCCTGTTTGTTGCAGCTGAACACTCCAGCTGTTTACTCTGTCATAAATTCTGTGACAGGAACATTTGTACGTGAATCCAGCTCCCATCCCCAATTCAAACCTTTGGGGACAAGCAGCAACACTTAGCACCCAAGAGTTCTGAGCCCTGCCGCAAAGAACTTCTTAAAGCTCTTTTCTACAAGGACTTGCAGTGAACACTGTCTTAGCTGTCTTAGCCCTAAACTCCCAGGAAGGAAGCTCCATTTGGAGACAGATTATAGGGTGTGGTGTAGAAACTGGTAGGGTGATGACACACTCCATCCACCCAGACCATAAGGACCAAGGAAGATCTGCCCACCGGTTCCTAGATGCCTGGATGAGGGTCATCAGGAGCCCATGACGTCTCAGTGACCTTCTTAGTCCCATTTGCCCCTTGACTGATGTGGGAAGGGACATGCCCAACCATGGTGTTACAATCCTTCCCCCGTCACCTCACTCTTTCTTCTCTGAGTTTCATTGCCAAGTAGAGCGGTTAGTTGAAGAATCTCTGGGGTCAGAACCACGCACGGGCTGCTGCACTATCCAACGTGGGGGATTTGTACTTACCAAGCATCTATTCCACACACTCTAGTCACACCCATTCTGCCACTGAATGGTCACAGCATCCTGTGACCTCACTAATATTAGCATCGTTTAAAAGCACAGCCAAACCAACGGACTGGAGAGGACAACGGCCCTAGTTCCCACAGGTGGCCCAGACAGAGCCCACTGAAAAACACTTCCTCGAGTTAGCTGGAGGTGTGTTGGCCCCGCTGAACCAGCTGAGGGAAAACACCAGCCACGCGGTGAAACCAAAACCCATGAGAAAACTTTGGGGTGGCAGAGGGACATCGTGACCAGCACAGCTGAAGGCTAGGTACCCATGGAACTTCCCAGGAGCACTTCTGGGGCTGAGGAGTCAGCAGTCCCCAGAAGACTTGGCTGGGGGGTGGAGCTCACATTGAGCCACTCCTTGGGGCAGTCATAGAAGTCTGATCACAACAGGGGGCACACAGGTACCTCTGTGTGCTGCTGGCAGGAAGCCACGAGCAACCAACGCTGACTGAGATGAGAAGTATCCCTCTGGGGATGGGATTGAATTATCTTAACTGGGTCCAGAGCTTCTGGTTACCACTAGAGGTTTCCTCAATCACGTGTACCCTGGGATCTGAAGAGCCATGGTGAGAAGCTACTGAAGTCTTGCAAGGTCGGTCTCTCAGCTGGGTTCTGGGCAGTTCATTTCTCTACATGATGCCATTCGTGCTCTGAGGCCTCTGGGATGGGTGAGCGGGCAGGGACTTTGCTGTGGGTATTACAGATAAGATTCATGCGCTCTGTGCTGTGCCTATGGATAAGGTACCCCACTGTCTGTTCCCTGAGAAGTCTTTGGATTTCTAAAAGTGCATCCATTCAGGGGAGATCCTGTGTCTGAGGTTCCAAGATGGGAAGGGTGGTGAAGGTTCCACAGAGGGCCTGGGCTGTGAGAGAAGATGGATGGGGACATGCAGAACAGCTGTGGGGCTAGAGGCAGGGTCCCCAATCTCCTAGGAAGGAAGGCAGCTGGAGCCACCATGCAGAGTCCAGTGAGGTTGGCAGCAACGTGTGGCTCAGTCTGACTCAAGGTCAGTGTCTGGCCGTTGCTTTTTCTTACTTTGTTTTTGAATGAAATTGTCTGGTTTTTTCAGGTATCCCAGGGGTGATATGGCAGGACTGATTTCTGGAATGATCTTTTTGGCCAAGATATGTGTTGTTAGGAAAGGCAAACTAATGAAAGAATAAATAGTTGATAACATATTTTGAAAGGATTTTTGTTGTTGTTGTTGTTTTGGTTTGGTTTGGTTTTTGGTTTTCCAAGCAGGGTTTCTCTGTGTAGCTTTGGTTGTCCTAGAACTCACTTGGTAGACCATTCTGACTTTGAACTCAGAGCTCTTCCTACCTCTACCTCCAGAGTTCTGGGATTAAGGTCCGTGCCACTACGTCAGGCTTTCTTGAAATGATTTAAAAAAAAAAAAAAAAAACAAAAAAACAAAAAAACGTATCTTGGACCTGGCATGGGGAGATAGATTAATCAGTAGTGTTTGCTTTAGAAGTGTAAAGACAGCTTGATGCAGTAGCATACGTGTAAAAAAAAAAAAACCTGGGCCTAGTGGCATACACTTGTGATCTCAGTCCTGGGAAGTTAGAGAAAGAAGGATCCCTGAGGCTCATTGGCCAGTTAGTCTCTCCTACTCCATGGCTTTTGCTCCAGTGAGAGATCATGTCTAAACAAAACAAACAACAAATAAAAAATACAAAACAGCTTCTGAGAAACAACACCCATACATGTGCACACACATACATACAATTTTATTTATTTATTTATTTAGGTCTTTCAAACAGGGTTTCTCTGTAGCTTTGGAGCCTGTCCTGGAACTAGCTCTTGTAGACCAGGCTGGCCTCAAACTCACAGAGATCTACCTACCTCAGCCTCCCGAGTGCTGGGATTAAAGATGTGTGCCACCACCACCACCCGGCCCATACACACAATTTCAAAGACTTTCAAAGCTCTCATTTACTTTGTACTTGGCCATTGATTCCATCCTCACTGGCCCACACCAACAAAGAATCAGTGTTACCTTGAGCTGGAACTGTGGGGGAATTCTCTTGACTTGTCTGCAGATGGAAGGGCTAGTTCCCTTGAACTTGAGGGGAACTGGGCCTAGAGTATGAGAGGCAGACACAGTAGCGGTATAGGATAACTTTACAGACTGCCGCTTAGCCAGCTCACCAAGACCAACCACACCAGGGATAAGACGTGTGCTTCTGTGAACTTCTGCCGCCATGCACTCCCCGCCCCCGCCCCCGAACCTGCAACACAGCCCGAATAAACAAAGGACTGTAGAGAACCAAATGGAAGGCCGTTCTCCAATGTCCTAATCTTCAAGACTGACAGGGTCACAAAAGAACAAACATAGGTGGTAAAGCCCCAGATCAGTGCCCCTGGTGCCACTGTACCAGTGTGAGTATCTTAGTTCTGGTGACTGCCATTTTCCCCATCATCCTTGAATTGTTTTCAAAATAAAAAGTTCAGAAAATAAATTGTACTCATCTCGCCTCAGGGCAGAAGTGGTCACATCATGAGCACTCCTGGGGAAACTTGTCTTTGAACCTTCTGGAACACAGGAGGCCTTTGCCACTCTCTCTGATCCTACTCCTTCCAAGCCTCCATCTGTTTCAGGGCCAGGTTATATTTCCTGCCCCTCACTGTATTTTTCTTCTGTTTATTTTTTGTTGGGTTTACATTTTCAAGCTCTCCCTTGTGTCAGGGGCTGTGGAGCTGAGCACGGCCTGCCCTGCACGGCAGTGCTCACTGTCTAGTGTGGACTCAGCCTCCCAAGCCCAACTGTTCTTCAAGGAGGCAAGGGGGCGCCCAGACCTCCAGAGAGCCTCTCGACCAAATGGAGACAGTCATCCTTTAGGAGATACCACACAGGAGTCCATGGCTAGCCCAGCAGCTGTGGTCTGTGTTTGAAAACGCTTCCCTCTGCTTGAACTCTGGTCTGTGGGATGGAGCTCGGGGACCGGAGGCTGAGGCTGGCAGTCAGGGACCTGCTGCGAAGGTTCAGGGGTGTGGAGAGGAGCTGTGGCACAGAGCAGCCCAGCTCTTCCCCAGCAGGCCCAGAAGAGCAGGTGTGCTTGCCTCAAAAGCGATGCCTCTGCCAGATTGGCGATGCCTCTGCTAGATTAGCGACGCCTCAGAAGCTGAAGAAGGAAAGAGACTGATGAAGTTGCAGGAAGATGATGCCTAGATGTGAATCACAGCGCAGAGATGAGGATCAAAACAGAGCACAGTGGTTAGGACCTCACCTCAGGGGGCTTCCTGCCAGCATGGCTTCTGCTAGGCCATGCTTTGTTGTGCTGTGTAGTGTTGTGTTATGTTGTCCTGGAATCCTCTTCTACCTACTCATGGAGAACCCCTTCCCTTTCCTTTCTTCCTTCTCCCCTCCCTTCCTTTCCCATTCCATCCCATCCCCTCTGCTCCCCTCCCTTCCCTTCCCTTCCTTTCTTTCCTATTCTCCCCCTTTCTTTCCTCTCCCTGACTTGAGACTGAACCTAAGGTTTCAAGCTTGCTAGAAAAGTGTGTGCCACCGACCTAATCCAGCCCCTTGTTTTCCTTTCGTTCTTTTATTCTGAGACAGAGTCTCACTGGGTGTCCAGGCTGTCCTTTACATCGCTCTGTGGCCGGGACAGGCATGAAACTTTCAGTCCTCCATCCTCAGCCTTCTGAGAGGCTGGGATCGCAGACCTGATCCGCCAGGCTGGGAAACCATTTTTAAGTGACTGAGAGAGTGACGTGCTGAGAGCAGGGGAAGGTTAGGCTAGGAGGAAGAGAGCCGGAGGAGGAAGGGCCGAGCTCCAATAGTTCCCCTTTAACCGTGGTGGACACCACAGTGGTCTCCATGGCCTGTGCTGTGGGCTGAAGCAGCACATTCAGGAGAAGGGGCATCCTTGAATCCTGGCACATTTTACATCCCTTGATGTGGTGTGGTACAGGGGTCTGAACAGGGATGAGGCTGTGGAACCTGCTAGGTGAGGGAAAGTGAGACCGTGGCCTGACTGTTCTGTGTTCTGCTCCCTTGCCATGTCAAATAGTAGCCACAGCCCCTTCTGAGCAGAGATCTGGGTGCTAAACAGAACAAGATGGAGGTTCTCCTGCAGAGCAAAGTCTCTCACAAGGTGACCGTGGGGCTCCCAGACCTCCCTCACCAGAAGGATGCTAATTTCCCAAGCCAGTGGCAGGAAGTTCTCGGGAGACCTTGTCATCTCCACCTTGTTGGCCTCTGTACACCTGACAGCTCGGATGCTGCCCCAAGACCAACAGGAGAAAAACATGACGCATCTGGTGTGCACATCAGGGGATGCTTGTGTCCACAAACCCACTGTGTTGTCCACAAGGGCTTTAGGTGGTCCTCGTTTCCTGGGTTAAATCCCTTCTGACCTTCAAGACCAGGGCTCCTGCTGTGTTTCCTGGAGCTGATGAGTGCTCTGAGCCTGTAGCTGTTGAGTAGAGGCTGTTGATCAACGGTGACAGAAAAGGGCATACGAGGAGAGAGGAGAGGGGCCTCTAGGTGTCATCTATGGTACAGTGTGCGCACTCTTACATAGAAAGCCCTAGGGTTTGCAGAAGCTTCCCTTAGGTTGCAAGGTTTGGGCAGCTGGGGGAATAGATGACCTGTTTCATTCCTGTGCTTAATTCACTTGTTTCTGGGCCAGAGGGAGCCTTTTCCTAGCTCTATCCTGCACTGGTTATGCTGTAGGAAGATCTCCTCTGCAGAGGTTCCGTGTCCATAGGAGGCAGGAGGCTGGGTGGGTTTCCGGAATGGCTGGGCTCTGTTGAAAGGGACAAGAGTGTCGTTTACATCTGAGATGGGCAGAGACACTTGCTCTCCAGAGCCCAGGCCTGGCAATCCCATTCCTGTGTGCAGGCTTGGAGCATGACGGGACAAAGGAGATGGGCAGATTGTGGACATGAGATAGCTGGCAAGATGTCTAGAGCTGGAGTGTGGACAGGAGGGGATTTTTAAAAGATGAACGCAGTCAAATATATCAGTACAAGTCTTTAGTGCCAGCAGTCAGGAGGCGGGGGAAGACAGATCTCTGTGAGCTCATGGTTAGTCTAGTCTGAATGGTGAATTCGAAGCTACCCAAGGATACGTATGAGACTCTATCTCAAAGAGATAGAGAGATTAGATAGATAGGTAAATAGATGATAGATAGATAGATAGATAGATGGATGGATGGGATAGATAGATGATAGATGGATAGATAGATGATAGATAGATAGATAGATAGATGATAGATGGATAGATAGATGATAGATAGATAGATAAATAGATGATAGATAGATAGATGACAGATAGATGATAGGATGTCTGATGCTCCTGCCTGGCATCAGCTCTGCCCCTGGAATCTATCCTAGATCTATGGCCTCTAGCTGGTCCCCGTAAGGGTGTCAAGATACAGATGGCTGCTGATGGATATTGTTGAGTGCGGAACGGGCCTGTTACTGTCACTAAGAAGGGCAGGTGTGGTCACCCTGGCTGCAGGTACAGGCAGCACCTCCCTTCAGGTCGGAGTTTTAGAGGACGTCAATGTTCTAAAGCAGGCACATTCACCCTGTTTGGCGGCTATGAGTGCAGCCTCAACACAAAGTCATCCGTGTAATTAAAGCATTATGAAGTGGGGTTTGCGACTGGTTGATTGATTGATTGATTTAGTGTTTTTGTAACTTCATCGGACAGTTCTGGAGCATGAATTTTGTAGATGACAAAGTCATGTTCCAATGTCAGGAGCTGGGCAAAGGTTTAGGGTAAGGGGGACTCAGAAGGTGAGAGGCCCACTGGCCCCACTGGAATACAAGGCTCAGATGAGAGGCTTCTGAGCACTTGCAAGTTAGGTACATTCTAGATGCTGACCTGAGGTGGTGGTGGTGGTGCTGTGTGGGTGGGTGGGGGGGGAGCTTCAAAGTCCATGTTGATGAATAGCAAAACCACAACCTAGTATTAGCCAAACATAGGATGCTGATAATGTAGACAGGACAAGATGGTGAGCTGGAGTTAAGACTGGAAGAAAAGCCCAGAAGCCAAGTGTTGGAGGTGGACAGTGTCCTGATGGTCTCTTTGTCTCTGAGACCGTACTGCTAGATGGAAGCCCTGGCCTGGTACCTTGGCTGGGTGCCTTCCTTTTTCTGAGTTTCTGTTTCCAACTGTGCTTTTTGCAGTGGGGTGGGAGAAATAAGCTATCTCTCAGAGGCCACATCAGACCTTGATGGCTCTGTGGGTATGGCATTCCCTCGGGTCAAACAGTGAAGAATGGTTAGATAGGCAGCTAGAAATCTGGTCTCGTTTGGTCCCCAAAGGGTCCTGTGTGTGTTAGCTGCAGGAACCTGCTCCAGGGCCCAGAGCTGGGTAGGAAGAAGGCTGAGATGCACACTGAGGCTCATGTCCTTGGGATTAGTCCGAATCTTAGCACCGAAGCAAGGCTAGGAAGTGAGAGTGGGGGCGGGTGGAGTTGGGGAGGAGTGAGGTAGGCAGTTACGGAGGTGAAGACTGCTAACAGGTTGCACCATGACCTGTGCACAGCGACTGAGAGATCAGGAGCTCGGATGTCATGAGCTCTGAGCTACGCTAAGGGAAGACCACAAGCTTTGACCTACAACCTCTAGCCAAGAGAATTTCTACCCCCAGGAGCCTCTGGCGCCTGTTTGCCTGGGGACACGTCCTTGCTAAGCCTGCGTCTCTGCCCTCTGGGCTGTTCATGTGGTAACCTTCCCTTGTTCCTCTAGGCCACTGGCTAGATCTTTCCTGCATTGATCCCTCCTCCTACTATCCTGCCACTTTTGGGGTCAAGTTCTCCTCACATTCCTCTGCCTCTTTGGCCCTCAGCTTTGCGACTCTCTGTCACCCCTCAGTCATTAGACGTTGGGTCAGTCAGAGACCAAGATGCTGTGTCAAGTCTGAGGAGAACAGAAGTGACAGTGGCTATGAAAGTCGGTCTGGCACGTCAGCCTTTCATTCTAACAAGAGTCTGAGTTATGAGACTGTGGAACTGTCCCCATGGTCCTGCAGACTGCTTTGATCCAGCAGAAAAGGAAGCCAGGGCATTTGTGTGTCCAGACTCAAAGGAGCACTGGAGTCAGAGAACAGGACAGGCCCCTTAGGCCCTTGTTCACTTCTCCTAGAAGGACTGTCCATGAAAGAGAATCTCCTGGGAGCCCCGCTTGAGGACTTCAGCTGGGCTCTGAGGGCAGACCTGAAGGTAGTTCACTCGGATCTGACTTTGACCTCTAATTAGCCTTTGGAGCCTCTCTATGTCGGAGCTGTCTCTTTCCCTCAAATTCTGCGGTATAAACCTATTCACAGTTTTCTCGGTAGCTGTGTGGGAGTAGCTGACTTCATGCTCTCATAGGGACCCCATGAGGACCGCAGATGCCAGGCAGAAGCTGGGCCAGGCCAGGGTCTTGGCAGCTGAGGGACTGTAATGTTTCTCACCACTAATTGGTCACCACAGACAAGCCATTTACAGCTGACTCCAAACGTCAGTCTGTGGGTGATGTGAATGTGACCATCAGTCTCTGATGACATGAAGAAAGCAAGACAGCATGTCTATTCCACAAACCCCATGGATTTAAACACAGAGCCCCCCTCCCCCCTCACACCCCTGCACACAGAAGCCAGTCTCTTCTGAGGACAGAAACTAGGAGGAGTGTGAAGGGAAGCAGGATGGATGCTGGAAATGATGATGGGGTCTTCCCTGCTCTTTCTCATGCCAGGCTTGGGGTTTGTGGTCATCCGAGTCTGGGGGTTCTGCTAGCTCTGCCCTGGCCTTACACCCCCAAAGCCAGTCACAAGGGAAGCCACAGGAGGAGTGGACTGCTGGGATCAGAGAGGGAGGGCCACTGGGAGCTAATCTAACACAGATGTATTATTTGTTTCCTGACTTCAAATCTGTAAAATTTATGTAACCCCCAAAGGTAATACTGAAAACAGACAGGAACCGCGATTCGCCTGACTTTGCTGATGTTGGTCCTAAGGCCTGGTGCTCACTTTGGCTTATCCTGGGCATAGTTTATCACGGATGCATGGGAGATATTACTTTGGCTCTGCTTTTTCCTCCTCTTTCCATCATAAGCTAAACATCTTCCCGTGACTCTATGGCACAATGGCCATCCTCAAGACTGCAAAATATTGGACTTCTAGTTTGCTTTGATTTTTTAAATGATTACACAGCAAGATGTGACTCAAAACTGAAACAGCATACAGGCAAAGCTATTCTGAGCTGCGCCGTGTAACCAAAGGCTGTCTCTTTCTAATCCCTCCAAGGAATGGCAATTAATTGGGAACACAAGATGCTTATTTGGGGGGCAGAATAGGGTTGGCACCGAGCCGCATTGTAAGTGGTGACGATGGTGGCTGAGAGTTTTATCCTCTTTGATCTGGCTCCCTGACAACCGTATTCGCTGGCCAGTGCTGTGATGTGGTCTTTGGCCAGAGAACAGACTTTCCTGCCTGGGAAATGAAGTGACTCATAAGGAAACAATCCCCAGAGCTTTGGGCTAGTTTGTTCTTAATCAGAAGTCTGTGAATCTGCTTTGCCAGGAAAAGGGATCCTGAAAGTCGGTGCCAAATTTAGCATATAAAAACTCTCTCTCTCTCTCTCTCTCTCTCTCTCTCTCTCTCTCTCTCTCTCTCTCTCTCTCTCTCTCTCTTTCTCTCTCTCTGTTTCTCTCGGGCATGGGATGGGGTGGCAGAAAGTTGTCAGCTGCCATACGGATGCTGGGATCCAAACTTTGGTTCTCTGCGAGAGCAGCAAGTACTCTTAACCACTAAGCCATCTTTCCAGTCCCTAAATTTCTAATTTATTGTTTTGTTGTTGCTTTTTGAGACAGGGTTTCTGTGTACCCCTAGCTGTCCTGAAACTCACTCTGTAGCTCAGGCTGGCCTCAAACTTATTTAGAGATTGGCTTGCCTCTGCCTCCCGAGTGCTGGAACTAAAGGCATGCGCCACTACGCCCAGCTCTAAATATCTATCTTCAAAAAATGTTTGAATACTCTAATTTTAATAGTAATAAAAGTAAGCTCTCTTACTATATTTCTTTTTTAATTTTTAAAAAAGAAAACAAACTTTCCTTTTTCATTTTACATACCAATCCCAGTTCCCACTCCCTCCCCTCCTCCCATTCCCTCTACCACCCCCCATCCACTCCTCAGAGAGGCTAAGGCACATTGCTCTGAGAAAGAACCAAGGCCCTCCCTACTACATCTAGACTGAGCTAGGTATCCATCCAAAGAGACTGGGTTCCAACTCTTACTGTATTTCAAAAATAAAAAGCAGTTACTTTTTAGAGCTGGCCTATTTTCATTTTCAATATTTTCAATTTCGTTACAGTCACTAAAGAGACTGTGTACTTTGAAATATTTTTTAGAGAAAGAGTGTCAAGCAACTCGGGCTGTCCTAAAACTTGCTAGGAGGCTAAGGATGACCTTGAACTTCTGATCCTCCAGCTCCTGAGTGCTAGGGCTGCAGGTGTATGCTTCCAAACCCAGTTTGAGATGCTAAGGGTCTCGTAACCCAGAACTTTGTGTATGCAATGCAAACTTTCTATCAAACAGAACCACATCCACAGCTCCATATGCAAGGTTCTTACTTAAGAAAAACATTTTGTTGTTTCTACACTACGTGATTTCACCAGTTTCGTTCAGATTTCCCTCCTGAGAGTCAGAACAGCCTGTCAACTTGTGGAAGATGGCGCTTCCCACTGTGAGTGAGCTATAGGTATCCACCTTAAATGTTTTTAGCTAAGGCTGAAGGGGCCTTTTGAAACGCAAGAGATGTCAGCCTGATAGTCTGACAGCTTCCTGATGCAACAGCAAGCTCCTTCCTTTTCAAATAGCTTTTTTTAATATCTTAAATTTTTATATATTAAATTTTTCATTTTACATACCAACCCCAGTTCCCCCTTCCTCCCCTTCTCTCGCCACCCCCCATACACTCCTCGGCGGGTGGGGGGAGGTAAGACCTTCCTTGGGGAGTCAGCAAAGTCTGGCATACCAAGTTGAGGCAGGACCAAGCCCTTCCCCCCTGCATCAAGGTTGAGCAAGGAAATGGGCTCCAAAAAGTCAGTTCGTGCACCTGGGATAGGTCCTAGTGCCACTGCCAGCTCCCTTCGTCCCCAACAGCTCAAATCACATAACTGTCACCCACATTCAGAGGGTCTAGTTCAGTCCCATGCAGGTTCCCCAGCTGTCAGCCTGTAGTCCGTGAGCTCTCACTAGCTCGGGTCAGCTGCCTGTTTTTCCCATCATGCTCTTGACCCCCTTGTTCATATGAACCCGCCTCCCTCTCTTCAACTGAACTTCAGGAGCTCAGCCCAGTGTTTGGTTATGGGTCACTGCATCTGCTTCTTCCGGTTACTGGATGTAGGGTCTATGATGACAATTGGGATAGTCACTAATGTGATTAAGGTGGATGGCCCCTTCAGACTCCCACCTGCTAGGAGTCTTAGCTGGGTGCATCCTTGTGGATTCCTGAGAATTTCTCTAGTACCAGGTTTCTCTCTAACCCCCAATGGCTCCCTCTATCAAGAAATCTCTTTCATTGCCCTCTCCGTTTGTCCTTCCCCCAACTAGGCCTTTCTGGTCCCTCATGTTCCCATCTCCCATCCCCTCCTTCTAAGCCCCCCTCCCAGTTTACCTAGGAGATCTTAACCATTTTCCATTCCTGGGGCTCTCCGTGTGTGTCCCTCCTAGGGTTCCCCTTCTCATCTAGCGTCTCTGGAGTTGTGGATTGTAGCCTGGTTATCCATTGCTTCAGATCTAATATCCACTTACAAGTGAATACATACCATATTTGTCTTTCTGGGTCTGGGTTACCTCACTCAGGGTGTTTTATTTTTCTAGTTCTCTTCATTTGCCTGCAAATTTCAGGATGTCATTGTTTTTACTGCTGAGTATTACTCCATTGTGTAAATGTGCCACATTTTCTTTATCCATTCTTCGGTTGATGGGCATCTAGGTTGTTTCTAGGTTCTAGCTATTGCAATACCACTCTTGGGCATACACCCAAAGGATGCACACTTATACCACAAGAACACTTGCCTAACTATATTCATAGCAGCATTATTTGTAAGAGCCAGAACCTGGAAACAACCTAGACGCTCATCAACCGAAGAATGGATAAAGAAAATATGATACATTTGCACAATGGAGTATTATTCAGTAGTAAAAAAAATGACATCTCATATAGCTGTTTTTATTAATGACAAACTCTCCTGCCCCACTCTATGGCTAAGAGACTTTCAACCAAAGTGATGTGAGTCCTTAAGCCCAGTGACTTCTTAAGTGTGACTGACCTCCTTCCCTCGCAATCTTGTTCTGGAGCTCCTTAAAGTTTGTGTGAATGGGACACCAAGCACAGGCATACTCAGCTTCCATTCTTACCACTTCAGAAGTTGGTGCTAAATTCCCTAGTTGATACTGCTGAAAATGGGAAGTCCTCATTAAAGGGAAAAGACTTCTTGAAATCCAGCAAGCAGTCCTGTTGTCAAAGCCAGCAGATTGTGTTTGCATTGTGGTGGTCTGTGATGTAGTGATGTCTCTGTGTCAGTCCCAAGTCATAGCTAATGACCCAGTCAGTGTGCAGACAGACACTGGCTAGAGATGAACGTTTTTGTACCTTTGTGAGTTAAAGCACACATTCTGTGTGGCAGTAGGGTGTTTGGGAGGTGAAGAAGTGTCCGGTTTTGATGCTTGGGTTTTCTTTAATTGACTAATTGGTTCACTCATGCATTCAAAAAAGAGAAATATGTGCCATGCGTCCTGTGCTCCCAGCACTAAAGGGTCTGCGAGGCAAAGGTGAAAACAGACGCTAGTTCTTCTCCTGGTCTCAAGGGAGGCTGGTTCCTTGCCTTGGGATACATGAGTCCAAATCTACCTTTAAGGTGTTTGGGGCAACATAATATGGTCGTCTTTAAGAAAAATCACTTAAGCAGCAAAGGCTAGACCAAGAGTCTCTTGAATTCTACATGCTTAATAAAATATATTCTCTTGCCATTTTATCCTTATGCACCATCCTTCTCTTCCATACTGGGTACCTGTGTGCTCTCTGGTGTTGAGTCTTGGTAGGGTATGCCCATGTTCCAGGCTCATCTTCCATGTGCCTCTCATTGTTCCAGGAGAAGGCTGGTGATCACACTGGAAAGGGACCCTGAAACTTATCAGTATAGGATTCTTTTACCCCATATCTTGGCAGGTCTGGGCATAGGTCTAGGTCCCCCTTCCACCCTATTGTACCTCCATAAACCTGCCATAGACTCATGGGACTGCTAACCGTGGGGTTGGTGCTACTTGGGGATCACTCGTTACACTGCTGAGGAGACAAAGCCCCAAGGGGAAGGGATTTATACCAGGTGAGTCAGGGAAATCTCACCACCCCACTGAGCCTTCAGAATGGTCAGAACGAGCAGTTTAGAGCATTTTTGGTAGCCACACGGGAGAACTGATCAATCCCATGCCATTTAAATGTAGTCTATCAGCAAACCTCAAATCCGGGACTCTGTGGGCACTGTGTGGAGGAGAATGACCGGCAAAGTAGCCCGCTGCCGGGCCTCCACGGGGCTTGGGGGCCACTGCAACAGGAGAAGTCTGCCTGGGAGAGGCTCCAGATCACTGCCCTGCCTTTAATGAGATGAACATTGAGGACTTCTCTGAATCACAACAAGCTTAGAGTTGTGTTACGTTGAATAAAGAGGAAGGCTCTACTGAGAACCACACTTTCTCTTTCTGCCACAAGGACCACTTTATTTCAGCATCTTGGGAAACAACTCAAGGGGCACCTCTGCTTATGAGTGGATGGGGTCCGTGCGAGCTCTCAGACTCTCGGTCCCTCATCACCCTGACCCTGTGCCACCTGTGCCTGAGTTAGGCGATCATTCCCACTCGCTGAAACATACAACCCAAACCAGAACCACAATCTGTCCTTGAGGAAAACACTGGAAGCCCAGCCGTCTGCTCATAAGAGGCGCTCGTGTCCCTAGGTAACCATACAGCCATAACCAAAGAACACTAAACAGAGCATATGGACCTCTGAGGCTCCAAAGGTCACCCCGGGAAGATGATAGGCTATGTTTGTCCCCTCCCACCTTTCATCCGGGTAAAGAACCTCTGGCATACCTGGTCGATCTTTCTAGTCTGTTTTCTTGTTTATAAAATAGGGCAATGGGGCTAGGGACTGCCTTGGGGGCAGTGTGAAGTCTGTGTACAGTGGAGATGCAGGGCAATAGGTGAATAATTTAATCCACCTACGGATCAAAGGCCTGATTGGAGGACATGAAAAGGAGCAGAGAGACCAGAGGAGACCCTGCAGTATCACAGTGAGGGAGACGACAGTTCAGATCGAGTAAAATATCAGGGATGGAGGCTGCAAGACATGTCCAATTAGGCCACCATGTTGATGATGGCACCAACAGAAATTAGTTGTGCATGGATGTGAGGAGGAAGAGGAGTTGATATTAGGGCAGCACAGTTGTGAGGGGAGGGGACAGTTTCACATTTTGTTAAAAAAGAAAAAATCAGACGTCATAGCACCATCCACGGAGTGGCTTTCCTTCTGGTCATCCACGGTGTGTGTCTGGTGTCTAGTGTGCTTCCGTATGTGTGGTGCAGGGTGTTTGTGATGTGTGTGTGCATGTGTGTGTGTGTGTCTGTCTGTCTGTATGTCTCTTCCTGTATGTATGTGTGTGCTCTTTTACCATCTCACAGCCACTGCAGCTTTTACTGAGGCCTTTTTGCCGTTTCTATTCTTTCCCTTTGATGACATTTTTTTTTTCTCTTCTTGAGCATTTATCTCATCCCACCGAGTTTTAGAAACATCTTGTAGAGTCTCTGCTGGAATAGTGATAGAAAGCCCACTTGGCTTTTTGGAGGCTGTGGGGAGAAGGCTCGCCTCTGTGCTAGCGTCATCAGCCTGTGAGATTGTCCAGCAGGTACAGGGACTTACAGTGCACACCCGGCAACCTGAGTTCAGGACCCACATGGTAAAGGGAGAGACCCAGCTCCACAGAGGTGTCCTCGGATCTCTGAACACCTGCTTCTACACACACAGCATGAGCACACACAGCAACAAATGAAATGTAAATCTTTGAAATTTACTATAAATAGTGAGCAAGTTTCAACAGTTACACGTTTCTGCATAAGACAGATGAATGAGCTGAGCAGATACAATAATGGCCCCCGTGTGTAGTGTACCACAAAGGAAAAAATGCAAAAGCTAAATTGAGAAAAACCTCTACGACATACGACCCAATGATGTGTGTATTAAACATATGTGCCTTTTATAAAATTCTCTGGCACATTATGAGGAAACCAAACAGCAGCATTAGAAGCTGTGGTTAATAAACACGATAGATTTTAATAGATGTAAGTTAAAATTGTCTATGATCACTTTTCATTTGCAGGTAGGCAAGATTGGCTTCCCCCACCCTTTTCCCCGTTGACAAGGAAGTAAAAAATCAGAGTGTAAATCAGTCCACCATCGCAGATCTGAAGATTAAAAAAATGTGCCTGATTTTGACACCGAATCCCACTGTTAGAGTCACAGCTTTAAAAATTCCCAGGGGCAGAAGAGAGGGCAAAGGGGCAAAGGAGCTTGCCACTAAGCATGACCATCTGGGTTTGATCCCGCCTTGTGAAAGGAGAAAACCAACTCCTACAAACTGTCCTCTGATCTCCACACACAGACCATAGTGTATGTGACACATATGCACATGCACGCACGCGCCCACACCCACACACTATCAATCAATGTAACTGCAATTCTTCCAAACGCACAAACAACTAAATATATATTTTACAAGTTTGTTTCCAATAGATTTATTTATAAATACTAAAAATTGAAAATAACTTGTTTGGTTAAGAGTGATTATATAAATTAATGGTAAATATGTAGAATGGCAGTTAATAACCTGTCAAAATTATATAAGTTATATTTTATTTAATTACCTAACTTTTAATCACTTAATAAATACAAGTTATATTTACTTATGAATATAATTCACAGAATAATACTCATGAAAATAATCAACTTATTAAACAGGATAAGCAGTCTGGATATTTTAAGTATGCGTGTATATGTAAAAGCCCTGGTAACGTTAATGGTAACTATTTATAATGGTTTTCCGTTGTTGTAGCTATTTTTATTTACTGTGATCTCAGTTTTAGGGTTTTTTTTTTGGTTTTGGTTTTGATTTTTGAGACTAGGGCTCATGTAGCTCTGGTTGACCTTGAACTCTTAATGTAGCGGAGGATGACTTTGGACTTCTGATTGTCCTGACTTCACCTCCTGACACAGCTGGCAGTGTCATCAGACTGAGCCACTGGCTTTGTGTAGTGCAGGTGATGGGACTCAGGGTTTTGCACACACTCGGCGAAGCTGCCAGTGAACCACATCCATAGTCTGCCGCTGGGGTTTTTCTACAGATGTTGCGAACTTAACAAAAAAACTTAAATTAAAAGGGAAAGAATACTTTTTAATAAGCAAACTTGGGGAGCACACAGGGTGAGCTTCGTTCCTGCAGGGGCATACAAGCCCCTCCACTGTGGTTAGGGGTCAGCTGGCGACTCGCGGGAGGACACTCAATGCCTGTGCCTCTGGAAGTGCACCCATGGCAATTTAACCTTGACAAAGATTAATGCAAGGGTTTAGTTAGATTCTGACCTTAATCCAGGACATTTTCACACGTGTCTGGGGTGCAAAAGGCATTGGAGGTCAACTGGTGTGTAAGAGAAGGGACGGGAGGCCCGGAGCTCTAATGAGAGGCTTGATAGACACTTGAGCAATGAGGGGATCGAAGCAGAAAGCAGCAGGGAAAGACAACTGTGCCGAGCATTTTCAAATCAGGTCGCAAAACAGGATGTAGATAATGATCCCATTTTTGCTTTTTAAAAATAAAATGGTCTTGGAAAATTACATACCAGAGTGTTCACAGTGGCTGTCTCTGAGTGATGGTGTTAGGGGTAATTTTTATCTCCCATAGTTATTTTCTGAATTCCCTGTGGTAAAAACAAATCACTGTGTAAAAGAGAAGGGACGTTGATTCATAATAGGTCTCATTCTGCAAGAGTGGATGGAACTGGCCAGGGGCAGGGTGTCACCTCCCTCCTGTCCCTCTGCCTTTCTCAGATGGGGTTCAGGACACGCACTCTGTTTTTAAAAATTGAGTGATTGCCTGTTTTGCTTTGTTTTGCTTCTCTCTGCGAAAGGTGTTTAGGCAGCATTTGACAGCCCTGGTAGAGGCCCAAAGCCTTCCAGTGCTGGCAGTTTGATTTGACTCCATGGATTTCTATGTATTTTCTTTGACATCCTCAGATATGTACAGATTGCCCTCTCTGTTCCTTTTACACATCTTGATTGTGTAATAAACACCACCTGGGAATTTCCTCTGCTTAACAGTAATATATTCTGGATGATTTACCTTTCTCTTACTTCATGTCTCTCTTACTTGCTAGTTTTTACCCGTGCATTCACTACTTAGCTGCATGTTGTGTTGTATATGCTACACGTGGATATTTCTTTCTTTCTTTCTTTTTAAATTTCGGATAGCCCCAAAGATGTCAGCTGGAAACTAAAAATGTGCCTCCCAGCCCCCCTTAGGGCTCCGTCTCAGAAGCAAACGGGGTAGATGTGTTTTTAAACCTGCTTTGGCTATGATTGGCACTGCACTGAGTCTGGGGAGCTGGGGAGATTACTTAGTCCATAAAGTGTTGTACAAGCGTGAGGGTGAAAGTTCCATTCCCGGAACCATGTATATCAGCTGGGTGCAGCGACAAATGCTTTTAATCTTCTGTGGGAAGATAGACTGGTGGGTCCCTGGGGCTTGCTGGCCTGTCAGCCTCCCCTATTGGGTGGACCCCAAGCCACCCAAAGTGGATATATTTGAATTCCAACACCTCAGCGGTAGCTATTCGGAAAGGCATGGAAGGCCTCTGCCCTGCTGCCTCTTTTCTTGCCTTAAATCACCCAAGCTCTCCCTTCCCCTATTTTCATCAGTTACTTATTCTCAGGGGTCGGTTTTATGGTTTAAAATAGCACATTTAAATGCTGATACCTTCATTCACCAGCTTCCAACTAGATCTGTCTCCACAGTCTCTACTTTGAGCTGCACATCCTATTTTTAACCATGCGGTTATTATGTTTATTATAATATTTATAATATGATTTATTATATTAATACATACAATATATGTAAAATACTAAGCCTTATAACACTCTTGTTCTGTGCGCATATTAGCTTTGCTGTGCTTCATCAGTAAGTTACTACCAAAATAGATTAACTGAAAAGCAACCATTACAATAATGGACTAGACAACACTTTTATACTGTTAGTAAGATAGTTAGACACACAGAAAGGCTTTATGATACAGTATCAGCATTGTGAGGGATGATCGCCCAAGTGTTGGGCTCTAATGAAGCATCTTTTGTTTCTCTTTCTGCATTCAGAGATTCATTCCACTGCCAGTATCTCTCCTATCTCACACTGTCCTGGTCCTGACCACAGCCCACCCAGTCTTTCTTGCTACTTCCCTTTGCAGTTTTCTTTCTCTTGTGAATGCATGAGTATAAGGAAAACTTCCTCTGGCTTTTTGGTATGATTTGGGATGTCCCCACGGAGATAAAGGAGCACACTTAGGGGTCCAGTTATGACTTAGTGAAAGCTAAACTGACTTACTCAGGAAATGAGCACACATCGGTAGCCCCAGGATTTAGAAGGCTGAGGCAGGCCATGCTGGATAATGAATGAGACTCTGTCTCAAAAAAAAAAAAAAAATGTAAAGATGAACACCCTGTTCAACCTTCCCCACGTAAACACTTCCATCACCCCCAAAGTTTCCCTTAGTTGTTATCCATTCTGTCCCTCTCACCATCCTCTCTCCTGGGCAGTCACACATCTCCCACGCCAGCACTTCGTACATGAGGAGAATAGGTTTTCCTGTATATTCAGCCTCTGTTTCACAGCACAGTGCTCCTAAGACTCACTCATGTTCTTGGAGGTGTCGATGGCTCATTACATCCAAATTTTTTTCCTCTTTTTTTATATTTATTTATTTATTTATTATTTATTATTTATTATGTATACAATATTCTGTCTGCATGTATGCCTGAAGGCCAGTAGAGGGCACCAGACTCCATTACGGATGGTTGTGAGCCACCATGCGGTTGCTGGGAATTGAACTCAGGACCTTTGGAAGAGCAGGCAATGCTCTTAACCGCTGAGCCATCTCTCCAGCCCCTACATCCAAATTTTTATCCATTTATAGTTAGTGGATGTTTGGGTGTGTCTACTGAACGCTCACTTGAGCAATGCTGCTATGACTGACTGTACATGTGCAAGACTCTCTGTAGTCATTGTCATTTCTCTGTGGCAACTGGAGTCCAACGCCAACTTCTTATGCCACGGATCATGCTGTCAGTGTTCCGTCTAAAAAGACAGTGCCAGCCTAGATGTGGTAGCACACAACTGTGAATCCCAGAACTCAGGTAGTGGAGGCAAGACAGTCAGGAGTTCTAGACCTGATTGGGTCTCATGAGGCCCTGTCTCATCATGAATAAGATACACAAATAAATAGACAATACCAGTGGGAGGTAAATAAAAGAACATGATATTTATGAACGAAGATGTCACAGGGAAAACTCACTATTTTGTAGACTAAAATTTCTAATATGAAAACAAACGTGCTTTTTAAAAGACGACATTAGTAAGCCAGGAGAGATGGTTCAGTGGGTAAAGGTGCTCACGGATGAGTGAGTTCTATCCCTCAGACCTGCATGGTGGAAGAAGAGAACTGGCTCCCACAGGTTGTCCTCTGACCTCCACACAGATACCGTGCATGTGTGCAAGCGCGCGCGCACGCACGCGCGCGCGCACGCGCGCGCACACACACACACAGGCACCATAGCTCTCATGAGGGATCAGAGGGCAACTTGCAGGAGTTGGTTCTCTCCTTCTACTGTGTTCTGAGGACCGAACAGTTTGTTAGTCTTGGTAAGTACTTTCACCCACTGTGCCATCTCTCCAGATCTTAAAACTTTTGGTTATTCTTTGGGATTTCTTTATGCAGGGAACCAAGTTGTCCATGAACAAAGACAATGTTTATTTACTCCTTCCTGACCTCATCTGTCTGTTTTTCCTTTCCTGTCAGATTTCTAGGACTCTTAGAATGATGAGGAATCTGAGAGGTGGGTGCAGACACCCTTGCTGCCTGTCTGGTTCTAGATTAGTTTTTGCTTGATTTCTTTTTTATGTTTCAGATCACCAATTCAAACTCCATCCATATCGCTCATATTTATCCTATTGCTCAGTCATTTATTTTCTGTTTTTAGAATGTTCTTTCCATGGTTATTGCAGAGAAAGGCGAGCAGCTGAGAAGGGGTAAGGGGAGAAGGATAAGGGAAGAGGGAAAAATTCTGCAAGTCGGAAAGTATCACAGAGGTGCAAGCTAGTACAGAAAGGAAATTGTTTCCTCTGTCAACAAACTATGAAGGAGGAGCCAGTGACCTGGGCTGGAGTGGGCCTGGGATGGTGAACTCCACAGGAGCAGGACTGAGCCAGTGATCTGGGCTGGAGCAGGCCTGGGACAGTGAACTCCACAGGAGCAGGAACGGATCCATACCAGTGACATTTATGGAAGCAGGACAAGGCCAGGCCACCTAGCCAGAGCGGGCCTGAGACAGAAAGCTCTGCTGGAGCGTGAGCAGATCCAGACCAGGGACATTTGAGGAAACAGGACTGAGCCTGCAACCTAGGCCAGAGCAGACCTCAGACAGTGAACTTCACAGGAGCAGGTACAGGGGAGCAACCACTGAGGGTGTGGGCCAGAGTCAGAGATCTCTGCAGGTTCAGGCATGAGTCTGGGACCTACAAGGGTATAGGCAGGAATCAGAGACCTCTGCAGTTTGCAGTTTAAGCATAAGTCTGAGACCCTCGAGGGACTAGGCCTGAGTCAGGACCCCTGCGGGTCCAGGTGTGAGAGTCTGGGACCTCCAAGCAACTGGCCTGAGCAAGGACCTCAGAGGGACCAGTCATGAGTCTGGAGCCTCCAAAGGAGTGGGCAGGAACCAGAGACCTCTGCAGGTCCAGGAATGAGTCTGGGACCTCTGAGGGAGTAGGCCTGAGCCAAGACCTCTGCGGGACCAACCCCAAGCCAGGGACATCTGCAGGAGCAGATCCAGACCAGGGACATTTACAGAAACAGGTGTGAGCAGGCAACCTAGACCAGAGCAGGCCTGAGACAACTAACTCCATGGTAGTGGAGCAAACACCAAGAGTGCTGAGCCTCCTCCAGGAACACAGAGTTACCAATGGCTTGACTGGAACCGAGGCATTGACTACACCACAAGGAACAGCCATCTGAGCCTTGGATCTAATGATACCTGGAAGATTGATAACCAGAGTCACAGACAGCCCCAACTACACCAATTAAAGGAAAAGATGGGTAGACAAGGTAAGAACACATGCAACACCACAAAGAACAACACAATGCCAGAAAAATCTAGTGACCTACAACAGCAAGACTTGAACAACCAAATATAGATAAAGCAGAAGAAAATGACCTAAAAAATAACTTCAGGAGAATGTTTGAGGCCCTTAAAGAAGAAACCAGAAATTCCCTCGAAGAAATAGAGAGAGAAACAAAAAATTAGAAGACATCAACAAATCCCTTAAAGAAAACCAAGAAAAAGCAATGAAACATGAAAGAAACTATTCAAGACTTGAAAACTGAAATAGAGACAATAAAGAAAACACAAGCCTAGGGAATTATCAAAACAGAAATCATAAGAAGACAGTCAGGAACCACAAATGCAAGCATAAACAGCAGAATACAAGAGATGGTAGAGAGAATCTCAAGCGCTGAAGATACAATAGAGGAGATAGAATAATCAGTCAAAGGAAACATTAAATATAACAAAAGCTTAAGACAAATACCCAAGAAATATGGAACACCATGAAAAGGCCAAAGCAAAGAATAATAGCTATAGAAGGATAAATTCAACTCAAAAGCACAGAAAATATATTTAACAAAATCATAGAAGAAAACTTTCCCAATCTAAAGAAAAATATGCCTATGAAGATACAAGAAGCTTACAGAATACAAAGTAGATTGGATCAAAAAAAAAGTCTCCTCGCCACATAATAATCAAAGCAAAAAACATGCAGAAGAAAGAATATGAAGAGCTGAAAAGGAAAAAGGGGAAGTAAAATTATAAAAGACCTATCAGAATTACACCTGGCTTTTCATTGGAGACAATGAAAGCCAGAAGGTCCTGGTCAAGTGTTATACAGACATTAAGAGATCACGAATGCTCAGACTACTATACCCAGCAAAACTTTCAGTCACCATAAGAACAAAACAAAATATGACAAAACCAGATTTAACCAATACCTAGCCACAAACCCAGCCCAACACAAAGTACTAGAAGGAAAACTCTAACCCAAGGAACTTGGCTACATCAACAAAAACACAAACAATTGATGATCTCACAGCAGAAAATCCCAAAGAAGGGGAAAACATACAAATTAATATCACCAACAATGAAAACTAAATTACCAGGAGCTAGCAATCACTGGTCATTAATATCCCTTAATATAAATGGACTCAACTCACCTATAAAAAGATACAGGCTAACATTTAGATACAAAAACAGAATCCATCCTTCTGCATACAAGAAACACACCTCAACCTCAAAGAAAGACATTGCCTCAGAGTAAAGCGTCGGGGGAAAAAAATTCCAATCAAATGGACCTAAGAAACAAGCTGGTGTAGCTATCCTAATAGCTAACAAAATAGACTTCAAACTAAACTCAATCAAAAGAGAGAAAGCAGGACATTTCATATTAGTCACAGGAAAAATCCATCAAGAGGAAATCTTAATACTGAACATCTATACCCCGAATACAAGGGCACACTCACATGTAAACACTTCTAAAGCTTAAATCATACATTAAATCCTACACACCAATAGTGGGAGAATTCAACACTCCACTCTCACTACTGGAAAGGTCAGTCAGACAGAAAATTAACTGAGAAATACAGGAACTAACATGTTATAGCTCAAATGTACTTAACAGACATCTATAGAATATTCCATCCAAACAGAAAAGAATATACCTTTTTCTCAGCACCTAATGGAACTTTCTCAAAAACTGAACACATACTCAGTAACAAAACAAACCTCAACAAATACAAAAAAATTTGAATAACCCAATGTACCTTATCAGATCACCATGGTATAAAACTAGAAGTCAACAGCAACACTAATTCCAGAAAACCCACAAACACATGGAAATTAAACAATGCTCACCTGAATCAGCAATGGGTCAAGGAAGAAATAAAGGGAGAAATTAAATACTTCCTAAAATTCAATGAAAATGACCACACAACATACCCAAATTTATGGGACACAATGAAAGCAGTGTTAAGAGGAAAGTTCATAGCACTAAATGCCTACATAAAAAAAGCTGGAAAAATCCCACACTAGTGAATTAACAGAACATTTGAAAACTTTAGAACAAAAAGAAGCAAACTCACCCAAGAAAACTAGATGGCAAGAAATAATCAAATTGAGAGCTGAAATCAACAAAATAGAAACAAAGAAAACAATAAAAAGAATCAATGAGACAAAGAGTTGGTTTTTCGAAAAAAAAATCAACAAAATAGACAAACCTTTATCCAAATTAACCAAAAGGCAGAGAGAGACTATCCAAATTAACAAAATCAGAAACGAAAAAGGAGACATAACAGCAGACATGGAGGAAATCCAGAGAATCATCAGGTCATACTTTGAAAACCTATACTCCACAAAATTGGAAAACATAAAGAAAATGGACAACTTTCTGGATAAATATCACTTATCAAAATTAAATCAAGACCATATAAACAAATTAAATAGACCTATAACTGCTAAAGAAATAGAAACAGTCATCAAGAGTCTCCCAACCAAAAAAATCCTAGGACCAGATGGTTTCAGCTTAAAATTAAAATTCTACAAGATTTTCAAAGAAGAACTAATACCAATACTCTTCAAATTGTTCCACACAATAGAAACAGAAGGAACACTGCCAAACTCTTTTTATGAGGCTACAATTACCCTGATACCCAAACTACATAAAAACATTACTAAGAAAGAGAATTACAGACCAATCTCACTCATGAACACTGATGCAAAAATACTCAATAAAATGCTGGCAAATCGAATCCAAGAACACATCAGAACCATCATCTACCATGAACAAGTTGGCTTCATCCCAGAGATGCAGAGATGGTTCAACATATGAAAATCTGTCAACGTAATCAACCATATAAACAAACCGAAAAATAAAAACCACATGATCATCTCATTAGATGCTGAAAAAGCTTTAGACAAAATACAACATCCCTTCATGATAAAGGTCTTAGAGAGAGCAGGGATACAAGGAACATACCTAAACATAATAAAGGCAAACTACAGCAAGCCAACAGCCAACATCAAACTAAATGGAGAGAAAGTCACAGCCATCCCACTGAAATCAGGAACAAGACAAGGTTGCCCACTCCATATCTATTCAATACAGGTCTTGAGGTCCCAGCTAGAGCAACCAGACAACAAAAGGAGATCAAGGAGATACAAATCAGAAAATAAGAAGTCTCATTTATTTGCTGATGATATAATAGTTTATATAAGCAACCCCAAAAATTCTACCAAGGAACTTCTACAACTCATAAACACTTTCAGTAATGTAGCAGGACACAAGCCCTCCTTTACACAGATGTTAAATGGGCTGAGAAGGAAATTACAGGTTAAGGCCTGGGATGGTTGGCATGGGAGAAGGCAAACCATGGCCGAGGTGTGCTCTGTGAGGTCGCCAGTATTTTTCAGCAAACTGGGGAGCTGCCATGCTGAGATCTGGCATGGGTGGAGGATAAGCCACAGGATCCAGAGGGTGAGATGGGTAGAAAGATGCCCATTGCTGTGGTGGTAAATGGTGTCTTCCAGTTGTCAAGAACTCTGGTGGCCAAGAGGCACTCACAGACGACTGTGACTCAATTGTTGAGGAATTCAGCAGGACAGGCGACAAGGACTTAGAATCTTTGATCAACAGGTATCCGTTGCGAGGAGCAGAGGAAGTCTCTAGGGACGTACTGGTGGCCACAGACTCCTCTGTGGGCTGCCTATGTGGCAGGTGGGCTTTGACAGCATCTGGTGTGAATGCTTCACCTGAGGCATCTTGTCCTATGAGCTGGCAAAAGCTGATGGTGCTGACAAGTCTCTCCAGCATGCTGTGCAGACGTGAAACTAGTACCTTGTACTCCTTGGATTTCTTCCTGCGGCCTCTGAAAGCCTTCACGGTCCTGATTCTCTTCCTGACTTTGCTATGCTCCCTCTTCGCCACCTTTTTGGTGGTGGTGCTTTCTACTGGTGGAGGTAAGGGTGAGTCAAAGGGGAGGAGGGGTAATAATAGGTGGAAGAGCCCCAGCCCACATGCAAAGGCAACGATCATGTCCATTGCCCAAGTGGTGGAGCTGGGGGTCAGCCATAAAGGATCAATGCTTTCCAGAAGAGAGAGAAAATTCTCCATCTGAATCGCCCTGTTGCTCTCAGGCAACTGAACACTGAGAGTTCTCTCTGAGAGTTGGTAACTGGACCCAGGTCTGCATCACAGAGCTCCTGTCTCCCTGTCACAAAGGGCTCCTGAGTGTGGGGGAGGGGCGCTAGGAAGAACTGACCAATCACTCCATCTTCCAGGTTTCACATGGCCTCCATCCTCCTCAGCCTTTTGTGTCTATTTCCAATTCCATCTGCACACTCCATCAGAAACAGAGTCTCGTCCATTTTTTCTTCCTTTCCTGCCCCCAGAGAGAGGCTTGTCCATGTTCTGTGGGCTTTAGAGACCTCCAAGCCACCTCCAGTGACATATGTCCTCCAAAAGGCCCCACCTCCTAATCCCTTCCAAAAGTTCTAGCAACTGGAGACCAAGCCCTCAAATATATGAGCCTGTGGGGTTTATTTCAACCACCACAGTCCATTCTCTGTCCTCCATAGGCTTGTAGTGATATCATAAAGCAGAACTCACTTCATCAAACTTCAAAAGTTCCCATAGTCTTTCATAGTCTCAACACTACTTCAAAGCCCCAAATCTCTTCTGAGACTCATCAGTCTCTGTAGAAGAAGCAGCAGGCTGCGTTCCTGCTACCCGGCTCCCGGCCACCTGGTTAGCTTATGCCCCCAAATAATAACACACAAATTGTATTCATTTAAACACTGCCTGGCCCATTAGCTCTAGCCTCTTACTGGCTAACTCTCACATCTTGCTTAACCCATTTCTAATAATCTGTGTAGCACCACAAGGTGGTGGCTTACCAGGAAAGATTCAGCATGTCTGACCTGGTGGCTGGCTTCATGGCAACTGTCTCAGAGAGGAGAGGCATGGCGTCTGACTAACTTCCCTTCTTCCCAGCATTCTGTTCTGTCTACTCCACCTATCTAAATCCTGCCCTATCAAAAAGCCAAGGTAGTTTCTTTATTAACCAATGAGAGTCCTCCATCAAGTCTTAATTGTAACCTAATATAAAAGTAAGCATCAAATTGCCTGTTTCAACATACAGTGTCACAGAAAACATATTTCCATTCCTAAAGGGAGAAAAGAGGATGTTGTGAGGACATGCTGGACCAAAGCAAGACCAAAACCCAGCAGGGCAAACTCTGCATCTCCATGTCTGATATCACAGGGTTCTTAGCTCTCTCAGTCCTCTCAGCTTTGCTGACAGCAACACACTTCCTTCTCTTGGGCTGCGTCCACTCCCTGTTAGCAGCTTTCCTTGGCAGGGATCCACGACTCTGGCATCTCCAACATCTTAAGGTCACCGATAAAATCCAGGCTTTACCTCCACAGCTTCACGTAATGGCCTCCCTAAGCCTCCATGCAGGGACACCGCAGACTAATGCCTGTCCTCAGCAGCTTTCCTTAAGCCAAGAGGATGATTCCACAATGTCTTTACTCATGTTTTCTTCATGACTATAACACCAGAACCACATGAACGAAGTTGCCAGGTTCTACTGCATGCTTAGGATAAAATCTGAAACCTAGACCCATCTTAAATTGTATTGGCAAAAGTTGTGATTTGCTGTTGCTCTTTAGGGACAAGTCATTCCTTAAGGCCTTTTCTTCTCACAAATTGCTGGATTGGCTGGCTGGGGTCTTGCCCTGAGGGGACCCCTCTCTTTACTCCATTCCTCTTTACCTCTTTCAGCACCAAGCCAGGCTCCAACATTACATTTTTTGTGCTCTTAGTCCCCTCAAACTGGACATTTGTATTTCCTTCTGCCATGCCTGATCTTTCTCATTGCAGATGTGCATGCCAGTGACTGATCTCTAATAACCACACAACAGAGACAATAGAAAGCTGTCTTGAAATCTTCTCTGCCTTGAACGCATTGGCACGGGAGACCACTTCCTTGGCTGTAAGATCAGAATGTTCCTGCAACTTGTAGGTGTTAGAAGAAATCTAGTCTGATTATAAGAAACATTAGAAGCCGGGCGGTGGTGGCGCACGCCTTTAATCCCAGCACTCGGGAGGCAGAGGCAGGCGGATCTCCGAGTTTGAGGCCAGCCTGGTCTACAAGAGCTAGTTCCAGGACAGGCTCTAGAAACTACAGGGAAACCCTGTCTCGAAAAACCAAAAAAAAAAAAAAGAAAAGAAAGAAACATTAGAATTCCTTCGAGAATGAGATGGTATGTTGTAGAAGCTCTTTATGCACCGGGATTTATCTGCTTGCTCGCACAGTTCAATCTCCAGGCTTCGCATCTGTGTGGTGACACCAACACAATCATGTTTTCTGTGTTTCAGTTTCTATAATGTTCTCTGTTGCAAAGGGAAGTCTCTTTGTGGAGAGATAGGATGTACACTTATCTTTTTCGGTGAGGCAGTTACATCTTGCTTGCTCTGTGTCTGGCTTCCTCTGTGTCTGGGTGGCTTGGTATCTTTTTCAGCAAGGCAGTCACATCTTGCTTCCTCTACGGCTGGGTGACTTGGTCTACACGCTCTTGATGACTGCTTTTAATCCTTAACTTGTCACAGTCTTGAGCTGTCTGGGAAGAGATCCTCAATGAGTAATCGTTTAGAGCAGGATAGCCACTGGGCATGTCTAAGGGGAATTAGCTTGATGACTGATGTTGATATGCACAGACCCAGCCCACTCTGGGCAGCACCATTCCTTGTCAGGGATCAAGGGTTGTGTAAAGATAGAGAAGGGACTGAGTATAGGTAAACACACTTGCTTTGCTTTCCCTGTTCTTGACCCTAATGTGATGTGATGAGCTTCGAAGTTCATTTTGTCATGGTTTTCCCACAATAATGGACTGCCACTTGGAACTGTAAACTTAAATAAACTCTTCCTTCCCCCCCAAAAAAACAAAATTAAAAAAAAACTATGCAGGAAACATAGGGCCACATAAGAAATCTTTTGCTTGTTTGTTTTTGTTTGTTTGGTTGGTTTGGTTTTTCGAGACAGGGTTTCTCTGTAGCTTTGGAGCCTGTCCTGGAGCTAGCTGTTATAGACCAGGTTGGCCTCGAATTCACAAAGATCTGCCTGCCTCTGCCTCCCAAGTGCTGGGATTAAAAGCATGTGCCACCACTGCCCGGCTAGGATCACATAAGAAATATTTGTATGGAGGACATAAAAGAGGCAGTTCACTTATAGACAAGTAGATAATTAGCATTTTTTATGGGAAACTCAAAGAAAGGACTGCGGAACTACTGGTCCCTATTACAATGCATGCTCCGGAAGCAAAGGCAATTAACAGCATCTATGTGAAGTATCATCAATCCAATCACTGACCTTAAAATGCAAATCCTGGAACCCAACCCCACCTTTGAGGCAGAAACGTTGGGATGGGGCTCCCTTCAGCTGCTCACTGCACAAAACCATGTTTCAGAATCCTTTGCCATACAAAGAATGGGTTCCATTAAGAAGTAATGAGCTTGAGATTTAACATTTCATTGAATTGTTTAAAGTTACAAGAAAAAACCCACCAAAGAGTAGATTACGACCCTTGTGCCGTTAATGCAAGATATGAGGGTAGGCTATGCTGACGCGAGAGCAGATCACTAGCGTGTTTCCGTGATCACTAGCGTGTTTCCGTGATCACTAGCGGGGGATTTTTAAAAATATAAATTTGCATGTGATTTCCCTCTGAGGATAATTTTGATTCACATAAAGGAGTTTCATTTATGTGTATAATCACACAGTGCGTGTTGGGCTTCTCCAAGGCTTCAGAGAGACTCGTAGGTTTTAATGCGTCATCGCCATTCCGTATTCCCAGCAGCCTCACGAGAAGGTCAGCTTCCCTCCTGAAGCTCTGCTCAGAACCCTCAAACCGTTTATCATCAGAAAATCTTCTCTAACAGATTTGCCGCAGTGGGGGTGGGAGGATTTCCACAGCAGAAATGATCTGGGTTTTACAGAATTGAAACAGCACCAGGAGAACCTCCTCCTAACCGTGCGCCTCAGTCACACTGCTCACACCAAATCACACGTGCCCAGGGGTCCTCGCTCGCTCAGCCAGACGGTACAAAACCACATGTTGTTATCAAACCCATTGCTCACGTTGGGAGAGTAAACTACTTGGGAGCTAAGTAGGAGCAGTTCAGGTGTCTTAGTTAGGGTTTCTATTGCTGTGATAGAACACCGGGACGGAAAAAAAGTGGGGGAGGAAAGAAGGAATTCCGATTATACTTCTGCATAATTTACTTATTTAATTATAATTCTGCATAATATACTTCTGTTTATCATCCAAGAAGGTCAGGACAGGAACTCAAATGGCAGGAACCTGATTCAGAGACCATGGAGGAGTGCTGTTTACTGGTTTGCTCCCCATGGCTTGCTCAGCCTGCTTCCTTATAGAACCCAGGACCTCCCCAATGGGCTGGGCCCTCACCCATCAGTTCCTAATTAAGAAAAGGCCCTACAGGCTTGCCTACAGATCTTATTGAGGCATTTTCTCAGTTTAGGTTCCTTTCTTTCAGATGATTTTAGCTTGTGTCAAGTTGACATAAAATTAACCAGTGCAAACAGTTAATCCCTTGATGGGACTATCAGAAGTGTTCAGCTATCTAAAGAAATATTTGTTTGTCTATGTTCTGCCTGCATGTATGTCGGTACACTACAGATGAGGTTGTCAGGTCTCCTGGGACTAAAGTTACAGGTTGTTGTGAGCTGTCATTTCAGTACAGGGAATCAAAGTCTTCTGGAAGGTGCAGCCAGTGCTCTTAACTGCTAAGTGATCTATCTCTCCAGCCCCAAATTATCAGTCTTTAAAAACCATTGCACATGACTTGGACTGTGTTCGCTTAAATGATTCTGATACACACTCTATAATTCAGCTAATGGAAAAATCTTCATTTTCTCAACACATTTCCTGCCTCAAATGCCCTCGGGAAAATACCTGCCTGTGGTAGGATTGTGATTGGCAGTCTTTCTGGGTTTCCCATTTTCTGGCCATTTCTTCTCTCAACTCCCAACTAACAAATGTGAAACCTATGATGAAATTAGAGTATTAGCTTTTGTAACTATTAATGAAAAGTCTGCTGAAATGTTGGTGAGAACATAGTGGATGGAGACAGAGCACTGAACTTTGATGAGCTTAGCATCGCTACATTGTGTCCCTCCTACAGCATACATCACCCTTAGGGAGCATCCCTAGCAGGGAAAGATGCATCTGAATCAAATTGAGCCTGTGGCTTTTGCTCCATGTATAAGAAGGAGAGAGAGACAGAGAGAGAGAGAGAGAGAGAGAGAGAGAGAGAGAGAGAGAGAGAGAGAGAGAGAGAGAGAGAGAGAGAGAGAGAAGTTTGCTATGAACCATAACGAGGAAGCAAAGTCCAAAATATAGAACATCCTATAGGGCTTGTATTGTAAAAATCAAGGACATGGAACTAGTCAAAGTTGGGGCAGGAGACTAATGATCATCTCAAGTTGTGTAGGACTGTGTTGGAATCTCAAGGGCAAACCAAGGAAGAAGCCAGCATGAGGGAATTACTGGATGCGTATTGGGTGAGCTGGACACCTTCTGCTGTGTGAGACGCAGTACACTGTTTGCAAGTGTGGAATGTTTGAAACAAAATGAATAAAAGGTTATAGATTCCTGAGAGCCATGGCTGGGGCTGCTTCAAGTTCAGGTGTGGAGGGAACGATACTGAGTTGTAACTGTTGAAAGCAAAGCTTGCTATCCCCTGACTGCACGATGGCAGACAGATTGCTGCTGTCCCTAACTGCCATCTGCAGAGAGGGACTAGGAACATTAGCCTCTCCTGGTCATTGAAGGAACTGTAACCAATGGTTGTTCATGTATCTGGCCTAACAATGTGGACATTTAGGTGAGCTGGACACTGTTTTAAGATGTACTAATAATAAGTAACCCTAATTCAGGCCTTATAACAGCACCCTGGGGGTAGAAATAGTCACTACTCCAATTAACACACTCAGATCCTGAGACACTTACTGAAGGGCAAACAGTTGCACTCTGTACCTTTGCTTACTACGCTGTGTGACCCCCAAACCAGTGCCCTGTGGGTGGATGACCCCCAAACCAGTGCCCTGTGGGTGGAGTGTTATGATCGCTGCACCAAATACCAGACAGCCCCTGCCACTCGAAAGTATGAATCAGAGTCAGACAGACCTGAAACTGTATACCCTAACAATGACTTCATTCGTGATATCTGTTTCAACCAGGAGTCTCATGTTTCTAGAAGAACGAGCCTGGGTTTCTGGATTAATGATGCCAGTGTAGGTATATAAATGGCTCAATGCTTTGCTGGCTGCAAGGGGGTTCCACTGACCACCATCTTTCAGCCCACTCCCAAACCTTCTGGTTTCTTATACCAAGACTTGGCCTCCAAAGAAAAGACAGACAATCCCAATACATCTCAGGACTATCTTGGAAATTACAAAGCTCTGGGGCGGGGGGAGAATCGTGACTCCCACAGGCCACTCAATAGCTTATTAGCATCTGAAACAAGCTATCATCTGTGTTAATCATATATATATGATTATATATATATGTATATATATAAATGTTTATTTGGTGTCCTGTTTATTCCTTGCTTCTTCCTTGTCTTCATCTTGTGGGATGGGGTGGAGGACGCTGGGCAATGCTTGTTAATTGTATATACATTGTTGACCTTTCATTTTAAACCTACACATCTGCTCTTTGTGCATCAACTTGCCCAAACATCTTCTGTGCACTGAACCTAGACAGGAGCACATCAGGGAGAGACGGAACAGTTGCAGCTGCCCGGGAGCTGCGGCTGCTTAGCAACAGCCCAGCGGTGCTGGGACAACTGCTCTTGCCCAGGCAGCAGTGTTCACACAATTGTTTTGATATTTCGGTGCCCTTTCCCCTTATTTTACACAAATAGACACAGGAAAGCATAATTAAAAGACATTCGTGACCAGCTGGAAATGGATTGCAGAGACAAGCCAAGCGGACAAGATGGAATTGAGAATGTCGTACTTTGGTTTTAATTCTGCAGAAAGAGAGCTCTTGGACCCCATCCTAGATGATAGGGCAATTATTCGATTTTCTCAGCCTCATTTCAAGGATGCCTTCTTCAGAAGGCTTTGTCTGTGGTACTAGGAATGGACTCAAACCTTCCCATCGACAGGGAGACAGACTCCAAGAAGTGAAATGGTTTGCCCATGTTCAGAAAGCCGGTGGGCGGTCTGTTCTGAGCTCTGGTCACCCAACCCCTGACTGCCATTGTTGGAACAAGGGGGGAAAGAAGTGGCCTTGGAAGCTCTGTGAGCAGGTGGCATCCCTCTCAGGGAAGAAAACAGATCGGAACTTGATCTGTCCTGGCAGGGTCGCCTGTCCACCTGTTTCCTGAGTGAACTACCACAGTGTCAGAGCTGCTGCTCCGCCACCTTCCACGCCACCTCAAAGCCTCCCTGGATCTCCTGTTTTATGCCCAAGAACTATTGCAGTCAGTCTGCTGATGTAATCACAGACATCAAAATTGGAGGTGTCGATTGCTGTTCAACCACAATACACATAACAGGTGTGGCTAAAGGGTTTCTGCTCTCTGGCTTTAACTGTTGCCTTCACCACATCCCGTTTGGTTGAGGCTGGGTTTTGGACTTTGAGCACCTCCCTAGGGTAAACAGGGACCTCCCAGCCCTTGTGAGAGTCTACATGGGGGTCAAGTATGTTTCTAAGCAACAAAAGTCTCCTGCCCTCTTTTTGGTAACCCACAAAGTACACACACACACACACACACACACACACAGAGAGAGAGAGAGAGAGAGAGAGAGAGAGAGAGAGAGAGACAGACAGACAGACAGACAGACAGACAGACTCACATCCTCCTCTCATCTTTTCTGGGAAGGGAGGCCATTGTTTACTGGATGAAGACAAGCCTCCCGAAACACCGGAGTTACGTGTGCTCCCCCTGCCCTGCTGGACTTCTGTACTTCCTGTCTCTAACCACCCTGAAATTGCAGAGTTAGCCCAAGCCCAGTCACAAAAAAGTTGTCACACAGCCTCCTGAGTGACTAGTCTGTAGTTAGTCTTCACTGAGAACCTGTGCATTCCCTAAAGTCCTGGAAAGTCAGTTGTTCATGGAATGTAAGTAGAGGGTCGTGAACTGGACTTCCTGTCAGAGACTTTAAATATTCCATTTTGCTGGTTAAGTGAACACGGGCTCCTCTGTCAATGGTGAGGTTTTATTTTAGCATGTCGAAGAGGGTGCTCTGCAGTCGGAGTTGTAGGGTGAGATGCCCTACGCAGTGGACAGACTGAAAGCTAGCCCAGCAGGCACTGAAGGCCGGCCATAGGTGCCTGGTAACACTGGAAATTTTGTGTGGAGGAGCGATCACGGTCAAGTTTATTCTTTGGCGAAGAATCTTAGTGAACGTGGGAAAGACCCAAACACCCAGGGAGGGAAAGGGAGACTACTCAGTGACATAGAGGCCCTCTGGCAAAATAAGACTAAAACCAGGCCACCAGACATGGTCAGGCTCCTGTCAAATCAAGATCACTCCCCGGCCCAGGTTACTGTCCCTGAGAAACTGGGACCTATGCCAGATGATGGCTGTGTCCTAAACATGAATAGTTTTCCTCCCTGGGTCACTGAGAAAAAGATGGGTACCAGATTAGCCCTCTTGTCCTCTTCTCCCGTGCTCTGATGTGCAGAGCTGCGCCATCACATATTTCTAACCAGAAGGGGTTGAAAGGTTGGATGCAGGGAGCCAGGGGCTTGGGTTCTCGTTCACTGCTGTGTACTCTCCTACAGGATGGGGCTGCTGAGCAGCAAGAGGCAGGTTGGCGGTGAGAAGGGCAAGGGCTGGAGCCCAGTGAAGGTCCATGCCCAGAGCAAGGCTCCCCAACCCCTGCCACCTCTGGTAAGTGATCAGCCCCTTCCAGGAGAGAGTCTACGGTATGAGTTACTCCCTGAATCAGCCCCTCTGGTGTCTAGATGACTGTTAGATTTCAGTTTCTGCTTGGTCACAAATCTATTAGTTTGGGGCAATTGGAATCATGCCTGGACCCATCCTGGTCTGTCTGTCACTGTGGGCAGTACCATGATTCTAGCAGAGACCTGATGGTAGCAGAGACTGCTGGTTCTCTTTCATAGATGGGCCCTGGCCTCTCTTCTAGCTGTGTCCAAGTGTCACACAAGACTCTGCACACGGTGAAACATTTATTGAGTGAATGAATGGATTAATAAATGAATGAATGAATGAATGAACAACGAATGAATGAGAATTCAAACTTAGGTCAAGTTATTTCCCTGAAGTGACATACTAATCAGTAGACTCCTAGAACCTAACTTTTTAAATCTGCATAATGCATACTAATTTGAGAAAGATGGTGATTCCTTACTATTGCACTTGCCAGAGATACTTAGAATCCGCTCTCGTGAGCTCCTGCCCCAGGCCCTTTCTTCATCCATTTAGTTCATGGTTCTAGGTTACAGTCCATCACAGCCAAGACGTACAAGCAGGAGGCTGAGGCAGCTGGTCTCATTGTTGCTGCTTTAGCTACATTTCTGTTACTATAACAAACCACGGTGACTGGGGTTACTCAAGGAAGAGCTTCTTTGGGCTTTGGTTCCAGAGGGATAAGAATCCCTGGGTCCAGCATGGTGTTAGTGAGATTTAACCACACTGGTGCCTGGTAGATATAGCTCCTTATTTCATTGTTCTGCCACGGATCGTAAGGGATATTCCCGTGATGAAAAATGCTTTATGTGAGACTAATATTGCACTAGACATACCCTTGTGCTGTGTTCTGGCACAAATGTGTGGAAGTCTACCCTTGGGGTAGACACCAGAGAACATTGATGGAGTTATAGGGAAACACAATTTTAAGATATTTTTCTTTCCCAGTAAATACCTGTCTGCAACTTCTTTAATGATGGAGCCAGAATTTTAATGGAGGAGACAGGGCTTTTTCCCCTTTGAAGCTGTGGCATCTCCATATATAATCAAGGCAAGGATGGCATATATAATCAGGGAGAACAGTGGTGCTCCAAGGAGCGTATACAGAATTTATTTAAGTAATCCCGTATGGTGGCACCCCTCCTTCCTCAGAGCGGGTCCCCACAGGGAATCTAGCCAACTGGTCATTTAGTCTACTTTTGCTGCAGACTGCCCGCTAACTCAGTATACTTCTTTCTGCCCAAGGTTGTCTTCAACCACCTCGCTCCTCCATCTCCTAACCAGCACCCGGATCAAGGTAAGAATGGGGCACAAGAGCATCTCTCCAGGCCACACCATGTGTTAGAACCAGAGCAGTTGGGGTGGGCCCCATAGGACTGGAAAGGGGAAGGGGAAGCTGGGAGTGTAAAAACCACTCTGCAAGCTATCAAAGAGCCCAAAGAAAAGAGTTACGGGAGTGGATCTGGCACTGTCGCGGCCTGGCTCACAGACGCAACCTCGCAGACTCCTTCGCTCTCGGCACAAGGTCTGGTCCACGAGGAGGACAACTCCTTGCCTCCCTCTTTCCGTCTGTGTCCCATCTCCCCTGGAAACCATGTGTGCTTCCTCCTTCATCCCAGACTCCACTCTGCTCTGTCTGGACTATGGTGGTCACATAATGAATGAGCCTCCTCTTGGGCTGGGACTCAGGCTTTGAAGGCTCCATGGATAGGCCTCATTCAGAACTAACCTCCGTAGCATCCCCCATCAGCCACCCACACCAGCCATCTCTTCAATCACTCACGGAGAACATGGAGCATGCAGAACACAGACCACTGTATTCCAGGACAGGGGAAGATGTCACAGTGGTAACACACCTCTCCTGTCCTGGGAGAGATCAACTTGTTATCTTTATGAGCAAAGCGCTAGAACTAATCAGTGTTGTCATCTGGTGTCCCTTACCTGGCTAAGGACACCATCTTTCTCAACAGATAAGTGATCCCCCACTTTCTATCAGGGGGTATCCCGTCTTTAGAATAGAGACTCAGGGGAAGGAAATAACTGTCAGTCTTTGGTACAAGTTTGAGTCTTAACATCGCAAGTTTGAAAGTTCTGCAGTGGATCTGAACTGAACCCATAAGTGCCCTGACCTTTAACCCTGAGTAGGTTTTTGATTCCTTCCTTGTCAGCAGCCCTCCTTCCTGGGTTTGTTATTTTAAACCAGTCCCAACTCATCCCATAACTTAACAACCCCTGTCGTTTATGCCAAACCTCCTTCCACCAAAGATGATCCCAACCTCAGGCCATCCAGGACAATGTTAGGTTATCTAAGAGATTCTGCCAGGTATTCAGGGAGCCCTGGTGCCAAATAGTGATCATTTGAAAGGTGGTCCGTTGTGCTCCCAAACCTCCTGCTGCTTCAGGACCTCCAGAATGTCAACATCCCTCCAAGACGTGCAGAGCCGGGAAGGACAGGTGCCGAGAGCCATTGGGAAGCTCTGGGCACAAACACCATGGGGAGGACAGGGCTAGAGCGGTCGCGTGACTTCTGGGCTAGAGGTTGGGAAAGGATGCTTCACAGGCAAGGTGGATGCAGGGTCTGCTAGGTACCGGCTCCAGGCTTGGTCCTACGGCCCTCTGAGAGCTAGCCTACTGCTAGAGAGGACATGGATCTGGGTATCAGTTCCTGAGAATTCCCCCTGTACTGGCCAAAGAGTAGCCTCGCGTGGCTTCTCTGTCAGTAACCACCTTCGGAGTTGGAAGATGGCTTGCAGCACACAGTCCTCCATACCTCCGCCGCTCTTGTGGACCCCAGTGATAGCCATCTTTCCCTTGTCGTTTTCAGAGCAGCATTTTGTGGTGGCCCTGTTTGACTATGCAGCCGTGAATGACAGGGACCTGCAGGTGCTGAAGGGAGAGAAACTCCAGATCCTGAGGAGGTAAACTTCTAGAGTGCTGTCCCTGTCAGCACAGAATCCCCCACTGTCCACTACATCCCTGGGGCATCCCTTGAGGGTCTTCACTATCGCCACGCCCGTCTCCTGTCTCCTGGCATTTTCTTAAGCTCGAGCCACTGTCCTCCTGCCACGTCCTTCTGTCCAGGCCGTTTCTATTTCCAGCCTTCTGTTCTGCTGTTAAACTGTAGCAAGAAACCTCTCTGGACCCCACAAAGTAACTCATGTTGGCTTTACTTCCTGTGCCCTTTCTCAGGACACCCTCCAGCGTCCGCTTGTTTTCCCCATTTCCCTCTCCCTTCCTCCACCCTTTAAGCCTACACCATGGAGCCCCAAGGTCTGATTTGTTCCTGAAGTTCTGCAGTGGGTTTGAGCTAAACCCACAAGTACCCTGACCTTTGACCCTGCATAGGTTTTCAGTTCCTCCCTTGCCAGCAGCCCTCCCTCCTGAGTTTGTTTTTTTAACCAGTCCTAACTCATCCCTTAAGTTTTGGACACGTCCCATCCGTTAAGACAGGGGCCACTTAGAAAAGGACATGGTCCCTGGGCTAGTCAGGCTGTCCAGACAAATCTTCCTTTCTTCCTCTGTGCCGTGACCCCTTCTGTCCGTCACACGCTCCGCACAGTGGATGGGCCACTCACACAGCACCTCTTGATTACAGTACTGTCTGTCCATCTCTGCCATCCTGTCTTCTACCAGATTAGGACCTGTTGTGGTGTGCTGGGAGCTGCCCAAATCATCTATGGTGAGCCTCTGTCATATTTGTCTTCCCACTAGCACTGGAGACTGGTGGCTGGCCAGATCACTCATCACCGGAAGAGAAGGCTATGTGCCCAGCAACTTTGTAGCCCCGGTGGAGACCCTGGAGGTAGAAAAGTAGGTGGATAAATTGCGTGGAGCCAGAGGTGTCAGGGCTGCTCTAGCCGTTCTGAGTGTGGCAGGGCCAGGACGTGCTGATAGTGGCTGTTGATGAGGGGTTGGGAATCGAAGGTTCTGGATCTCATCTAACACTCTGAAGGATACTGAGGGAGTCTGTCTTCTCATCTGAAAGAAGGGACACTTGCTTCCTGGCTTCTCTGGGTGAGACTATCCCCAGTGCCTGGTCCCCTCCAGAATCCACAGCAGGGCTCTATGCGACCACTCTCCACCACCTCCTGGGAGAATCCCCAGAGGACTTCTTCAGCGTTCTCCTCACCAGCTTCCATACACGGGGAAGGTCCCCCTTGGCCACTCACCTACTCCCTTAAATGGCACCGAGACATGGGCACGCACCACCTCACGGTGGCGACACTTGCTTCCTTCCGTTACCACACACCGTGGGCCCTGGGTCTTTCTCCAGAACCATGTTGTATTAGCTTTGTCTTTTGTCCCTATTAAAAAAATATGGTTTATGGGGGATTTATTTTAGTTCATGATTTAAGAGAGTATAGTCCATCATGGTGAAAAAGACAAAGTAGAATTCATGGTGGCAGGAATGTACAAGTGGGGACCTCTCACATCTTGGTGAGCCGGGAAGTAGCCAGAGCTCCGACAGGAAAGCTGAGCTGACTTGTCACCTCAAGTGACAACCCCATGACCTCTAGTTAGACCTCATATCTCAAAGGTTCCACAACCTTCCAAACGGAACAACTCACTGGGGACCACATATGAGCCTATAGGAAGCATTCTACATCCTACCACAAGTGCCAATGTCTCCGTGCTGAAGAGAGGGGACTTGGGAAGAATCCAGGCCCAGAAAGCCCCTGGCAGTACCGTTATTCATTCGGATGGCAAGACAGTGGCAACCTCATGACATCTGGTGCCAGGGGGAGAGTAGCAGATCGTGTGTGATTTTGCAGACGGACACCAATAGAGGTCTCGTTTCATCAGGGAAAGCATGAGCTTAGAAGTTGTTGGGAGATGGGATGGGTCGGGGTTGCAGGGACTTTGGGGCATCTAACTTAACGAGATGTGAGGAACATCTCAGGATAGACTTGGGGGCATCCCCAACTCTGAGGCACACCCACTCTTGCTGTTTTCCAGATGGTTCTTCAGGACCATCAGCCGGAAGGATGCTGAGAGGCAGCTGTTGGCTCCGATGAACAAGGCTGGCGCCTTCCTCATCAGAGAGAGTGAGAGCAATAGAGGCAAGTCTGGGGGCCTCGCTGTCCCTCTTGCTGTGTGTGACCCTGGGAAGCCCCCATGGAGGCCTCAGTCTGGAGTGGGAGGGATCCCCGGTGGCTTCTGTCCTGTATCCCTGCCTGGGAGCTGGCTTTGAGGCTGTCCACACCTGCTGTTTTCCTGGCCTGAGACTGACACCCCTGGGATCTGGATGGTGGGGCAGTGGGAAGCCCACAGTGGTCATAGCGAAGGGAGGCAGATGGGGCTGAGAATAGCTCCCAGTCCCTGACACACTTTAAAATCAAAGACTCAAGAAGCTCAGAGAATCTTTAAAAAAACATCTCAGGCAGAGGCTGGCAGGTCTTAGGAGGTTGGGAGGTGGCTTGTGTCTAGGTGTAGATGTGGCAGTGACTGGCAAATTAGAAGCTGCCAGGTATGGTGGTGCATGCCTTTAATTCCAGCACTTGGGAAGCAGAGGCTGGTAGATCTTTGTGAATGTGAGGCCAGTCTAGTCTACAAAACGAGTTCCAGGACAGCCAGGGCTGTTACATAGAGAAACCCGGTCTAAAAAAAAAATTGGAGCCAACACCCAAGACTCAGAGATTCAGATCTGTGTGTGGCTGAGTCAGATTCTGCCACCAGCCTCAGGCCACTGCTTCTGCTTCCCTCCCTCCTGTCTGCCACTTTCCAAATAATATTCTCCTACATTCTTCTCCTTGTTTATTTATTATTTTTTTAGAGAGTTTTGCTATGTAGAACAGGCTGACCTTAACCTTGTATTGCTCCTCTTGCTTCTGCTGGGAGCTGGGATTACAGGCATGTACCCCATCCAATTGACATTCCTCCTAATGTCTTCTGTTTTGTCTTGGAGACAAGGCCTCACTTGTTTTTGTGGTTCTGGGACTCAAACACTAGTCAATCCCTCTACCAACTGAACTGCACCCCAGTCCTTAATGTCCTTCTTATTATACGATAGGAAGCATGTACAATTATGCAAAACTGTGAGTGATTATAAATTATGCAGAGCAATAAATAAACCCCCATGTAACCACAGCCAGAAGGCAGAACATTCTAGGTGTAGAAGAGCCCCTCACTCCTCCACTGGCCTCTTCCCTGAGAGGTAATTGGCTTATCTAGAGGTTTTGGTTTTTTTTTTTTTTTTTTTTTTCACTTAACACTGTGGGACTCTCCATTAGCACACGCATGCTCCCCATAATTCCAAAGCAGAATCCCACAATGCATGGCAAAGCTACGGCCTTTACTTCAAGCTAAGCAAGAAGGCTTAGCCTCAGAAGCCCTGTGCGACCCTTGGGATGCCCCTCGGCTTCTCAAGCAGTTGGTTATTGGTTTCTATGTGAGGAGCTACTGACGTCCTGGCTGAGAGGTAGGCAGACTCTCCAGTGGTAAGGAATTTGAGAGGAAAGGGTTCAGTGGGGAGGGTAGGAGAGGAGAGAGGGTGATGGAGACCGAGGAGGGCTGGAACCCCGATACAGCGCCAAAACTAGCAAAAGAATGATAATACTTTTTTGTTTTGTTTTGTTGTTGTTGTTGTTTTGTTTTTCAAGACAGGGTTTCTCTATCCAACAGCCTGGCTGTCCTGGAACTAGCTCTCGTAGACCAGGCTGGCCTCGATCTCACAGAAATCCTCCTGCCTCTGACTCCCAAGTGCTGGGATTAAAGGTGTGTGCCACCACCAACACCCGGCAATACCGTCTTTATTTTTTAACAAAAAATAAAAATGCTGGGGTCGTAGAGATGGCCCGGTGGTTAAGAGCACTCTCTGCTCTCCCAGAGGAGCCAGGTTCGATTCCCAGCACCCATGTGGCAGTTTACAAATGTCTATAACTCCAGTCCCAGAGAAATCGACACCTTCCTCTGGCCTCTGGGTCCTCCACACGCATGGTACACAGATATACAAGCAAGCAAAACACTCAAACACATACAATAGAAATAAATGTTTAAACACCCAAACTAAGCCAGGTGTGGTGGTGCACAGCTTTAAACTCAGCACTTGGAAAGCAAAGGCAGATGGATCTTCATGAGTTCGAGGCTGGCCTGGTCTATAGAGTGAATTTCAGGACAGCCAGGGCAACACAGAGAAACCCTGCTTTGGAAAAAACAAAAACAAATCCGTACTTCTCTATATGCCTCAGGCAGCCCAGCCACTACCCAAAGACAGGAGGTCCCATCAACATGGAGCTGACAGTATGGGGGTGCCTTTTAAGATTACCCAGTTTCTATAAGGTAGGCAGGACCTTGGATGGCTTCAAGTTTTAGGAGCTACATCTAGTGAAGGAAAGAAAGAAAGGAATGCTTTGGCATTTATACAGGTGCAGCATCCCGGCAGGAAAAGCTCTTGAACTCACTATGCTGGTATGAGATCGTTGAACTCAATAGTGCCCACTCTGGGGCCTCAGAGAGACAGAGACATGGTTGCGAGAGCAGGTTGGAATGAGGAAGTCTGCAGTATCCCATCTAGGGCTAAGGTCCGGGGCAAGGGCTGCGGCAGCCTTAAGGTGTGTTGGACGGGAGTGCGGCCTCTTGGCACTCTTTTGCAAGTATGTTGTGAGGAACACATAGGCCAAGAAAGACACAAGCAGGGAAGAGGCTTGAGACACGAAAGCACCCAAAGCTATCAGCCAGGAACGGTAACAAGGGCCTCATGCAGAGAAGTGTCCTGGCCTGACCCCTTGTGGCGGAGGGTGGGACTGCGTCTCAAAGGTGCACCCACAGGGAAAGTGGGGGCACCCCGAGCCCCAAGCCGGCTGTTAACTTTCAGAGTAACCTCCTTTCAGTGTCTCTATATCTCACAAATAAAGAGTTTGAAAATGGGAGAATCTGTGGCCGTAACCTCTGGGGAAAAGCTCATCATGTTCCTGGGAACGGCATGGAACTGAAGAGCGTGACTGGCCGTTTCTCTGGGGAAGTCATCAGGCCACAAGTCAAAGATACTAAAGCTCCGAGTCCCCTGGCAGCCCTCCGTATCTCAGGCACTCCAATAGAGGACCCATGTATAGCTGAGAAATGTCCTGTCTGCCCCAGAGTTCCTGATTCCCTGCAGTTTGGGGACTCGAGGGAAAGTCTGGGTCAGACATCCCAATAGGAAGTGTTGTGGAAGAGTGGAGTCAGACCAAAGGGAAAGGGGGATTGCCCTGAAATGGCTGAGAACAGAATTGGGGGTTCCTTTTTCAGCTCACAGGAGCCCCACTTCTAGTCCTGGGTTTTACATTCCTGCCTCACTTCTCACGTGTCTATTAACCCTCTAGGTGCCTTTTCCCTGTCTGTGAAGGATGTCACCACGCAGGGGGAGGTGGTCAAGCACTATAAGATCCGCTCCCTGGACGACGGTGGCTATTACATCTCTCCTCGGGTCACCTTCCCCACCCTCCAGGCCCTGGTGGAGCACTATTCCAGTAAGAGGTGTTGGGGCAGGAGGGTCCCACAGGAACTCTCGGGTTCTCTATTGTATGATCCCACACTGTGTGAGTCAACTGGGGGCGGGGGTGTTCGCCAAGCCAGACTTCAGGAATTGCCAAGTTTTGGTTTAATGATTCAAAGTCAGCAGCCTAATGCTCAGCATGGGGTTACTTGGGAAGTAACAAGGACCTGCAGTCTCAGAGAGGGCAGGTTCCAGACACCATGTCCTGCCTGCCATAGGAGGGAAGAGACAAGGGACAGAGCTGGGGACAGTGTGGTTCCTAAGGGAAGTCTGCTCTGATGGCCTCTAGCTCCTCTTTTCTTCCCTGATACAGAGAAAGGGGATGGTTTGTGCCAGAAGTTGACCCTGCCCTGTGTGAGCCCAGCCCCGAAGAACCCCTGGGCACAGGATGAATGGGAAATCCCCAGGCAGTCTCTCAAGCTGGTCCGGAAACTTGGGTCTGGGCAGTTTGGAGAAGTCTGGATGGGTGAGTGGTGGCATCCCAGGTTCCCTGTCTCTACTCTGTGTTCTGAGCCTGAAGTGACCATGGGGGCAGATGGCTCCATATGAGCAGTGCACCCCCCCTTTCCTGAGGTGCCTGTGAGGGACAGACGCATAGCTGTGTACCTTTACAGATGAACTAATAAGCCCCGATGCCAAGGAACTCACATCGTTGCTCTATCTTCTTTGCAACAGAAGGGAATCAAATCCAGGTCTCCCTGAATTTAAGCCAGTTCCTCTTTCATTCTTAATTGGCTGCTAGCTTTGCGGCTGGCTTACGTGTATTCGACCATTTTGTCAGGTCCTCTTAGCTCCAACTGTCCAGGCAGAAGCCGTCCATCTGGCACTGGGAGCCAAGAGCCAGGAGGCAGGAGCTCGGGGCTCTGTGTAAACAGAAGCCTCGCTTGCGACAGTGCTCACACCATTCTATCATAGCTGCTGCCTGCTGCTAACTTACAGCGCTATCCAAACAGAACATACGGCCCTTTGTCTTATTCTGCTCTGGTCCATGTCTCCGGGGCACAAGTTCAAAGCCCCATTCTGATGCCTCCCAGAATCTCACACCCAGAACTGAGACACCTGTGGTTGGAGCTGCAGACCTGGGCCTCACAGGGCTCACAACCCTGGAAAGCGCAAGTCCCGTCCCAGCTATTAACTTATACCCTTTAGTGGGTGTCATTCCTTTCCCTCAGATGGTGTGAATCCCACCACAGCCTGAGGCTCCATCATGGGGCTTGCAGCGACAAGCTGGCATCTTACACAAGACATGCACTCCCATCATTGCCCTCAGGGACTGCGTGTTCCCGCTTGGATCTTGGGCCCACCAAGAGTAGGGCTTGAATCTGTGGTGAAGGGTTTTCTTCAACGTCTGAATGGCTCATTTATTCTCCTGCCCCGTCAGGTTATTACAAAAACAATGTGAAGGTGGCTGTCAAGACTCTGAAGGAGGGGACGATGTCTCCAGAAGCTTTCCTGGGTGAGGCCAACGTGATGAAAAGCCTGCAGCATGAGAGGCTGGTCCGTCTCTACGCCGTGGTCACCAGAGAGCCCATCTACATTGTCACTGAGTACATGGCCAGAGGTGAGGCCCCTCCCCTCTCTACAGGACAAGTCTTAGAAGGCAAAAACAAGAGTGGGGCATGGTGGCCGGTTTGTCTGCCCTGGGGGTTCCTATGGGGATCTGTAAGCTTGATCTTATGAGAAGGGAGGCTGAGAAACAAGGTAGAATCCTTTTCCCAGAGCCGTGTTCCCAGCTCAGGGGAAGCTCGGCCTTTCAGAGCACAGGCTTTGTTTCTGGAATGTGTTTTCCCCTCCCAGAGCGTGCCTTATGTTTTCATACCTGGGTTTGTTTGTTTGCTTGTTTGTTTCTGAGGCACACACATCATGTTTTGATGCCTGCTATGATGTACAGAGCCTTGCAAAGTAGGAAGAGCCGTAGGCTGGGCATCCAAAGGTGTACCAAATAACCCAGTTCCACTTCCCAGTTATGGGAACCCTGGCAAACTGTGAACATTTCACAGTATGAGTGACAAGGGAAATGGTACTTGGCAGCCTCCACATGGGGCATGGCAGCTTCTGCAGTGTCTCCCCGGGGGACAGTTGGCCAGGGATGAGACCTGAGTCTACCCTCCACCTAAGGAATCTCACCGCTCCTGTGGCCCTGATATCACCTTACTTACTGCAGGTCTTTAATGTGACCATGCTAACTATAATCATTGCCACCAAGGGAGTCGGCAGGCATCACAGGCTGTGCTGGGTGCTTGACTCCTGGCTGAATTTCCAAGAGCACCTACCTGGCAATGGACTTGGTGGAGGACCTGCATTTTTTTAACCTGCTCTAGCTCTCCCTTCTGGTGTCTTCTTGTTAACTCTTCCCTCCGGGGACATCCCCCTCAAGGAGGGAAGTGGACCAAGAAAGACACACGGGAACATCATGCTGGAAAAGAACACTAACCTTAGGCCCAGAGCTGTTGCCCCAAGAGACTCCAGGCATGTCCCTAAACTTGAGTGAGAACTTACTTTTGGAAGTCTGGGGGTGAGTGTTTTCATGACGTATGAGGCTCCTCAGCCATAGGCAGACCCTCCACAGACCAGGAGAGCAGAGCCGGGGTCCACCACTGTGCAGTTACTGTCTCCCTTTTCCTAGGATGCTTGCTGGATTTTCTGAAGACGGATGAAGGTAGCCGATTGTCCCTTCCCAGGCTGATTGACATGTCAGCCCAGGTTGGTGTGCTATGAAGCCGAAGAGGTCTGGAGGGATGACCCCCCCCCCGTGTTTTGAATCCCCCGGTGAGAGGCTGTGTTGGTCAGATGTGGGCTGGGCTGTGAAGGACAGAAAGTCTGAAGTACTAAATGCATAAGGATCTAGAGGTGAACAGGTGAGAGGCTCTGCCCCCACTGGTGTCTTCTGCTGGGCACAGAATCTTAGCATGGAATGGCATCTTACTATGCCCAGTGGTTTCTTGCTTTACTATCTGCCTCTTGGTCAGTAAGAAGGGGGTGAGGATAAAATCCCATCTTCTTCACTCTAGGGACATCCCCATTACATTTGTTCATACATGTCCTCCCCTCTCCACTTGCCACAATGACCCACTTGACTGCAAGGGAGTCTGGGAAATGTAGTTCCAATTCTGGGCAGCCATGCTGGGATAAGATAGTTCTCTTAGGAAGGTTGAGAGGGCAATGGGTGTTGGAAAGCTAGAAGAATTCTGTTTAGTAGTAGGCAGGTATGCTTTGCTCTAACTTTGTTTTTCAACATACCTGTCTTGTTCCAGCACCAGTAAGTCTTGGTGCAGCCCTGGAACTGGCCCTAGCCTGATGGGTAGGCATGAGTCACTCAGAATACAAGGGATATAATTTTCTAGACACATACACATCTATCATCAGAGAATTCCAGACCTCAGCTGTTCTGGACTGGCCTTTGGTTCCCTCTGGGTCCACGTATAGATGTCTCCAACTTCCGTGAGGCAAGAGCAGAATCAAGGTGGGGCGGTATTTTTCTTCCCCAGGGACTCTAGCTGAGGGGTCTAACTGGCAGGAAGACACATCTGGTGGCTCTGAGTGCAGCTGTCAAAACTGGAACTCTCAGCAAGAAAGCTGTGGTCTGTGGTCAGTCTGTGAGACACACTGCCGACACCTAGAGAGCTGAGAAGGGGAACCTTCCTGCCCACACTTTAACCCACTTGCCCGCTTGCCCACTTTAACTTCCTCCGCTGTCCCATATTATCTGCAGCCGGTATCAAACTCAGGAACTGAGGTCACACTGTCTTTTTTCCACTGGGGTAGCAGAGACCTGCTGAGGCCGCTGGTAGGGTGGGTGCAGAAAGTTAACCCCGGCCGCTGGCTTTGAGGAAGGCGCTTGATGCTCAGGATCCCGTCATTCCGTTTCCTTATCTTTCCTTGCCCCTTCTCTCTTCACTCCACTACACAAAGACCCTCTCCCCGAGGAAAAACCTGGGTCCTTCCCATGTGGCCTCTGCAGTCATAAAAACAGTGCCTGCCCGGTGTCCTATCAATACCCACCTATCAGTGTCTACCACACCCGTCTATTCTGTGTATCGGATTGTCGTGGACTCTTCTTGTCCATGGATTTCCAGCCAGTGCCCAGGACCCGCCCTCCTTGTCAGAGGTCATGTCCACCAAGGCTTTCCTGGACAAGGGATGCTATGGGCTCTGCTCTTGGACCATTTGTCCCTCATCAATGGATGAACAAGCCTTTTGGTGTCCTTGGTTACAAAACAGCGGCGAAGAGAGCTGCTAGAGAGCCCAGGCTCTCGCCTCTGTAGCATCTTTTCCAGAGCAGCCTGGCCCATTGTCTTCTATGTTCACGCAGTTTCTGTTTTCTAACGCTGACCAATACGTGTTAAGTAAGAATGTGAGCACCACCGAAGCTGCCCCGGTAGAAACTGCGTAGGCTCAGGCTCTCTGCCCCTCACAGCCTCGCCCTAGCAAACACATACTGACTGAGTGGTTTCCCAAGGAAGTGAAGGAGTAAAGGAGGGGACTCACGCATGAAGCAGGGCACGTGGAAACCAAAGATGTAGAGCCAGGGCAGGAGAGAAGCTGCGAGTGTATGTACTTGAGTTCCTGTGCAAGTAGGTTCCCGTCAGAGGCTGGCAGCCTGCAGGGACAGATAAGAGCTAAGGTGGCTTCGTCCATCCATCAGTGAGTGGCTAAAGCTTGAATGACTTGGCACAGGTGATTGGAACAGACACGGCTCCTCTTCTATGAGAACCTCTGTTCTCCTGAAACCCACCCTTCCCCGACAAGGGTTCACTCGGGGCAGGGACAGGTCCAGGGCCTTAGCTGCAGTCAGCTCACTGGACACTGACCCTAACTCTGCATCCTGAGATGATGTCTGATGTTTCAGGTCAGACTGTGTTGGAGGAGGCTGCTTGTTCTTCCCAGCTGCCCTGCTATCTTAGACCCGAAATAATCACACAGGAACTGTATTCATTAAATCACTACTTGGCCCATTAGCTCTAGCTTCTTATTGGCTAACTCTTATGTTAATTTAACCCACTTCTATTAATCTGTGAACTGCCACGTGGCAGTGGCATCTGGCAAAGTTTAGGCATGTCTGACTCTGGCAGTGGCTCCACGGCGGCTCTCTGACTCCGCCCTTCTTTTTCCCAGCATTCAGCCTAGCTTTCCCTGACTACTTAAGTTCTGCCTTGCTATAGATCCAAAGCAGTTTCTTTATTCATTAATGGTAATCACAGCATACAGAGGGAAATCCCACATCAAGACTGTGACACACACACACACACCAAGGAAGGGACACAGCCTGTTAGACATTAGTGATCCCAAGGCATGGTTGGCTCCTCTGAGAGAAATGTCCTCTGAGAGAGCAATCCTGTCCTTCCCTGCTATCCCTGTACACCTTGTTCATTCTTTCTTCTCTGTCTCCCATTACCACAGATTTCCTTTGTTATTCCTGGCCTGTAGAACCTTGGAGACAGTTGCCTGGGACGGGAGGACAGGGGTGGGGATGGCAGTCCAACTGTTTGACGAGAGCTTCTCTGCTGCCCTGGGCTCTGGGCTGGTCTCATGGGGAGGGGTGAGTGCTTCCCCCAACCAGGCTTGTTCTTCATTACCTGACAGGGGATGTGGGGCTGGCCCCACATACAGGCTGGAGGGCTTTGTTCTTTCTGCCCTTCACCATGTGACCCATTCCCTCAGATTGCAGAAGGGATGGCTTACATAGAGCGCATGAACTCCATCCACCGCGACCTGCGGGCAGCCAACATCCTGGTATCTGAGACCTTGTGTTGCAAAATCGCTGACTTCGGCTTGGCCAGGATCATCGACAGTGAATACACTGCCCAAGAGGGTGAGCAGACTCTCCCCCTCCCCCGCCTCAACCTTTAAACTTCTCAATTCCCTGGGGCCCCCTCGAATGCCTCCTTGGTCCTGGAGATGAGTCAGGAGACCCATGGGCCTTGTGTTTGCCGTGATGCTGGCCTTCTCCCAGCTTGTTCAGCACTTCCTTTCCCTGGATAGAAGAGGGGGGCAGAGAAGCACCTCAGGTATAGGAGCACCTTGGCACTCTTCATACAGAATGGCCTTAGAATGCTGAACTATCTCCTGGAGACTGCAGCACACATGGATCTAGCAAAGGGTCTGAGGAATCCTGCAGTGGCGCTTAATTCCCATGTGTTTCACCTGCTGATCCCCCGACTGAGTTGAGAGAATGCTTTTTTCCCACCCAGTTCCTATCAACCTCCTGTGGAAGGAGGATGTCATGGAGCACAACTTGGAAAACAGGGCTCAAATGAAACCTAAGCAGCCGACTCTCACACCCCAATAGTGGGCGCTACGGAGTGCTCTGCCCTGTTAATATGAATGAGGAAAATTGACTTTGCCAGGAGACTCTGGTGCACTGAGCAAGCAAGCAGTATCAGCTGAATATGCGCTAAGCAGTGGATTCAGGAGGATAGAAAAGGCTTGGGGATCCATTCCTCTCCTCAGGGAACTTCAGGCTGACGCCTGGGACTGAGACAACAGCGCTAAGACCGAAGTACCGGCTGTGGGCTTTGCCGTCCTCCCATATAGTGGCCCTCAGAGGTGTGTCTGTGTACCAGGGTTTCCTTTTGCAGGAAAGGACCGGCTGAGGCATAGAGCAGTTAAAATGGCTCTCCCTTGCCATGGTCCCTGCCATATGAGACAGGAAAGGATCCTTCCATCCCAGATGGAAATGCACAGGGCTGGAGGCATAGCTTGGTTAGCAGAGCGCTTCCCCGGCATGCACAAAGCCCTCGGTTCCATATCCAACACAAACAGGTCACGGTGGGGCATAGCTGTAATCCCAGCTCTCAGAAGGCAGAGGATCAGGAGTTTAAGATTATCCTTGGCTACATCAAGATTGAAGCCGGTCTGGGATACGCAAGAGCCTATCTCCAAAACCCAAAACCAAACAAAACAAGAAAGCAGACAGATGGAAGCATGTGTTAGTGACCCCGAAGGTTGACACGTTTTAAGAACACCTAAGGTTGTAGCAAACAACTGTATCATTGATCCAATGTCCACACCCTGAAAGACCCCCCCAGTGGGGACAGATAGGAAGGGGCTGGATGCAATTGATTTTTCTTTGGGTCGCCAGCCCACAAATAATGACACGGAGACTTATGAACTTATGAAAGCTCGGCCTTAGCTTAGTCTTGTTCCGTTAGTTCTTATAACTTAAATTAACCTGCTTTTATTAATATATACACTTTACCATGTGGCTTCTTGCCTTTCATTCTGTATGTCCAACTCCCTCCATGTCTTATTAGTATCTCCTCGGTACCTCAATTACCTCCTCCTACTTCCTCTTTCTGCCTGGAAGTCCCACCTACATCTGTTGTCTAACAATTGGTCGTTCAATTCTTTATTATACCAAACACAACAATACATTTTCACACGGGGTACAAATATCCCTGCAACGATGGGTTGCCGTCGGATGAGGGTGGAGAGTTGGCAGTCCCTGAAGCTAATGCACTTTCCTGGCAGGGGCCAAGTTCCCCATCAAGTGGACTGCTCCAGAGGCCATCCACTTTGGGGTGTTCACCATCAAGGCTGATGTATGGTCCTTCGGAGTCCTGCTGATGGAGATCATCACGTATGGGCGTGTTCCCTACCCAGGTAGGTTCTGTCCCTGGACTTCTCGCCATCCTCCTGGAGCCTCCTGGTGGCGGCTCCCCAGGCTCAGTGCCTATAGGAACCACACACTGGTCAGGTCAGGTCCTGTCACAGGGCCACAGGGCTTCATCCTTTCCTCCCGCAGAGCTCGCATGAATCTCCAGGAGCAAGCATAGTGGATACTAAGGGCAGCTTATAGGTGGAGAACAGGATTGTCAGCTTCACCTTGTCCCTGAGGGTGGGATCTCCAAAGTCATATCCTGACATGAGGAACTGGACTCTTGCCTAAGAGGGTCCAGGCAGCAGTAGTGGGTAGGTGTTTTCCACAGTGTCCACCTTCAGTGAATACTTACGTAGGTCACATCTAGGAGAAGCTGCCTATGATCACCGGAAACCCTACAGTTCCTTCTCAACTCTTCTCCAAACAGTGGAAAGCAAAAAACATCCTTAAATATGTCACCAGGGCTGAGGAGATGGCTCAGGGGTGACACACACACACACACACAGAGAGAGAGAGAGAGAGAGAGAGAGAGAGAGAGAGATTAGGAAAAAAATTGGATGACCCCAGAGCCAGATGTAATGGCTCAGGCTTGTGATCCCAGTACTTGGGAGACTAAGACAAAGCTCTTGAGTTCAAGGCTAGCCTGGGTTACTCAAGAAAACCCTGTCTTTAAAAGCAAAACAAAGTGGCACAACCCCCACACCTATGTGACCTTCCAGGGTTAGACTGGCCATAGCATGTCAGAGCCTGCTCTGTCCCATCTAGTCCTGGTCTACTGCCCCCAGGGCCAGCGACTGCACCCCTGAGGTATCTGCCCTGAAGTACCCTGTCTGCCCTCCTGCAGGGATGAGTAACCCTGAGGTCATCCGCAGCCTGGAGCAAGGCTATCGCATGCCGTGCCCGGAGACGTGTCCGCCAGAGTTGTACCGTGACATCATCACCGAGTGCTGGCGAGGCCGGCCTGAGGAGCGACCCACCTTTGAGTTTCTGCAGTCGGTGCTGGAGGACTTCTACACAGCCACGGAGGGCCAGTATGAGCTGCAGCCCTAACCACCCACGGGCTCTGCAAGGCTCCCTGCCTGAGTCTCCTGCTAGACGCGTACTTCGGGTTAATTGTTCACACCTGGCTCCTCTTTTAGATCAGACAGGCTGTAAAATCAGGATGGAATGGCTTACCTACTTTTCAAGTGAGGGAACCAGGAGACTTCATGGTCGGGCGTGGACTCTGAAGGCAGATCCCTGGTCCACCCTTCACTGGCCACGTGCCTTTGGACGTGTTACCTAGCCACACTGTGTCTCCTAGTCCTTGCATGTACAACAAGAAAAGATTGTATTAGAACTTCCCTACAATTGTGTTCAGGCCCGGGATGGGGCTGAGAGCTCAGTCTGAACTGTAAGTGATGGACAATGTGTAACTCTGTCATAACCCAGAGGGTGCCTGATGGCAGACGCCAGGGTTCCTGCTTCTCTGAACTTCAGAGCCTCAACAGCAAGTGCCTCCCTGTCTGCTGCTCCAGAACCACAGGCCAATCCTCCAGGTAGCCCTGGCCTGGCTGTGGCCCTGCACTTTGGGACTTCTCTATAATAAACTCATGAGAGTTTTACATCTTTCTAGGTCTTTACTGGTGACACAATCAGATATGACACACGAAGCCATGAGCACTGTCTTCCATACAATTTCCAGCAAAAAAACACTGGGTACAACCGACAATGTCTACTCTGGCCAGCAGGTGGCGGTCTCGCCCCACAAACCCTGGGTTTGGACTTCCTGGGCTCCATAGAAGCCAAGTACTTTGTGCTCTGAGTTTCCCCAGAACAGAGACAGAAAACCTGAGCTGGGGTGGGGAATCCCCCTAAGCGTGGCGACTCTCTCACCTGTTTTTCTGTCTCCCATGTATTCTGTTTTGTTTATATAGGGTTTTTTTTTTGTTGGGGGGGGGTGGCAATTTAAATCTGTAGAAAGAGTCCATTCTCCATAAACCATAAGCCACAAACCCTCAGCCCTTTAAGTTATTAACATCTCGCAATAGTGAACACACTTACTCCTCCTGAGGGGCTGATACTGACACACTTTATTTCGGGGTTCACACGCTACACTCTGTGTTCCACAGAAGCACAAGGACACGAGCCCATCAAACCCAAATTAAAAAGAGAAGTCTTCCTGACCTAGGCGTCTCCCAGGATCTCCTCTGCCGTAAGCCTCCACGCATGCGAGGTTGCAGGCACCCACAATGATGTTCGGCATTTTACATGGTCACTGGGGATTCATACTCGAGTCCTTATGTGTGCAGAGCAAGCGTTCACGTTAAGCCTGCTCCATGGCCTATGGCTTCATAGTTAAATTATCTCCAGCTGGCACTAATGACCGCCCAGGATCCAGATGCGGGCCGCTAAGCCGAGTGGGCTGTTGGGACATATTACTTCTCAGGAGTTCTGGCTCCGTGGGAACGCTCCTTGGCTCTGGTGCAGAGGTCACCTCAAAGGCTGGCTCACTTAGGCAAAGCAGAAATCCTCGTCCTTCCCTGGGTCAAGTGAGACCGGAGCCCATTATAGCCCGGGAAGAGTTCTCTCCACAAGGGGGCGCACTTTCCCCGCAAACTGAAAGAAGGGTTCCCTTGTGTGTTCTCGTTCACAAATTTACACAGGACAAAGAGCCTTCCACATCCTAACCTGAAGGTGACAGAGGGGAGCCGGGAAGCAGAGAAAATAAGAATAGGGAAAAACATCACCAGGGGAGAGCTCATCTTGTTAATGGCAGGGGAGGTGGCTATAGAGTGCTGTGTTCTCCCACAGTGGTGGTGGCAAGGGGCCTGTACCTGTGACGTCCGGTCATATGGCGGTAGCCCCTTTGGCCCAGAGCTCTGGTGAAGGATACAGACCGAGAGTGGGAACCCCGGGACCATTATTACCTGAGATAGGCATCTGTTTCCCCAGAAACAGGGCATGCCGACCTACAAGGTGAGAGACCATGAGTTCTCTGGGATAAGGTGAACCCTGAATTCAAGTCCAAGCACTTCCTCTCCCAGGATATGTGGTACAGTGTGGGACACCTCTGAGCCTCAGTTTTCCCGTCTGTGAGATGGGCACGCACCGGGTGACAGTTTCAGAGCCTGTGTTAGAGGGAGCTGCAGGATGGCCTGCTCTAGAAGCATTATATTCACAGAGCAGGCACAGGGCTCTGGTCTGCCACGCTATCACTTCCTGGTATCCCCTTCTGGGCTTCACCCTCTGCCCCTTGTACTTCACTGGCTTTTCTTTCGCATCTCTCTAGGGCCTGGGGACATGGATGACACTTTCCAGGGGTGTTCCTTCTTCCTCCAGGCCTGCACTGCAGTTCCTTCCGTGTAGATGATGGGGACGGACATACCTCTGTGAAAGGCTCTTTGAAGTACTCGAGAACACTCTGGAAACACAGTGGGGCTCTCTAAGGCTCCTGTAGCCCAGCGGCTGCACCCAGGCATTTATTTCTCACCTTCCAGTCACCTGCAGATCTAAGATCAGAATGTAACAGAATCCCACTCCTTTACGAGGCTGAGTACTGTTCCACCCAGCAGACATTACACTTATCTTTGTCCCCTTGTCTATGGGGAAACCTATTGTGATACCTCAGCTATGAGCCTGTGTGTCTTCTGGGCTCACCGCTGGAGTCAATGGCCATCTGAGGCTTGATTCCGAGGAACCAATACACTGTTACAGCTTCCTTCATCTGCCATGTCCCAGCTTCCAGTTCCTCCACATCTTCATGGCCCTTGTGGCCCCTGACCTTTTGCTTTGTTCTGTTTAGCATCTTCATACCATGCAAATGGGACCTTTATAAGCCGTCAGCGTTGAGTATGAAGTGCCAGTTTTGGCAACCCCGGGAGGTCCTCATGCTATAAATGAGGAAAATGAGGCACTCACCACGCAGCTGGTAAGAGGCAACCATCTTTGGAGAGGGAGCATGATTAAATCAGGGTTAGGAAGCTCATGGTGAACTGAATCCAGAAAGGGAGAAGTGACTTCCTCTGATTTTATATAGCCCTTGCTGGCTGGTCTGGCTTCCATGGTTGCCTTGTAAGAGGTAACAGAACACAGTCAAAAATGCTTTCTGGAAACTTTGTGTCTGCTCCGGAATGCGCTTGAACCTCTCACAAGTGGAAAACTGGGGCTAAACGAGGTGTTTTCCTGAGGACCTGGGGTGGCATGGTGAGATCTGCGTGGCCGGTTACCTTAACTTCTTGGCGACAGATAGTGGCTTGCCCTGGGTTCTTCAGAAAGCAGAAATATGTGATGAAATACACACTTAAGAGCTCTCCAAACCAGGCTGGATGCTCACTAAGAAGTCCTGTTCTCTAGCCAGACACTGGGCCTTTTTTTGTTTGTTTGTTTTTTCGAGACAGGCTTTTCTGTAGCTTTGGTGCCTGTCCTGGAACTAGCTCTTGTAGACCAGGCTGGCCTCGAACTCACAGAGATCCTCCTGCCTCTGCCTCCCGAGCGCTGGGATTAAAGGCGTGTGCCACCACCACCCGGCTTTCTGGGCACTTCTTTTGCAGCACAGGATGGTGTCTCTAGAGCCATCGCTCCTACAAACGAGCTGAACTTGGGCGGGCACAGCTCTGCACAGTCTGTAGGACCCTCTTGTACTGTCTGGCCTCCAATGTCTTCCCTAATCTAGACAACATACAGAAAGAGACACCCAGACTGTGGTTCACCACTGTACCCCTAGGAAGAGGAAGAGGGATCAGGACCTTGACTCCCAGCACCCCCCTGAATGCCTAGCACTGCAGGACTCAGTCAAGGACCCTGAGGATGGCATTCCCGTGACAAATAGGGAGCCAGGGGATATACCCCAGTACTAATGAGGCCCCAGGAAACATTTTTATGGAGGTTAAGCAAACTCCAGGTCATCAAGGGAACTGAGGGGTCATGGAAAATGACAGGAAGCAGGGGAGAGGCAGGTGCTGCTGAGGCCTCTAGCCTGGCCGACTCAACCGCTGAATGGTGTCCCAGCTGTCCCCTGCCCTGAAGAGTCCCTCTTCATTAGGTCACCATCCCATGATTCACAGAATTACAACTCTGCCTGGCATCACTGGAGAGTGTCCAGGACACTGTTGAGTTAAACTTGTGGGTGCAGAAGGCATATAGCTAGCTGTCACACTTAACCCTGAAGAGGAACACCCCCAAAACAGGACAGGGTCCCTCCCGAGGGTAGCTTCTCTCTTCGCCCCACCATGAAGCAAGGATATTGTGCTCCCAAACAAGGATGTTAAGACATACCCCAGGCCAGTATTGCCACCGGTGTGTCATGTGTTCTTCCCGGGGCCACTTCTCAGGCCACGGTCCCCTCTCACTTCGTCATGAACAAACCAAGAAGGTGTGGTTCCTGCCAGTTTTCCTTGCTTGGGACCCTGCCAGGTGTTCCTGACTCTGCAGAGCCTTCTTCAGCTAGTATCCTGGGAGAAATGGAACCAGACAATGCAGAAAGCAGGAGCCGGGGCAGGTGACAGCCTCAGAATTCCCAGGGCCTAAACTCAGCCCTCATCTGACTGTGGCTCCCTCACTTGTGGTGTGTGGGCAAGCCACGGAAGAACCAGCTGTGAAGGAGTCACCCCTTGGCTCTGCCTCGACTGGACTCGGGGACCCTGGTCAGTTCCTTCTCCATCTTGTGGGGAATCTGTGTGATGTTTGGAAAGCTTCAGGCCCAGGGTTCTGCATACAGCTGGATAGCAACAATACACACACATTCCCTTCACTTAAGTACACTTCAAAGTAGAAAGTCAGGCTATAGAGGGTCACCTTGGGGCCCAGTCTGCCAAACTAGACCGCCCCCCCAACCCCTTAACCTGTTCTTCTTCACATCCACCTTGCACCTTGGCCCCTGGACCACCAGGCCTGTGTGGGCAGCACAGGCTGATAGTAGGGTCTGACGGAGGCTGACAGGAGCCAGTCTCAGGGATGGAGGAAGATTCCTGAGGACTGATGAGGTGGAGGGAATGCTGCCCAGCAGCTGACAGGGATGGAGGAGGTAGGAGAGAGGGGGGAGCACTCTATCTCAGACGGCTGCCTTCTAGAAGGGCCAAGGTACCATCTAGGGCCATCTCTGTCGAAGCCCTTGCCAGTACCAAGGTCAGCCTGCTCTCTTGGTTAAAATTAGCCTCCTGGTCACTGCCCTGGACTGTGAATGGCCTTTTCCCATGAACCTCTCGGGCCTGGCCTCTCAGAGATCCAGCTGGCTCTGTGCCCTCTGCTCCTCAGAGAGCAGGAGACTACATATAAGACCATTCCGGAGGTGGTGAGGGCAAGCCACAGGCATGTGCAGGTGTCCGCACAGGACGCGTGCTGCACAGGCAACTGTCCAGCCTTCCCAGAGACCCCAGGCAGGGAGCGACTGTGAAATCCTCTTTGCTTCTTGACATCGTTCCCTCGCTATGCTGTTTCTCACTCTCCTCCCAGGTTTCCAAGTGACAGCCCCTGATGTTCCTCAGCATGTCGTCAGCACCATAACCCCACCCCCACCCCCACTCCCACATACCACACAGTGCTTGGCTGTGTATGAATAAAAAAGCCCGGAGCAGCAGAAGGCATCCCTGGCCAGGCTCTGCCCTCTGTCGAGCTAGGCAGTGCCTGTTTCCCACTATGCCCCATCCCATGCAACAGGAAGGGCTCCATTGTGTTCTCAAATGGTGGGGAAGCCAATGTGTTACTCTTTTCCCACAGCCCATAGATAGTGACATGTTGAATCTGAACAACCCAGCGGAGCAGGGCTCAGTCCGGACCAGAGTTCAGGAAGCTCTTCAACAGAGACTCTCGCAGCTTACAAATCCATGCCAGACTGTGCAGGCTCCAGCCTGCTTGCCGTGTGGCCTTCTGCAAGGCAGTCAGTCCCAAGCGCAGCTTCCCTCTGCATCCTCTAAGCAGAGGCTAAGCAGGGGCTGGGTCCTTGGGACCACAGCAGGCAGCCCTGGAAGGGGGCTGTTAGGATTTTCCAGGCTGAGTTTTCCTGGGGGAAACTATGAATTAAACTGCCTGAAGCCGATGCCCTGCTGGAGACTCTCTGAGTGACCTCTGATCAAAGTTAAAGTGCGTGTCACCCGGGAAGAAAATATTTGCAGTGCCTGTATAACAAAGGATTACTGCAAAGAAAACCCAAGGTGGGGGAGCGGAGGGGGGGCTTCCTGTTCCTAAACACCCTGGAGACAAGAAGCGATAAGAGAGAGGAGCGGTGCCTGGGAGAGCCTCGCAGAGCCTGGAAACAGAAAAGGTGCTTGGTGTGCCCGCATGCAAGAAAACTCAATACAGGTGCATCACAGTCTGCCGAGAGACAGCAAGGTGGCATTTGTGCCACCATTACACACGGCAGAGGAAGCAGGAAGTCATCATCCTAAGGTTGATGGGAGTGCTCTGTGATCAGGCACAGCAGCTTGTGTGTGTGTGTGCACGCACGCGCGCACACACAGACACACACACTTGTAGGGTTGTTGCACATCTGGAAGGCTACCTTCAGCAAAGCATTTTTCCAAAGAGGAATAGCAGGACTTGCCTACGATGGGATGTTAGACTGCTTTCTCGTGAATGGGCTCTTCTACATGTGGAGATGGGAAGATGTGAGCCACAGGATGGAAAGCAGAAATCCTTCCTGCTCCAATTAAATGCACCAATCATATCTTTGTTAGCCTCGGGCTTATGTACATAGACAGTGAAGGACCACAGGATCCCCACCCAAGAGACTCTGCTGACCTCTGGGAAGGGTGTGGGTGGGGTGGGTGGACTACCCCTGGAGAGAGGGTACTGTCAGCTCTCCCTCCTGCCTCCCACAATCTTTTACCGTGTGGATGCACTAATGGGTTTGGAGAAGGGAAAGGCCAGGCCGGAGGGCAATGATGGATGGATGTGTGCAATCTTGCCTGGTGGTGGAGAATGGATGATGTGACCCCCACAGGGGTTGGGTCCCACCCTGGAGCTCAATACCACGCCTTGTGTACCAGCCCAGCTCCACCCTACACCAGCCCATTTCCGCTGCATTCACCCTTCAGTGTTATCAGCAGCCCGCTCTTTCATTCCAGTAAAGGGGAAATCGGCCAGGAGGCCCAGGAAGCTCAACCACCAGCCCTAGGCAAAGGGGTGTGGTGGCTGAGGTCACAGTCATTGTGTGTGCAGAGGTCTGATTGAAGGCAATCACCAGACCTAGTGTGTCTCAAAGACAGAGTTGTCTTTCTGTCCCTTCCTTTCCTATGCATTAGACATTAAATGTGCACCTGCAGGAACACTTTTCGATAAACCCCATAGTGCCCCCTTTCACAGATGCAGAAATGCTCAGAGATAGCAAGGGACGGATGGACCAGGAAGCATGTCACAGAGTGGATCCAGAGTACTGTGGCTGTGTACACATGGGCAGACCAGGATGTCTGCTCAGGAAGCAGAAGTTTCCAGTGGCCTTCAGCAATGCCAGCCCTGTGTACTTTTACCCCAACAGTGACTTACTCTCTCTCCGTTTCCATGGAAGTGAAATTGGTCTCAAGGAGAAGTGGAACTCACACAAATGTCATTAACAAACCAATCAACTGCAAATGGGAGACTCCTTGGTCCTGAGGAAGTGAGAGGAGCAATGCACCCTCAGGGCCTCTTGGTACCCAGGTTTCTCTGAACTAAGCCAGGCCACTTACCACAAAATAAGCAATGTAAAAGTCTCCGAGAGAATCAGGCAAGTGTCAGGTGTGTTCTGGCTAGCTAATAGGGACCTAGGAATCCTTATACCTACAACTGAGTTCGTAGTGTTAAGAATTGAACATCTTTATCCCTTCACCATCACCAGCACAACCTTCACCACCACCATCATCATCACTGTCGTAACTCCACTATGGCTGTCCTTATCTTCATCACCATCACCACTATTATCACCACCACCACCACCACCACCACCACCATCATCATCATCATCATCATCTTATCAGCTAATCTCTGCACTTCTGCTTCCTCGTTTTAAAAGGACGGCATAATCTCTCTTGTCTCTTGCAGTTCTCTAATTCTGACCGCCCAAGGTAGAGTTTCTTAGATGCTTACTGTTCTTGGTGAAATAGGATTTGCCAAGCTGTGTGGAAGGGTCAGGTCTTCACTCTGGGTTGAAAGGTTAAGAAGCTTCCAGAGACCTACCAAAGGTGTTCAGAAGCTGCCTACTCTTTGAAAGCCAGCCCCTGGAGATGCTGCCAGCCCCTCTCCAGGCATCTTATCTCCTGGAAAGCAAGACCACAGCCCTGCTTTAAAGATCTTCAGTTTGACCGCACAGAGGCCAGAGTGTGAGTCCAGGTTCTACCCGCCGCCTAGCCCCAAGGGCGAGTGTGACTTCCAGGAGGAGGACCCTGTGGAGCGGCCTCTCAGAGAAGTGAACAGTGGTCTAGGATTTGGAAAAAATCCTAGGTGAAAACCTGAAGAGCCCAAACAACATGATTCTCTAGAGGTCTATTGATATCACCTGAGTCTCAGAGATTTAGTTTCAAAACCACAGCTTCCTCTGGGTTCTGCTGTCATTTCTGAGTGGAAGATGGTATCCCAGACCTCAGCATAGACCCTTAGGCCCTCAGTACTGGAGAGCTACAAGATCCCCAGGTCACTTCTGTAAACATTCAAACTCTGGGCTTTCTAGCTGACATCCAAATACCTTTACACTCTGGTTTTTAGTTTAGACTATATACTCCTTCTACCTCCTGAGGCAGGAACTGCCTCTTAGAAACCCCTTCCTCAGTCAGGCAGTGGTGGTGTATGCCTTTAATCCCAGTACTTCGGAGGCAGAAGCAGGTGGGTCTCTGTGAGTTCGAGGCCAACCTGGTCTACAGAGTGAGCTCCAGCACAGCCAGAGAAACCCTGTCAGAGAGAGAGAGAGAGAGAGAGAGAGAGAGAGAGAGAGAGAGAGAGAGAGAGAGAGAGAGAGAGAGAGAGAGAGCCTTACTCAGAATTCCCCAGTTGTGAGGGTGACCATGCAGGGACCCCATCCAGTGCCCAAGAAGAATCAGAAGATAAGGTGGGCATACTACCGAGGAGGTGACATAGACATAGGTGGGTTATGGTAAGTGAGGTGCCATGAAGGGATGGATTTATTCGGAGGCCATGAATGTGGAAGGGTGGACATGTCATGGGAGAGGAGCGTATGTCATGGAGTGGTTAGGGTGTGTATGGCACAAGAAACAGCTCTAAGGAGGGATGTGTGGGTGATCTATCTTAGAGGGATGGGTCTAGAACAAAGGGCAACCATATCCTTAACCCATGACCCTCCATCAGCAAATGTGACAACGTTTATGAAGCCTATAATCATCAACTCTAGACAGGCTGGTAGGAAGGATAGAACAGACCAAGAAAATGGATGAAGAGAGGCCACAGTCCACACAACTATGGTTATCAGTGGCTGTGGGTACCTACTGGGTCTCCTCTGGCACTAGGATGGGGGAGAAATCCTGGAATGAACTGTGGATCCAGCCGTGGATCTTCCCAGCAGCTCAGTCTAGGCTGGACATAGTCCTTTTCTACCTCACCCCAGACCTACCTAGCAGCCATTGGCTGAGGCCCTGTTTGAAACTGGAGACCTTACCATGTCATTCTGACCTTCACCCCCTTGAGAGGGCACAGAAGAGGAAACTGAAGCAGGGAGTAGGTGTATTAGGAGCCAGAGTGATTTCTGGTTTTGTATCTTTTCCTTTTAGTTGGCAAGGTGGCCTGACAGACTGAAGGCCTTGATCCCCCAATACCACTACTGGGGAGATCATTCTGCCAAGAGCTGAATCAGCTGGGTGGGGAAGGACTAAGGTCAGTGTGATATGAGGGTTCCATTGGGATTTTCCATTAGATTCTCTTAGGTTCATATGATGCTCTTAAATATTGGGCTAGACTGCATGAAACTGTCATGTGTATTGGTAAAAAGAACTGAAAGAGTTGGTGGTGCAGCTCAGTGGTAGAGCATCAGTCTTGCGTGTTTGTGATCCTGAGCTTGATGCCCAGCTTTGGCAGTGCTAATAACTGAATATACCAGCATCATGTGGTTTAACCAGGATTGTGGGTTCAAGCCCCATATTGGGCGCCAATTGGTAGAAGAAGGAGGCAACTGTTTGTTAGTTCCTGGATGCTCAGCCCAGAAATAATCACACAGAAACTGTATTAATTAAAACACTGTTTGACCCATTAGCTCTAGCTTCTTATTGGCTAACTCTTTTTTTTTCTTTTTTTTTTTTTTTTTGGTTTTTCAAGACAGGGTTTCTCTGTAGCTTTTTTAGAGCCTGTCCTGGAACTAGCTCTTGTAGACCAGGCTGGCCTCGAACTCACAGAGATCCGCCTGCCTCTGCCTCCCGAGTGCTGGGATTAAAGGCATGCGCCACCACCGCCCGGCTGGCTAACTCTTACATATTAATTTAACATATTTCTATTAATCTGTGTATCACCACATGACTGTTGCTTAAAGGCTAAAGTTCCTGCATCCGTCTCTGGTGGGGCTACATGGTGTCTCTCTGACTCTACCTATCATTCTCCCAGTATTCTCTTTAGTTTTCCCCACCTAGTTCTGTTCCCCTATATCTCTGCTATAGGTCCAAAGCAGTTTCTTTATTCATTAATGGTAATCACAGCATACAGAGGGAAATTCCACATCACCTCCCCTTTTCTGTTTAAATAAAAAGGAAGGTTTTATCTTTAGCATAGTAAAATTACATATAACAAAACAGGTATCAAGCAAGAATTACAGTTACAATATTTATATATACTTTATAACTTTAACTATAAATTCTTCAATTCCATCAAAGACTGCAGAAGAATATAATATTACCTAAGTAAACAGGAAGTACATTGTAAGCAGCTTCCAAAACTCTAGAATTGAAAGAAGTTCTTCCATACCATTGGAGCATCCATCTTCAGCCTACAGGCCCATAATATCCAGCAGACTTTTTCATGAGCAGAAAATTTCAAAGACAGTTCTGCTATATTGGCAGTTTGTCAGTCACTTTCTTCTGTGTCCTGAATGTGTCTGGCAGACTCTTTCATGAAGCAGGAACCCCCGAAGGCTCTTTCTCACCTTTATGCAATTTCAGCAGTCATTTCTTTGTTGGTCCTGCATGTTCCAGTTGATCAAGCAGTCCAGGCAAGAGCAATTTCTTGCCCAAATGGCTAACCAACTCCATAAGGAGCCTCTTCAATGCCTATCTTCCTCTTGAAGTAATTGGTGCTGCCAGGAGCAAACATGTCTCTGTCATGAAAAGTCAGTACTTCTTAAAACATTTTAAATGCCATATTCTGTAGTCTTTGAAAGGTTTGAAGAATACATATCTATCTGAAATATATCTCTGCACATCTAGAAAACCTAACTAACATGACTACAAGCTTGACTATTATAGATGATTATCTATTAACCTATATTTCTTAATTATACATCATTAAACCAAGATTCAGACCAAGGCATATCTCTATAGCATAGCCCCCTTTAAATGTAAACAAATGTTTATAAACAATATTTGAGAATATGGGCATAGTTTTCACCATATTGCTTCCTGCTGTTTATTGGGCAAAGTAATTTTTTGCAGGTTGTTCATGGCAACCTTTCAGAGGGTCTTGATCCATCAAACTATATTAGTCTGGAAGCAATACATAGGTTCTCATCCTCTGTGGAAACAAAAGAAGAACCTCTTTTCCAAAACACATATCCTTAGACCCATATTTTGAATTCAAAAAACCTTTAAAACATATATGTTGGTTTAGCATAGCATCCCCAGAATCAAATGTCTCTCTGCAGTAGAAAAATTCAATGATAACACAATAATATACATAATCCAGACTCTCTGTGAATTTTTCATCTGTACGTGGCTATATTTTAACCTCTATTTCTTTTATTTTTATTTTTAATTTTTGGCTTTTTGAGACAGGGAGGCAGGCAGACCTCTATAAATTCAAGGTGTAATAGCACATACCTTTAATCCCAACACTTGGAAGGCAGAGGCAGGTGGGTCTTGCTTCCTTTGTGTCTAGGTCACAACTACAGAATGAATCTTCCTTCTTCCCAGAATTCTCATTGCTCCACCTCTACTTCTTGCCTGGTCGCCCCACCTATACTTCCTGCCTGAGTACTGGCCCATCAGCATTTTATAAAAAATAATACAAGTGACAGGGTAAAAGACCATTGTCCCACAGCACAGGAGCCTGTGATAGATTCTTGTCTACAGTCTGAACACCATCAACACAAAGACCAGACATATGCACTTCGGCAGCGGCTTCAGGAGATGACCTTGGTCACCTGAACAATGTTGTGACTTTCCTGGAGTTTCATTGCAGCCGAGACCAATCTTCCTGAAATGATAACTGTATCTATAGCTGCTATCTCCCACTGGATGTTGGATGAGTGCACACATGGCAGCTGTCTTCCCTTGTCTAGAGAATGGGTCTCTGAAGAATGGCACCAACCCCAAGGATGCTCAGTCTCTTCCACTTCTCTCTGAAAGTTCCTGTGTGAGCCAAAAGCCTCAGTAAAAAGCCTTAACAGAAATTCCTATGGGCTTTGTCAGGGGCCAGTGGAGGGAGGTGTGGGCTCCAGAGGTAGACACATCTCCCTGGAAATCCTGCTTCTTCCACTTCCTGGGGGTTAGTGACTTCGGGCAGGTTACTCACCCTGACTGTGCTGTGCCTCAGTTTCCTTAGCTGTCCAATGTGGATCCTAATAGTGCCTCCTCCAGGAGACTTTCCGGAATGGTATGTGGAAGGGTTTTAATCCCTGTCCATTAGAGCATCAGGTGTTTTGCACCTACTGGGGGAGCAGCACTGGCCCAGGGCTTGAAGAATATTCTTGCCATTTCCTTCTTTGCTCTGTGGCCACCCTGTGCTGGCTGCACCATGGGTGGTCCTAGGCCACTACAGAACTGTCTCCTTGTGATAGCTCTAGGTCACCTAGGTCAACTGGGGCTGGCAGCAATCCACTCTCCCTGCGTCTGGGTGGGGTGCTGCTGTAGGCTCAGGTCTCTCATCTCACAGGAGGCTGTGTAAACACAAAGCATCCCCAGCTATTTGCGTGGACCCAGAAGCACTCAGCTGGAAGCCTCAGGCCTGTTTGCAGCATCCCAGTGTGGAGGCGCTGCCCCAGGAACCAGCTCACCTATGAACAAACGAATGAGCATGCCCCCAGGGACCTGTGTGTGGTGCATAAGAGACATTGTCCAACGTGCCTTCCCCCAAATCCTGACCCTATAAGCTTTACTACTTAATCACAGCATTTCCCATATTTCCTGTGGATTCCACAGGACCATTGTGAGCCTTACTTTCTTATTCTGCCAGTAGAGAATCATACCTCTTTCCTGCCTAGCTTTGAGTAGTTGTGGGCATTGGGTAGTACAGTGCCCATCGTAGGGGCTTGGCATGGAGAACACTGTGAATTCTGCCTCTCTAGATGCCCTTTTCCAAGGTGGTAAGGGATGGACTAGAGAGGCAGCCTATAGGGCATCTGCTGGGAAGAGAACGTGGATATTGAAAAGCCTTTTCAGAGCTGGGCAAACAGTCCCGTTCTTCCACCTTGTTGTCTTTGTCCTCCTCTGCACCGTGTGTGTGTGTGTGTGTGTGTGTGTGTGTGTGTGTGTGTGTGTGTGTGTGTGTGTAGAACCTTTCAGACCTTCCCTGCCTCTGCCAGAACGCCACCCTAACCTCTTCCCAGGGTCCTGGGACCCACCATTCCAAAGACAGTGACACACAGAGACACGGAAAGTAGAATAGTGGGGCCGGGGCTGGAGGAGTGGAGGAGGATTATGCAGTCTGGAAGCTTCAGTCTGGAAGGTGCAAAAGTTCTAGGAGTAGATGATGAGGGTGCTTGGACTCAGTGGATGTGCTCTTGGCGCTGGGCTGCCCGCTTTAAAACCATTAAGATGGTGACTTTAATACCGAGTTATTTTGTCACCCTAAAATAAAATGTAAACAAAATTAAGGTAAGTGCCTAACCTGGAAAACGAACCCCTCAAAAAGGGATTTGTGCAACTTCCTTCCTCAAGGAACAAATTCAGGAGGCCCTCCATTCTTAAAGTCCAAGGAAGAATATTTTCTTCCCTAAGCAGTGTGTGAAGGAGACAGTTGGTGACACCAAGGGCTGTAAATGGGGGCCAGGAATAAAGGTGCCAGAAAAGAGTCAGGGCTGAAACTGGGCTCAGTCACCTCAGAGCTAATATTGGTCCAGACAGAACTGTTGTGGAATATTAGTTTTAAAAAAAAGTGTTACATTTGTTTATGTTTTGGAATACATGTTTTAATGATGCAAAGATGTGTTGACTTCTTTTATGTTGCATTTGTTTAGCTCTGTGAATCTGTGTTACTTTGCCTGTCTAAAATAACTGATTGGTCTAATAAAGAGCTGAACAGTCAATAGCTAGGCAGGAGAAAGGATAGATGGGGCTGGCAGGCAGAGAGAATAAATAGGAAGAGAGATCAAGGAGAGAGAAACGAAGGGGTCAGCCAGCCAGTCACACAGCCAGACATGGAATAAGAAGGGGAAAAAAAGATATACAGAAATAGAGAAAGGCAAAATCCCAGAGGAAAAAGGTGGGACAATTCAAGTTAAGGAAAACCAGCTAGAAATAAGCCAAGCTAAGGCCGGGCATTTATAAGAAAGAATAAGACTCCATGTGTATTTATTTGGGAGTTGGGCGGCGGTCCCCCCAAAAGAAAAGAATAAAGAACCAAAAAAGTAAAGAGTTAAAAAGAAAAAGAAAGAAAGAAATGAACTACAGAGAATGCGTTGAGAATTCTTGTGCTCTCTTCTGAAGGCCAGAGGTAATTTTGTCACCTTACAGGTTTCTCCAACCATATCTTAGAATCCATGGTCTCTCTGAGGCCCTGTGAGGTGATCATGGCCCCACTGGGCTTGCGCGTGAGCCACCATATTGGAGCCACTCTCTACGGTTGTGGTTTTAAGTATCAAGCAGTTTCCAGATGACTGAATCTCACTGAAATCCAGGGAGTTTGGCCACAAAAGGACTGAGGGAAAATACTGACAAAGGGTGGCAAAACTCACAAGTTATGCTCACAACCAAGAAGGGAGGAGGCCCCTGATTAAGAGGACGGACGGCCTCACTAAAAGTGAAGGCTTGGCAGAGGGCCTCATGGCTCAGCATTCTGCGGTCTCACTGAATGTACAGTTGAGTTTTACCTCAGCTCCAAGGTGATGGGTAACGGCTTCCCCAAGGAGATAATGGCAATATCAAACTAGGCTGAGTGGTGCACGCCTGTAAACTCAGTTCTGGGAAGACAGAAGCAAGATAGGGTTTGAGGCAAATCAGGGGTATGTAAGGAAACCTTTTCTCAAGGGGGAGGGTTATAAATGTAGTAATTCATGGTTATTAAGCAAATGATAAAAGCTGGAATACTAAAGTCTTGATGACATCATCCCAAGAACATTCTCTGTGTCTCCCAGCAACGGTGTCTTGAATGGAGGCTAACAGAGGGGTTGAATCCGTAGTTCCCAAACTGTGTGGCCTAGAATGCCTTGGGTGATCACCTCAATGAGAAAAGGGAGCAATGACCAGGCAAGTCTGGGAAATGTCTCAGATTATACTTGCCTCTCAGATAGGGCTACAGGTTAGCATATTATTAGATGCAAAAAATTCTTCTTACCGGGGCTGGTGAGATGGCTAGTGGTTAAGAGCACTGACTGCTCCTCCAGAGGACCCGGGTTCAATTCCCAGCACCCACATGGCAGTTCGCAGCTGTCTGTAACTCCAGTTCAAGAGAATCTGACATCGTTATATATACCAATGGACATGAAATAAAGTTAAATAGTTAAAAAAAATCATACTAAAAAAATTCTTCTTACCCAAAATTTCCCCAGTTTTTTCCATTAAAATCTTTATCCAGGATCTGTCATCATATGGGATGGAGGTTCCTGGGCCATATTTAAGAAACTGCTTATTTCTATCACCCAGACCCCTTGGGATTCCCCAAGGGGAAACTGATGGTTGCTATCCATTCTTAGGACTGAGTATGTCTTCTAGAGGAAGTAAGCTCGGTCCATGGTCATCAAAAATGAATACGGTGAGAGCTGATAATGGGGGGCTGGGGTTGTGAGAGTGGGCCCGTGACAGGGGACCCCTTACGGCCAGGGCTGAACTCCTCACCAGACAGACAGCTAAGGACACCCTTCTGCTTGGGGTCAGAAACATTGGCTAAAAGAATGGGGGTTGAGGGTTTGCATTGGCTGTGACCAGGCAAAGGAAGGCAGCAAGTGGGCCAAGCAGGAACTCCGGAGAAGTTGACAGAACCTTTTGTCTTCCAGGGACAAGCAAGTGGGGCTTAGCGCTAGTCTGCGGTCCTGGCTGCTCAGAAGGTTGAGGTAAAATGGTTGAAAGGAGTACAGCGATTGTTCAAAGGCAACTGGACAACTTGGTAAATAAACCAAAAAGTAACGAGAGGACTGGGGGTAGAAGTTTGCCTAGCCTGGGTGAGTCTAGAACCCGAGCTGGGCACAGCCTCCTACGACCTCGGCTCTCCTCTGACGACTGTGAGATTAACCTGTTTAGATTCCACAGAAGAGACAGCGAGTGGCTGTGGTATCTGTTTCTCCATGCCTGGCTAACTGCACTCAATAGAAAGCCCTCTATTTCCAGCCATGCTGCTGCTAAGGTCGGGGTTCTGTGCTTTTGACGACTGCGTAGTTTTCCAGTGTGTGAGCGTTGAGCCTCGGGTGCTATTCTTCATTCGTTCACCTGACAGGGAGCCTCACCACATCGTGGCTACTGTGAATAGTGTCCAGCCTTGTATACCTTTAAAAGTCAATGTCGCTAGTCTTTGTGGGTTTCAGGGGCCATTGAACATAAATGCAGGTCTTCTGAGTCTTTCCACCTTTTCTTGATTAAAGCTATTCCTCCTCAAGAAGCAGCAACTGGGGAAGGAAGATTTTTTTTTATATAATATTGTGTTTTGTTTCATTCATGAGTTTGTAATAACATATAGCATTCATTGTAAACACATGACCCTTGAGACCATGGGTCTGGGGAACTGGAAGTTATCACACTGTTCACAGGGAAGAATGCTGTTGTTCCCGGCAACGCTGCTCCTAAGACTGTGGGTGGAGTCTAAGGTGTGGATGGAGCCTAGGATGTGGGTGGAGTCTAAGCTGTGGGTGGAGAAGTGGGCTGGGATGGATGGAGGTGTGAAGGTGAACCAGCTCCTATGGTACACAGCAACTTCCTGTGATGAAGGTATAAGGCTCACAGGGTGAGCATCCGGTCCTAGAAGCATTATTGTGGGTCAGTCTGAAGTCCCAAAGGAGAGTGGGAGCTCAGGTACAGAGACTGGAGCCCCTGCAGGAGCAATTCTGTGTCAGGTCTTATGAGAAGGCCATAGAGGAGCATTCTTGCTCATGCTTCCCCTTTCTTGGACACAGCCATGGCCTCTTTCCTTGGGGCTGGAATACTCTCTCTTGGCTCACCAATATCACCTCAGCAGGCTTCAAGGTACACCTTCACCTGTGAGCAAAAACTGGGGCACATGAGGATTGGGGTGTACTCTACAGTCAGGCAGTTTTCAAGAGGTCACAGATACCAAGTTTCTTTTCTCATACCTCTCTCTCCCTTTGCCCCTTTGAGATGACATCTTCCTCTATGCCTGCCCTCCTCTCCTCAGTGTGTGTGTGGGGGGGTGAGGGGTGGGAGGGTCAGGTTTCCAAAACACCTACGTGGTGGAGCCTCTTAGTAGGAAGCCTTCTTGGAACATTGTAGGAATTTTTTGGTTTTGGTTTTGTTTTGTTTTCTGTTTTTCAAGACAGGGTTTCTCTTTGTAATAGCCCCGGCTGTTCTGGAACTCACTCTATAGACCAGGCAGGCCTCGAACTCACAGAGATCCACCTGCCTCTGCCTTCCTAGGGCTGGGATTAAAGGTGTGCACCACGGCCACCTGACCCCAGGACACTGCAGTTTTTTATACACACTGCTTTCCGTGAAAATAAGAAGACGTGAATTGTCTATAACTCTAGCCTCTAGTGATCTGATGCCCTCTTCTGGTCTCCTTGGGCACCAGGCTCACAAGTGGTACACAGACATACATGCAGAAAAAATAGCCTTGGCAAGGCTAATTCACAGAGAAACCCTATCTCAAAACAACAACAACAACAAAATTCACAAATTAATTGATTTATTAATCAATTAATTAACTGGATAATTAAATTTTTAAAAGTAGATGGCTCCTGAGGAATAACAGCAAGGCTATCCTCTGACCCTCCACACACACACACACACACACACACACACACACACACGCACCTGCATGCACCCATACATGCACACGCAGAAAGAAATGAGGGTGATAGTGCATGTTGAGTTAGGGGGCCCTAACTCTGGCCCTCCTTTGCCACTCCAGTTCTTCTCCTGTCCCTGTGGCCTGTGGCTACCACCTCTACCTCCCTCCCCACAGTTCTCTCCTCTGGCAGGGTGGCTATCTGTGCCCCATCAGCTGAACAAGGCATTTGTCAACTCTAATGGATGGAGAGCCCCAGCCCTGACATACTTCATGCATCCCCGGGGCCTTTGATCTCCTTGTCTACACACACAACTGAGAGGACTTCTGAGACACCCAGAACGAGGCACTAGGAATGTCTTTGCAGAGGTGCTTTCGCCCACAGAAGATAAGAGTAATGAGCTGCCATCCCTGGCCATTAGGGCCGGAGCTGCAGGGGACTCTACACGGAGAAGTGAGTCCGGAGACTGGCTTTGAGGGGTCTCCCTGTCATTACCCCTTGTTAGTGTTTATATCTGCGGGATGTGGATGAAGAGGCTCGTCCCTCTGGCACCATCTTCCCTCCTCAGAGATTACGGTCAACAGTGGCTGACGCTGGCCAAGGTGGGGTCACGTATGGTTACTGTCAGTGGTTTCTGGAGTTGGGGAGTGGATGGGGACGGTATCTTTAGGGCTTGTGGAGTCGTAGCCGGCTTAGGAGAGTTCTCCATATGGTTGCAAACCTATATACATCTTCTCCCGTCTTGCTCTTTCTTTTGAAGGACCAAGAAAGGAAAATAGGACTGCTAGCCTTGTTGAACTCTGTATGGTGGGAGCCAGCCTTTGGGGATAGGGATCTGTTGAGTGGGTACCCAAATTATCAAATGGCAGCAGAGACTGGGGTCCCATCAATGAGGTGGACAAAGGTCCCATGAGTTGGTCAGGAGAATAAGCAGCCATTCTGATGCCTCAGCCCTGACCTGTCTGTTCAGCTCCTTCCATTGGCGGACAGGCTGTCACCGTGTGTCACAGGGACAGTTGTGTGGTGACAGGACACATCCCAACAGAATCCTTTTTTCCTCCATGAACTCAGGCTCTTGGCAGCATTTCTTCTCCCCACAATGGCTTCCTACGGGGTTGGAAGTGATGCACGAAGCCAGCTAGCTCGCTCCCATCTTGCATTTCTGCACTTTAAGGGCCACTGGGAAATCCTCAGCTGCCCCCTCCTGGATGTCTCTGCTGATGGACTTCTCACATCCTCACATCTTTGACAACTCGGCAGCTCTGAGTTCTTTCTATGTTGGGCTAATACCTGTGCCTTTGAGTTCTGAGCTTTCCTGCTGGCCCCTGCCAAGCAGAACAAGCACAGCCGTTTCCGGAGCTCTTGTGTGGAGTCCATGACGGGTCTTGTTCTGTACCTATCGAATGGTGGGATGACTTTAGGTATTGTCTACGCCACTCGCTCTATACCCAGGCCATCACAAATCTTCCCATGGATTAGAAAGATGCCTTTGCCAAGCCAAACGACTGCCACCTGGTGGACATAGGCTATAATGCTCCTGTGAATCCCAATGCCCGTGTCTTACTCTGCTTTGAGTGTCAGAGGCCTATTGAAGGACCCTTGTCACAAGTACCTACTGAAGCCCAGTTGTTCTACTTTCTTACTGTCTGGAAACTTCAACACTCACTGGGGTCACCCCTCATTCCCTCCCTTGCCCTCACGACTCACTTTCTGGACCAAACCCACTAAGGAAAGCCACCCTGTGCCCTTACCCTTATGGCATCCTTCCTTTCGTTCCAGTCTGGCCAGGATGGTTCTGAGCGGGGACTTGCGTGAATCTAATTGCCCCCTCGAAGCCGTGTGCGGAGCCAGTGGTGGCAATCACCATTCCTAGCTAACCTGGATGTCCTCTGGTGGAGTGATCAGCTCTGCAGGGCCAGATACTGTCACAGACCACAAGACTGGCATGGGTCAGCTACCAGGTCACAGTCCTTGTCTGCACCAAGCATCCTTAAAGAGCTGTGCTGTTCTTTCCTGTAGTTTAGTGAAGCCTGTCCTGTCACCAGGGACACAAGGACACATACACACAACAGGGTGTGAGGACCGTCCCTGTCTGGAGTCTCTTTCTGTGCCCGGTCACTGCCTGGAAGATGGATCTAAGTTTCAGCAACATCCTCTCTCTGGGTACACCCTGTCTCTGCTGTATCCAGAACTCGCTCAGCCTGGCTGGTTGCCAGGGTCCTCCTCAGCAGTGGAATGAGTTAGGAGCACTAAGAAGGCCCTTCAGATGCCATGAATTCTTTACAACATGTCTGCTTCGGTTGCTGCATTGCTGTCTTGAATTTCTGAGATGCCGGGGCAGCCAGCCTGCCTCGGACCACTCATGTGCTTCTCATCCCGGCCCTGACCCCATCCTCCTCAGTGCCCCTCTTGGGCACCACAGCCCTGGTCTCCCTGCAGCCCACACTGCACAGCCCACAATCTGAGCCTGGACACCATCCAGGACGGAGTCAGGATAGGGCCCGGCTCTCCACAGAGCATTTGAGCCAATTAAAATGACAAATGGCTGAAGCTTATCTTGTCTCTTCTGCCCTCTCCCCCACCACTCTGCATGGGCCTTCCCTCACAGGGAAATAGACGGGGAACACCTTTGCTCCTCCAGCCCTGGGAACCTTTCAAAGTTGGTGACAATGGCACAGCTGTTCCTTTACCTCCCCACCGGTCCGCTAGTGTTCTGGGACACCCTTGCTCTGCCAGGAGGACAAGGAGGAGGCAGAGAAGATAGGGAGAATGTAGACCATGGACACATGAGTAGAGGCCAGAGGAGGGTGGCAGGTGTCCTCCCAAGCCATTTTCTACTTTATGTTTTGAAGCAGGTTTTCTCACTGTGTTTTCCAGCTCACTGATCCAGTAGAGTGGCCCAGGGATACCCCTGTCTCGGCCTCCCCTGCATGAGGATTATAGTCACACACCATTGCACCTGACTTTTTAAACCATGGGTTCTGGGGTTCAAACTCTGCACGTTACAGCCTAAGCCATCTCCCTGCCCCCAAAAGACTGTTTGGAGTTTTTAATAAAGAAATCCTTGGAGCTTATTTTAAGCTCTGACCTTGGGCCTTGGAGTTCTAGCAAAAAGCTAAGTAATTACGGTGATGGTAACAATGACCGTCCCCCCCCCCCCCTTTGCCTTCCAGGAAAGAGGGCCATCCTGCCTAGAAAAGAGCAGGCTCTTTGCAAGCAGAGAGCTTGGAAGACAGTCAACGCACATGCCCATCTGTCGGGTAGGCCAACTCCAGGGAGGCCCCTCTCCAAGAAAGTCCTGTCTCTGTGGGAATCCTGTCCACCAGGGAGGCCTTTCTGCAGAAAGAAGCCCGTGTCTGAGGAGGGCTGTCTAGACAGGAGGCAAGCAGGTGGAGACAAGAGTCATGGACAGGATGTTGCCAGTCCTCATCTATGCCTTTCCTGGTGTGTCCACCTCAGGACACTTATTCTAACTTCTACCTCTAAGTCTAGCTGATTTAAAGATCTCACAATATCATCAACAGAAAGTTATTTGAGATCTGAATGGGAGTCTTAAAACATCCCTTTGCTCCTGTTGTGCCCCCTGATGAACTCCTGCTTATCCTTCAAAACCCAGGCCAGTTTTCCCCCTTCTGTGTGTCCTGCCCTCCTTATTTATTCTGTGAGGCTCCATTTGTTCCATTGAGTTCATGAATGCTTCATGTCTGCTGTGTGCCAGACCCTGCTGACCCAGGGGATGACAATATAGAGAGGGAAGGAGACCGTACCCTCTTCTGGGCATGTGCTTAAGTTGAAGGAAACAAATATATATATATAATCCTTAAAACTAAGTCATGTGAGTCCTGAACAGTAGATCCCAGCCAAGCATGGGCTGTACACCCGTAAATGCGGCAGAGTTCGGGGCCATCCTTGGCTACATATTGAGTTCAAGGTAAGCCTGGGCTACTTGAAACTGTGTCTTAACGATAACAAATGCTGTTAGAGTCTCTCTGTCTCTCTGTCTCTCTCTCTCTCTCTCTCTCTCTCTCTCTCTCTCTCACACACACACACACACACACACACACACAATACACAAACACACACTCCACTTTTCCTTTGGTTTCTCATGCTGATCTTTGTACGTGGCCTCCAAGTGAGCTGAACAGATAATAACAATCCTCTCCAACACCCAACTTCATGTGAATGCCTCTCCCTTTGAGTTGGCTCAGGGCACACAGTTCCCTAGCTCCTTGGGTCTGAGTCACTGCCACAGTTTCCTACTGACCAACCGTTAAAGCAGCTCCCTCCACTGGCAGCCTGAGCCCCGGGGGCCAGGCAGGAGCCCGCTTCCTTCCTGCGAGTGATGCCCAGCTCATTGCAGGCCCAGTCACAGCTCCTGTAATGGCGGGTCTGAAAGGAGTTCAGAGATCCATCCGCTGCCCCTAACCACCCACAGAGATGGCAGGTGTCCCCGTAGAGGGCAGGGACACTGTTTAGACGATGTGCTCTCAGGAATCCAACACAGTAAGTATTCTGGACACTCCTTGCTTGTTTATAGCATGCATGGATGTTCAACAGTGGCTGACCGTCTCAGCCCAGTGCCTTTATCCCTGCTCTCCAGGCCCAGAAGCTACACCATGGCTGGTGGTGGTGAGACCAGTGATGTGATGGATAGAGGTAGACACGGGTACATGTATGTGGGAAGCTCTGTGTCCATGTCTTCATTCCTCCTACTCACAGCCTCATTTGAACTTTGAGACACTGAGAGAAGGATGCCTATACCAGCCCCATGTTGAAAACAAGGAGAGAAGGTGTAGCTAAATGCTACAGCTAGTGCACACACCCACAGCCTTTGACCTCAGGGGACATGTATGGAGGGCAGGAGAACAGAGGCAAGGGCATCAGCCTGAGCTACCGGCACCAGCTCTCAGCTCCTGCCTTGGCCAGGCCCTGAATCGCCATGCTTATCACAACGATATGAGCTGTTGCTGCCTAATGATACTAAGCTTCTACTGTGTCTCAGGTCCAGGGCTGGATGATTGACACACTTCAGTCATTTTCATCCTCTGAGCAATCTCACCAAGCAGGCATCATCCCTTTCACCTCCCAGGCAGAGAGAATGAGGCGCAGGGGAATTACCCTGCAGCTAGTCATAGCTTTTCTACTTGGCATCAGCCTAGCCCACTGACTTGGACCTACCGAAATCCTATGGTCTGTTCTTTGTCCACATTAGCCTTCTTCCCTGATTGGAGTCCCAGTGAATGGTATGAGAGGCCGGCTCCTCCCACACTTAGAGTCACAGCGCTCCTGCCGCCACAGCTGCTGCCTAGTTCAGAGCAGAGACTGGGGGATCCCATCCCCAAGCCAAGTGCTCACCAGCCCTGGGCACCATCCAGGAAGCAGTAGACCATTAGCACAGTGAGGGGAGGCAGTGGCCTTACCGGTCACTCGGCCCACTAATCACAGGGGTACAGAGGAAAATAGTATAACTAGGTCTGAGGTCAGGAAAAGCAACTAGAGCAAGTCTGGCTGCGTCGTGGCCTTGGCCTGCCTCTCCCCTCTAGGCCTCAGCTCCCATTTCCAGGCACTGGAAGGAGCTGTTAAAAGGCAAGCACAAAACACTGACTTGGAGGCTGGAGATCAGTGCACCCATCTTAGCTACCTGGAGCCAGCTGTTTGTTCTAAGCCTCAGGTGTTTTTCCTACATAACGAAGACATGGCAGTCCCCTACTTCCCATCCTTACTGTGCAGGAGTAGGTGCTACCATCAGGGGCATTAGCCCTGTGCAGAGGGTGCCTTGCATGTTGAAAACATCACCACCACCTGCAGCGTACTTCCAAAATAGCAAAGCAAGCATCTGCAGCATGTTGCCAGCTGCCTTAGCCCTGCAAATGTTCTTGTGCCTTCCCAGGGTCACAGACCGGCTGAGCACCAGGGGAACAGGGCTCCCAGGCCCTTTCCCAGAAGGAGCTGTTTCTCATCGCCAACCCCTTGCATATACAACAAACTAGAACCTTCTGGCTCTCCCAGGGCAACTGCAGCTGCTGCCTGAGACAGAACAGTGCCCTTGAGAAGGCAGCTCAAGGGCATGAATTCAGCCTGATTCTGTCCCGGGCCTCCCCTTGCCTTACAGCCCATGACCTTGAAGATGTGGCACATCTTCTCTACAGTTCAGGCTAGGCTGGGACTCATGACCCCCTGCTTCACCCATCACGATGCCCAGTATGTCTCCGTACCCACTTCGTGGGAGGATTTTCTGTTGCTGCCACAGCACAGGCTCACAGCCCTGGCAACTCAAACAATAGATGTTTATTCTCTCACAGTTTTGCAGACTGGATGCTTGTGATCAAGGTTATGGCTCACTCCTCCAAGACCTCCTTGCTGTTTGGTGTGCTGACGCCATCCTCCCCCATGTCCTCACACCGTGTACCTCTGTGTGTGCTTGTGTGCCCTGAGCTCTTTGAATAAGGACACCAGTCACACTGGATGAGAGCCCCGCCTAATGATTCTAGTTTACCTTAACTACCCCTTTGAAGATTCTCTGTCCAAATCCTGTGCTATTCAGGACTCTGACCTGAATTGGGAGAGCACAGCCCAGCCCCTACAAAGCCCATGAATGCCAGTCATACTGATTGTGGGGCTCAGGGAAGGCTAGGGCTAGAGGGTAGCAAATAGTCTTGAGGGTCCACTGTAGCTACACGTGCGTATGGAATGTGATAAAGGCCCAGGCATGTCTAGGCTGGAGTCACAGGGCACTGTTAGGATGCTAGGATGCACAGGACAGAGGATGTGAGAGGGCCTTGTGCTTGGGGAGGGCGTGGAGATCCCGACCTGAGGGAACTACTATAGAAACGTGTTTATTTATTACCATGAAGCTGCTGAAACCTGCCCCTGGCTGACACCTCTGCTTTCTGGCCTTGACCCCCACCACTGCTGATCTCACCGTCTCTGTCTCCAGCTCCTATTTCTTGCCCGCTGTCACTACATCCTGGTAGGGAGGGAGGGAGGGAGGGAAGGAGGGAGGGAGGGAGGGAGGGAGGGAGGGAGGGAGAGGGAGGGAGGGAGGGAGGGAGAGAGGGAGAGAGAGAAGGAAGGAAAGGAGGAAGGAAGGAAGGAAGGAAGGAAGGAAGGAAGGAAGGAAGGAAGGAAGGAAGGAAGGAAGGAAGGAAGGTTCGTTCCCAAAGAACTGAGCAGTGGTGGTGCACACCTTTAATCTCAGCATTTGAGAGGTAAAGGCAGGTGGATCTCAGTTTGAGGCCAGTCTGATCTACAAAACAAGTTCCAAGATAGGTTCAGTTCCCAGCACCCATGTGGCAACTCACAACCATCTGTAACTCCCATTCCAGGGAAATCCTATGCCCTCTTCTAACCTCCTTGGGCACCAGACATACACAGGGTGCACATACATACAAGCAGGCAAAAGATTCATACATACAAAACATCTGAAATGAAGTGGAGAGCAGCTGGGGAAGATACCTGACATTGACCTCTTGTCTTCACATGCACATGTGTGTGCGCACACACACGGGTGTGCACACATACTAACACTCTTACACCCACACACAACAGAGAGAAGATACTGTTGAGCCTATCCGTGCCTAAAGCCCTCTTCCAGGGTGCCATTGTGAGCTCGAGATTCTAACCTCATATCTGTCACTCACTTCACTCACTCTGTGACCTTGAGCCAGTTAGGGGAACCTGCTCAAGCCTCAATTTCCTTGCCTGAAAAAGGCAACACCTCTTTCAAGAAATCATTAGAATGGTAAACCAGAAAGCTTGCCTGCAGGTTGTGGCAAAGAGCAAACATTTAGAGATTTACTAACTCCTACCTTGCTCCTATCAGAGAGTATCAACATTTCAAAAGGAAGAAAGCCTGGCTTCCGGGCTTCCTGGCAATCTGGACCACAATTTCTCCATCCTCATTGGTAAAAGAAGTTCTCACCTACATTGTTATCTTCATTTTCATGGGACCTCTCAGCAAAGTGGTCTTCTGGGTCACAGCTCCCTCAGTGGTCACAACTCAAAGCAGCCAGAGCGAATGAGCATGAATGTTTGGGACTTCAGGCAATGCCAGATCATAAGATGCAAAGCAAACTCCCATGGCTTTCTCCTGAAGCCATCCCTTGGTTCTTTTGCCCTTTGAGTGTTGGTCCCCTGTACTCTGGCCCTGGCAATTTCCTACAGAGGAGGAATTTGTGACAACAATAGACTTTGGTCACTTAGCAATCTCAGTAAGAACTTCTCATTCCGTGGGAACAGTCTGTACATGAGCCACGAAGGGCACTACTCTCCCGTTGGCCTCATGGACTCATCGTTATCTCTTAAGGCTGAGTTTGGTGACTGGTCAGACATGTGATACAGTGCAGTGACACATGACCTCCAAGTGGGGTGGCAGAACAGAGATGGACAGTCTACCTGCCATAGTCTGCTTGGTAACTCAGCTAGAGGCACAGTTGGAGAGAGGAGGGAGCACTCAGGTACTCTGCTTCCCAATATAGAACTTTCTCCCCAGTCAGCTCCCATTCCCAGGCCTACTGATAAACCTTATTGATCATGTGGTTGGGATGGATTTGTGTTATGCCGTTCCTTACTGAAATAGGGGGCTCACTACTGCCATTTAAGAACCAATCAACCTGGGGCTGGAGAGATGGCTCAGAGGTTAAGAGCATTGCCTGCTCTTCCAAAGGTCCTGAGTTCAATTCCCGGCAACCACATGGTGGCTCAAAACCATCTGTAATGAGGTCTGGTGCCCTCTTCTGGCCTGCAGGCATACACACAGACAGAATATTGTATACTAAATAAATATTTTTTTTAAAAAAGAACCAGTCAACTGCAAACTGTGGAGAAGCCTTGGTTGGGATGTAAGCGCTATAAACACACATCCGTAACTGTCGCATCAAAGCTGCCCCATGTGTGTGAGGGATGCTAGGGCAGCCTCCCTGCGGGGATGGCTGTACAATCCACACTTTATCTCCCAGCAAGAACCAAGGAGCGGTGCTGGAGAGATGGCTCAGAGGTTAAGAGCACTGCCTGCTCTTCCAAAGGTCCTGAGTTCAATTCCCAGCAACCACATGGTGGCTCACAACCATCTGTAATGGGGTCTGGTGCCCTCTTCTGGCCTGCAGGCATACACACAGACAGAGTATTGTATACATAATAAATAAATATTTAAAAAAATAAAAAAGAACCAAGGAGCGTCTTCCCTAGACGCTGTGGTACCTGGACCACACAGGTTCTTACCTGTCCCCATGTGGGCTGAGCCTCTGTGATTTAAGCACTTTATGTTGGTTCTTTGGACTGGCTGCTTCTCCCTTTCCAGCTCTCTTCCTGTTTTCAGATATTCCAGAATGGCTCAGGTTGGTCCCACTGCTCCAGTTAAAATGGCCATGCAAGCCTAGGTGCTAGCTGGAATTGCAATTGTGGGCCATTTACTCAGAGTACTTGGCTGCTGAGCCAAGGTTGGACGGAGCTGGTTGCCACCCTGATGACCCGCAGAGCGTTCCTTCATTTCACAGATGAAAAAAATAAGAGACAGGGCAGAACCTCATGACCTTAGGGCATAAGTTTATAACACTTGTCACAGAAGCACCAAGGGAAGTAGTCACCATAAATAGAATTGGTGAGACAACCCTCATTTGGGTGGCCTGATCCCCTTTCTTTAGCCATACCTGTTTTGGGCACACCAGACATGCCATTCTCTGTCTCACATGAACCAGCGATGGGAGTCTTGGCTGGCACCCAAGGGAACGCAAATAGAGTGACAGCATCTGGGGATGAAGGACAGGTCCCTTGGGCCCAAGGCATCACTCCTCCCCCTCCAGAAACACTTAGGAGACCCAGGGCTGGCAGCTACTCATGTCTCTGTGAAGATCTGAAGTGTTAATAAGCATGATTTACGAGTTTCTGAGAGAAGAGAATGGGAGCTGCACTCTCCGTGACACAGAGCCTGGTCCCGGGGGTGCCGGGATGAGTAATGCTCTCCCATGGGTCAAAGGGCTCTATCTGAGCCCAGGGATGATTTAACTCCTCAAGGACCCTGAGTCTGCCGCCAATAACTTACCCTCCCTGGGACAGGGATGGTGCATCTCCAGCCATGTTGGTTGCCTGTGCCCAGGGGAGATAAAAGGTGTGTGTCAGGGGCAGATGGCATGAATCTATCAGTCCCCCTGTTCAAGACAGGTCAGGAGGCAACAGGCACAAAGAGAGACCAGTATATTGTGTCTATGGGCCCCTGGGACCCAAGGACAAAGTCTTGGGTTGATTCCCAGGACAAAGCCAAGCCAGTCAGTGAAGGGCCCAGTGTGGCTTTGAGTCAGGATGGAAAGAACTTCCCAGTACTTGAACACATTCCTCCACGAAGAGCAAAATGTCTCCTGAGGCACGGAGTCCCTCACTCATGGAAAGGTTAGACAGAAACTGATCCCATGCACAGTCACTGAGATGGCTGTTGTCGAGAGAAACAGAAAATAGCAAGTACTGATGAGCTTATGTTAAAGTCGGAGCCCCTGGGCCCGACTGCTATGGTCACAGACTGTTACAGCAGCGGTAAAATAAAAATGGTCTGAATAGAATCTCTGAGAAATTAGCATGGTCTGGGGAGGTATCCCAGTAGGTGTAGGGCTTGTGTGCATGCATAAGGGCCTGAGTTTGGATCCCCAGCATCCATATAAAAAAAATCCAGGCACCGTGTATTCCTCTAATGCCAGTGTGGGGGCCACAGGTTGGAGAGAGGATGATCCCTAGGGCCAGTTGCCAGACAGTCTAGCCAGTCAGGAAGCACCAGTTTTAGTAAGCGACTATCTCAAAAACAAGGCAGAGAGGCTGAAGAGATGACTCAGCACTTGAGAGCACTTGCTTCTCTTCCAGAGGACCTGAGTTCAGTTCCCAATACTCACTACCTAAAACTGCCTATGACTCCAGCTCCAGGGTACCCAAAGCTCTCACCTGGCCTCTGAAGGCATCTATACTTGATGGAGGATTCTCATTGGCTAATAAACAAACTGCCTTGGCTTTTTGATAGGGCAAAATTTAGATAGGTGGAGTAGACAGAACAGGAAAAAGGAAGTGAGGTAGATGGCTCAGACAGTTGCCCCGCCTCTCCTCTCTGAGGCAGACTGCCGTGCCTCTCCTCAGGGAGAGAGATGCGATGAAGCCAGCCACCAGGTCAGACATGCTGAATATTTCCCGGTAAGACACCACTCGTGGTGTTACATACATTGTTAGATATGGGTTAGTCAAGATGTGAGTAAGAGGCTGAAAATAATGGGCCAGGCAGTGTTTAAAAGAATACAGTTTCGGGGCTGGAGAGATGGCTCAGAGGTTAAGAGCGCTGCCTGCTCTTCCAAAGGTGCTGAGTTCAATTCCCAGCAACCACATGGTGGCTCACAACCATCTATAATGGGGTCTGGTGCCCTCTTCTGGCCTGCAGGCATACTCACAGACAGAATATTGTATACATAATAAATAAATAAATAAATATTTTTAAAAAAAAAAGAATACAGTTTCGGTGTAATTATTTCTGGGGCAAAGCTAGCCGTGCAGGAGCCAGACGGCCGGGAGCTGGGCGATGAAAAGCAGGCCCGCACCTCATCACTACGTATACTTACACAGACACTCACTCAGACATACAGACATATACACAATAACAAGAAAAATGATGGAGCCAGCCATAGTGCTCCCCTTTAAACATAATTCTTTATTGATTTTTTAGGAATTTCACATTGTATACCCCAATCCTGCTCACCTCCCAGTCCCTCCATAGCCCCCCTTTACCCCTGCAGCATGCCTCCCAAAAAGACTCCACCAAAATTAATTAAAAATAAACAAACAAACAAAAAGCCACCTCACTCCTCTGTCTTTCCAGCACCTCTTCATCCAGCCTAGTGACCATGTACTGCGGTGTGTCATATACACCCTTCTGTCCAACCAGCCCTACCAAACACTGTTCATTGCAAAGAGGTATAGGTCTATTCAAGGCCTCTGGCACAGAATCATCACTGGACCCTCACTGAAACTCCTCTCAGATGCATCCTCCTGTTGCCCTGAGTCATGGGGATCCCGAGATTATCGTTCCATAGGACCAGTCCCTTTGTGGCTCCAGCAGGCCACAGATAGTGCAGATGTTAGGGTGGACTCAACCAAGGCCACCACCTCAGGTGAGGGGCAGAGCCAGCTCTCCCAAGCCTATGGTGAGGAGTGGGACCATCTCTCCCATAGCATACACCTTTAATCCCAACCATCAGGAGCCAGAAGCCGAAGGAACTCTGTGGATGTGAAGCTAGCTTGGTTTACAGAGTGGGTTCCAGGTCAGGTAGAGATATAGTGAGACCTTGCCTCAAAAATAAATAAATAAATAAATAAATAAAGTGGAAGAAAACACCCAATATCAACGTGCATGTACATACATGTACACACATACACACACACACACATTAAACAGAATTGCCATTTATCCATCAATTACAGATTGTGGGCATTTTAGTGCATGTTAGTTATATATACATGAAAGAATTAAAAACAAATCCAGTAGAAAATAATGCATGTATGCTCATGTTCACATAGCATTATTACTTATCAAAAGGGTGGGAAAGACTCGTGTTGTTCTATGAATGGTGAATTCCACAAAAGGGATATTAAATAGTCTCAAAAAAGGAATGACGTGCTGGTGTGTGCCACATTAATAATCCTTGAGCATGCATGTTCTGGAAATCAAATCAGTCCCAAAAAGTCAAGAAATGTTTTATCCACTGGCATGAGGTGTCAAGAATGGCTGGTCAGGTAGAGACAGACCGTGGAGTAGAGGATGTCAGCATCTGGTGGCCGAAGAGACAGTGCTTAGAGGGGACAAAATTGGAATCTGGGAAGACAAGGAAGTCTGGCGACTATTACGGCTGCTATGACTGCTCTCAGTGCCCCTGAGCTGTACCCTTTATTTAAAGTAGTTACAATGATCGGTAAGTTGCTCATGACTTGAATATTCTTATGGTTTTAGTAAAACGAAAAGCTGCAGTTGGGTGATCTCCTGGGGAGGGACTCCAGCTGACTTAAGTGAAGGGTTGTTGGAGCCCTGTGGAGACTCAGCTCTGCCGGAGAGGGGAAGGAAGAGGCAAACCTAGGGAGAGCGAGAGATGCAAAATGTGCCTTCAGATGGTGGCCTCCTCAACACTCTCCTCCTGAGCCCCTGGTGACAGTAACTAAAAAAACTATCATGGATGACCTGGTTGGAGAGCATGCTCCCGATCAGACACTAATCTGCCTGGTCCTAGAAAGCTCCCCATAAACCTAAGGGCCACTTCTACAGAAAAGGGAAACTGAGACTCTGTATGACTAAGTGTCTTGAGCCAGAGATGTATTGGAGCTTGCTGTCACTCAGCAGGCACAAGAGACCAGGGCCTGAAGCTATAGGATGGGGAATGTGCGGGATAGCATCTCAGCTGCTCACGGCCTGGCACTCACCCTCTGCCCTTAGTCCCAGAGTCTTACTAGCATGGCTTAACTCCTCTAGACCTCAGACTCTGTGAACGATCAGGGGATGGCAATCACACCTGCCCTGCAGCTTTGCTTAAGGGCTTAAGGAGACAAGCTTGCCCAGTCCTTCACGTTATACCTGGCACAGAGAAAGTGATAGGAGCCACGAGAGCTCTCCTTGGGAGCACCCATCTCACCCCATGCCTGCTCAAGCACTTGGTCTTCACCCTCTCATCGCACTAGGGTCTCTTCAACCAGGCGTTAGGGCACTGGGATTCATGCAGCTGTCCTCCCTGCTCTCCCCAAACCATGTGCTGTTTGAATCTATTTCCCTCATCTCTGAGTCTCTGGTAGCAGGGGAAGACAGGTACAGTAAATGTCCAGAGAAAAGCTGGAATAATAAACGATGCTCGGTGCCCTTTGACCAAAACGCCCCTCCTGCAGCTGTCCCTGGAGCCCCAGCCAGGCCACAGAGAGGAAGGACTACAGGGAGACCTGTTTGTGAGGAAGGCCAGAGCTGTGTCCAGCCCAGACAGGCTCCAGCAACCGGATGTGCAGAGCTGTTTTCTGGGTCGAGCTGATTCCACTGTGGATAAGAGGGACCAGGCAGCGGCTTTGGCTTTGGAGGGCTATACTCAACCCTCAGCAGACCCGCGCTGGGAGGAAGTGACAGTTGTGGGCCTCCGTGCCTCAGGGGACGTGGTGGCTCCTAAGGACAGCTTGGCTGTGGAAAGCTGGAGCCTGCGGGGGAAAAATGAGAGTGGGAAATGAGAGTCAAAGAGTCAAGGGAAACACGCATCTGTTAACGGGGCTGCTTTGGCTTTTGTCTCTCCAGGAGGAAGAGGGTGGGGAATGGAGAGAGGACACTCGGGCTGGCTTCCTGCTCTGCCAGTCTGGCGGCATCACCTAGATAATGGCTGATAGCAGTGGAAACAGGGGACAAGATAAAGACAGACCCCGGAGCCAGGGAGGAGCAGCCAAGGGTTGAGGAAGGCGAGAAGGAAGGGAAAGGTCTCAAAAACGGTCTCACCGTGACGCTGACGTTGGTCTGTTTGGCTGCCAGATGGCACAAGAGGCCCACGGACAGCAGCTTGCTCTGGCCCAGGAGTCCCTCCTTCCCTCTATCAAAAGATTAACCCATCCTTCATCCCCTGAGGAAACTGCTGTGGAGTTTGCGTTGTTAGAAACATAACTTCACCACTGGATCTTCATCCCTCTCCTTCTCTAGAAGCCACTTCCTCCTCTGTGGGGATTTTGGCCACCTCAGGTTTGGGTATCATCTGCTTGTGACACTAGCCTCAGCCGCTCTGGTCCCAGGTAGTGGGCTTCTGGCTAAGATGGTTCTGCCTCCACACAGGCGAAGCTCCTGACAGCGCCAGGCTGCCCCTCTATGCAGGGTCTAACTCACCACCCTGTGCTTGGGTTCTGACCGCCCACAATATTGAGAGACTGATCTGCCTCAGCTACATGGTTTCCTGAAGAGCCAGGCTGGGCTGGGCGCTGAGTGAGGCCTGAGAATGAGGCAACCTGAGCCCCTTCAGAAGAATGCCCGTGAGTATGGGCCCTCTCTCCACCTGTGAACCTGGCAGACTGATTCCCTTCAGGAGCCCTTAGTGTTCTGTTCCCTTCTCAGTGTGCTCCGCTGTGGAGGCTGTAACGTGTGTGCGGCTTTCTCAGTCCTGGGGCCTCCCTGTTTGGGGTCTAAACCCTGTTGCTTCCCATGGAGCTGTCCACACTTCTCTGAAACCCAGGGCTCTGTGTGACACGCCTCTGCTTTCACCTTCCCCAACTTCACACATACCAACCACACATCTGTATGCTTGCCTCCTCATGGAGATGTGGGAACAATGTAGTAGAAACAAGAAGGACAATCCTTGCCCACAGAGATTGAAATCTGATGAAGGAGGATGGGAAATTAGCAAATAATAATCACAAACCCTGGAAAGAGATTTGTTATCAAGAGATGGGAGGTGTGCGGGATCAGGACAGGGTGCTAACTCGGGTGTGGTCAAGGATGAATGTACTTTTCTCCAGGGAGGTCACTGACTTCCGAATTGAGTCATTATTCCCGTACAGAATTGCAAATCCCAAGGAGAAGCAAGGTAAAGACAAGGCCAGAGACCAGAGGAGAGAGGAGAAAGGCGATAGTCTCCAGGCATTGTATGGAGGAGAGAGGAGAAAGGGATCGGCTCCTGACATTGTATGCTGAAGCAGGATTTCAAAGGCCAAGTGGAGCTCTGATAACTCTCTAAACAAGGCTGTTTGTTCCGGAAGGGGAGAAAGCACCTCAAGTGTTTGTAAGAATTTTCCAAGAAACACAGCTAAACCCTTCTCCCTTCACAGAAATGAGTCGCTGGGATGGGGGAGATTTCAGAAATGTGGCTGAGCAGGGGAACACCTTGGAATTGTCACCTGAATCCAAAGAACCAACCAGTAGAGTTCATCCCAAACATAGGGTTCCACAGGAAAGGAAATCACACACCCCTTCCTAAAACAAAAACAAAAGCACAGGAAATTCCCAATCCGGAGCCATGTTTCTCCTGCTTCTATGCCCCTTCACTTGTTACAGGCCCTTTCTTCCTGGGCACCTGGCACTCTCGGAAGACACCGAGTGAGCTAAAGTGCTCAGGACTTTGTGTGGGGGGCTTACCCACACATACACTAGAGGTGCAGTTTTTCTCTGACCACACACAGAGACAGACACTCTCACAAACACACACACAGAGACACACAGACCTCTCTCTCACACACATACACATATACACACATATATACACACAGACAGACAGACATGCGCACATGTGCACACACGAAGAGATACACACACACACACACACACACACACAGGACAGAAAGAAGGCGGGGAGGGAGGAAGGAAAGGAGGAAAAGTCCAGGGCGAATCAAGACTGGAGATGTAGTTAGGTTGGCAGAGTGCTTGCACAAAGCTCTGAGTTCAATCCCCAGCACCATAGAAACTGGGGAAAGGTGTCACATGCCAGTAATCCAAGTTCCCGGGAAGGAGAAGCAGGAAGATCAGAAGTTCAACATCATCCCCAGTTACATAGCAGATATGAAGTCAGCCTGATCTACATGAGATCCCATTCAAACAAGATTAACAAGCAAACGAACAAATTAAATAACCTTAATGGTAGAGTGTCCTGGATTCAGTTTCCACTATGGGAGGGTGGGGTCAGGAGACAGAAGGGACATCTTTCATCACATGGCACATATGTGTTTGGCACCAGCTTCTACAACCATTCTGAGCCTCTTGCGCTTACAAGAGAGTGGTGTTATCAGGAAGTGAGGTGAGTCCGTCTGGCACTGGGATGGTGGTTTTCCCGTCCTGGACTTGGCCTGTCTCTGAGCCAAGAACCCAAGGACAGTGGGAGCTAACGGAGCACCTGGAAGACCCTGAGGAGTGGAAGCATCCTCTACGGTAGAGCATGCAGCCCCGCCCTTGCTCTAAGCCTCCTTTCATCCCAGGAATGTGTGTTTAAGAGACAAAGTCAAGAGACTTATCTTCTGCCTCTTGATGTCATGGAAAAAAGACCAAATCTGGACTCCAAAAACCTAGATTTTAATTCCAACAATAGGCAGTGGCTTTGACTACCAGGTTGGCAGAAGGCCTTCCCAGAAGACCTTCTAGGGCCTGTCAAAAAACTAGTAAGATAGGATTCCCTTGTATACACCTGGTCCTTGGAACTTTCTGGGAGCTCAGCTTCAACTCTGCTGTGCCACGGTGAGAGGAGCTGGACACCTGGCGACCCAAGAAATTCCCTGGATCCTGTGTGTTCAGAACTCTCTCCCCAAAGCTCTCAGGTTCTTGGGGTAGCATGCTGACATATGTGTGTGCAATGGGACTTACCTGCTGTGTCACGCTGCACAGGTAAAACCCTCCTTAACATGAAACTTTCAGAGTGGGTCATGGTTGCACACACCTGCAATCCCAGCGCTTGGGAGGCCGAGGCAGGAAGACTATGCATTTGAGAGCAGCCTATGCTATAAAATAAACAAATAACAAGTAAAACCAAATGTTGGAGCTTGCTAGCGACACTTGGGAGTGTTTGAATGTACTTGTTATACACAAACTTTGACTCTATAGGCAGTGGTCACCTCTAAATGCTTGAGCACAAGTCCAACCTTTTGACTTCACGACACAGTCTCGAATCTACAAAGCCCAGGCTCGAGAGCATTACAACCAAGTCACCAAACAAACCTGATGGCATTTTAAGTCACTTTACCACTGTGTTGGACCACAATCACAGTTGTCCTTTGCTTGCCTTTGGCCCGTGGTCTGCAGGTTGGATCTGCCTGGCAACATGCCTGCTTTTCTTTTGAAAGAGAGTGGAAGAACTTGAAGTCCAGTGACTCATTTTCCAGATGTAGGCCCGCCCAGTCCATGGGGTTCTCTCTGCCCCAGCTGTCCAAAAAGGGATGCCAGGACAGTGGCCTCAGCCTTCCTTCCATTCTGTCTTGTTCGCTAGTTCCCCAGTCACGGCTTTGGAAAAATCCCCAAGAGCTCAACTAGTCACGGCTTCTACTTACAGCACACCCTAAAGACTAGACACTCAGTTCAGTCCTTAACTGTCCCTCCCTGGCATCTCCACAGTTTGACTGCCCTCAGAAGCCGCTGACTGGCCAAGCTGTCTCACAGTGAAGTGAAACATGCCCCTGGCAATGCTTCAGCATGGGCAGCCTGTTTATACTGGGTTTCATGGTCTGAGTTGATGAGGATAACTGACCATGTCTCTTCTTCAAGGAACAGGTTCCATGGAGATTCGAACCAGAGAAATAACCATTTACACCACAGTAGTCATGGAAAGGCATCGGAGTAAATTGCCCAGGGTCCACTCAGCCCCCAGTGGGCTTCTTTCTCTGTCAGCCAGATATTCTACCCAGGATGCTTTATAATAAATGCACCTCCAACGCACTTGTGTGTGTGTACACTGTGTATATGCACATACACAGGTGCACATACAGGCTATAAACTCAATCACAGGAGGGCCAGGAGCATGGAGCACACAAAGCCTTCCTTGTAAATTGACCACACTAGGGATAGGGTGTGGGTGCTCAGACTGGGCCAGAAGGCTTGCCCCAATGTGTTTATCTGGCTCCTGCCAAGTCTGGCCCTGGCGAAACCTTCATACACTTCGGAACATGAAAAACAAGGGAAGCCAAGGGTGGTCCCATGCTCACCTTCTACCAAATCCATATAAGTGTGCCAAGTCTCAAAGCCTACAAAAAAGGTTCAAAAGACCTCTCTGCACTCCTCAAAATCTCATCTCTGAGGGATGCCAGTCTATGGAGGTCCAGAAGACCTACCCAGGCCACAGAGAAGGCCTGGAATTGTAGAGGGGGAGGGGCAGGGGGCGAGTGGGAGGGACCAAGTGGGGGGTGGAGGGACCCACCCAGGAGGACCCCTACCCCACCCCACCCCCACCCCATTCTGGCTCCCACCCCATTCTGGCTCCCGTAGTGTCCAAGCTGTTAGAGGGAACAGGGTGACTTCTCATGAGAATTCTGATAGATGGGTTCCTCTACCCCTCCCCCCCTCCTCAATTAAAGCGAAGCTGTCGTAGCCCCGGTGCAGAAACCACTTCCAAGCCAGGCATGACATCAACATTTCAGTGATAAGGGGTGGACAATGGGGTGTTAGACTAATAGAAAAACAGAGCTGGATAAGGCCCGGCTCCTGATACTCGGGCTGATGGGAAATACCATTGTCTGTCGGGTGTCAGCTGAGTCCCTGGGCGACAGGGATTCCAGAGCCAAGGAGACTCGGAGAGGCATGGAAGGGGGGGGAGGGGACAGGAGGAAGGTGGAGGGCAACAGGAGAGGATCCAGAGAGCAGAGAGGCCACAAGTGCCACAGAACCAAGTCTGGCAAACTGTGGGAGATGAGAGCTGCCTGGTATATCCCTTCCCAGAAGCCTCCTGATGTGCCCACAAGGTTTCGTCCTGTCTCTGTAGCAGGACAGATTCAGGCTCAGGCAGAAATTGAATTTGATCCTCTGCTTCTCCTCATGCTCTTCTCAAGACACGTGCCAGCTCTAAAGAACCTAATGGATGTACTTGGTTTTCCTGCTACGTGGTTGATTGTTTGTTTGTTTGTTTGTTTGTTTGTTTTGCAAGGCTGAAGATCAAACCCGACGTCTCAAGTGTACCAGGCAAGTGCACTATATCCCCAAGAACAGTTTTTTACAGAATTTTAAATTTTTGATCAAAGTAAGTCACAAACATGGTTGCTGGGCTTTAGCACCAATAATAAAAGAATATTTAACAACAGAAGAAAAATACTGGGCTACCTGTTATTACCAGTCCGCTCCCACTCAGGCTCCCTGGAAATGAGTGTTAGCTCCTAGCTGCTGCTCCCTTTGTGAGGCTCCCTTTCGGAATAATGAGTTTTCCCTGACTAACCACAAACTTTCAGACATCAGCTGGCAAATGAGATACCAGCAACCTCACTCAGCCCCTGCGCCTCCTCCCCACATCCACTCAGTGCCTTTGCAAAGCTTGAACTAAATAATCCTCCCTGATTATTCTGAGAATAAAAATATTTCTGTAAGCCTGCTTCTTGCATCTCTGTTCTCATTGGATCTACTCTCTGCTCTTGAACAGTGTCTTTCTAGGGAAGTGTATTTTTTATCTGCTGAGGTTCTAGGTCCTAGGTGGAAATCATATTGCTTTGTGTGTTCACAGGGCTGAATCCGTTGTCGCTCGCTGGCCTGGGTCTCCAAGCGCAGCCTGGAACGTTTCTGTCTCTCATCCTTCCTGCTGGGAGCATCCAACAAGACATCATGAAAAGCGTGTCTTTCTTCTTCATCATCCTAGACAGAAACACATGCCCTTCAACCGTGAGAAACGTTTATTATTTCTTAGCTAGTTTCTGCCTCTGCCCATGGCTTCTCTGCTTTCTTTCTAGATGTTCTATTAGCCAGGATATTAGAAACCTGGCTTGGTACTTGAAACTTTTCGTCTTTTTTGGATCTATTTTTCTGGGAGTTTCTCCAGTTTGAGCTTTACACTGAACTACAATTTTTTTTCCTCAATTGAATCCTGATTTTTAATGGTTTTTCCTTTTTCTGAGTGGCACATTATTATACTCCCCAGACCTGTTAATCAAGACAATGTCTCTCTTAAACAAACTGATTAATTATAGACTTTTATGCTTTTTTTCTGTTCCTAACAATATTTGTTACCTTTCTTTTTTATTTTATTTTTTTATATTTTTCAAGACAGGGTTTCTCTGTGGCTTTGGAGCCTGTCCTGGAACTAGCTCTTGTAGACCAGGCTGGTTTCGAACTCACAGAGATCTGCCTGCCTCTGCCTCCCAGTGCTGAGATTAAAGGCGTGCGCCACCACCGCCTGGCCTTACTTCTCATTCTTTCATACACCACTTTTTACAGGATTTTTACAAAATCGTTGTTAGCATAACAATCTTTTCAGACAAGTACATTGTGCTTGAATCCTATTAGCTCTTCCCTTACCACTCCATAGAAATTAAATATCCATGTGTTTTGCTGTTTTCCAACTAGAAACATGCTCCAGTCGTTCTATCTTCCTCCCTTCCACTGAAGGACCATGAGGAGTAAAGAAATGTGTGATAAACGGTACCCATGGCACAAACGGGAGCCTTGTACATCATGCTTCCATTTTTTTTAAAGTCAATTAGAAGAGAGTGTCTACCTAAATAAGTGTAAATAGAAGCCACATGGTCCTCACTTTTATTTGATTGTCTCATGATACACACTTTCACACAAGGAACATGTAGGAGCTCTCTTGTTTGAACCATAGTATGGCTTCCCCCCGCCTTTGGAAAGTGGGTTTTATGGAGAGTAAGTCTCATGTAGCTCAGGCTGGTCTCGAACTCACAAAATAGCTAAAGATAGCCTTGAACTGCTGGTCCTGCTACCTCTACCTTCCTAATGCTGGAATTAAGCCATGCACTAGGTTTTACTGGGTGCTGGGGATTGAGTCCAAGGCTTCAAGCACGCTAGGCAAATACCCAGCCAACTGAGCTGTAACTTTCTGGATGGGGTTGTGTGGCTGCAAATAGCCACCTATGCCTACTTATCAGCATTTGTTGATGTGTTATTTGTATTAAATTAGCACTTCCTCCTTCATTAGATTATCCAGCTACACAGAAAACAAAAGGGAAGTGCTGGCGCTCCCGAGGCTGGAAGGACTAGAAACTCAAGTCAGTGGAGACAAGAAGCCTCCAGAGCAGCCAGTGTTTGGCACTGGGGTGAAGCGTGTTGAGTTATTTGGCTGGCCATGCTCAGCGGTGAAGCTCAGTCATTCTGGAGCAAGCACAGCATTTGGAAACATAAAACTCTATGCTTGAAAGCAGATTGTAATTGGAGAGCTCACTGTATCTCTTAGCTCTTAAGGAATTCACTCTGCAGTAACAATCACTTGCCTGCTTTTATATATTTGAAACTGTCTGTAGTTTGAGTCCTGTCCCCCTTTTTTCCCACTTCAGTGACTTAGGGGGAAAAGCGACTCTCCTGGTCTCTCGAGTGACTACCGTATTATCAGTCCAGCTATCAGTATCCCAGAGACTACCACAGTAGCCAGATCATTGTCTATGCCAGCAGCTGAGCCCAGTCGCTAGCGTGAAAAGTTCCTCCTCTCCCAAGGCTTACACAACAGTGTCCATCCATTCTTTCCGCTCCTGGGCCCTTTGATTCCTTCAAAGAGCAGAGTTCTCAGGGCATGCATGTGTGGCATGCACGGAGTCCTGAGTTCACTCCCCAGCACTGTATAAAACAGGGTGTGAAGGAGCAGGCCTGTAACCCCAGGACTCGGGAGTAGAGGTGACAAGCTCAACGGTTCAAAGTCAGAAGTTCAGGGTCATCCTTGGCTATATAAGAGTTCAAGGCCAGCCTGAGATACGTGAGACCCTGTCTCGAAAACAAAACAAAGAATTCTGTGCCATCTAAAGAATGGGGCTTCTCTAGCCTGTCTGTACCCCCCCGCATCCCTGCTACTTGAGAGTACTTTCCTCCTCTTGTGTACAGCCCCATTCTTTTTTCTGTCTTTCCCTTTTTGAGGCTCTTGAGAAGGAAATTCAGTGGAGGAGATGCCCCTAGTTTTTGACTGTGAAAGGCTTGCTGCTCCCACCAAACCCTGACGTAAACCCTCCGGGGGCTCTGGGCTGTCAAAATCCAGACTGCCAGGCATCAGAGCACGGCCCTGCCTTGGTACCTAGTTGGCACTTAATAAATACTATGGGATTTGTTTAACTAGACTTCAAATATGGAGCCCCTGACCACATATGGTTTACTATCAAAAAAGTGGCCCGAGAACTGTTTACATAAAATCAAAGATATGTTTTCAAATACTAAGACCAAGAGTTGGCTTTTAAAATAATCAATCAGCAGGAACGCTGGGTGGCCGGCCGCTCACTCAACTGCCTGCTCACCAGACATCTGTGGAACTGAGAGGATCACCCAAACAATAGAGGTCACCCCCTTTTTCACCATGTTCATATCCGCATTCCAGACACCCTGGTCCTTCTCAACCGGAGCAGAAAATGAAGGTGTGGCCATCAGACTGCGTAGAAATTAAGCCTACCTTCTCCTGTTTTCCCAGAAAGGGGAATGGCCACAGATACAGTCTCTAAAGGCTTTTGCATGCCAGGCCTGATATTGGATAATGAACACATAGTGTGCCTACAGCTACTCCTCATTTCTTCCTCACAAAAAAATAGATGAAGTTGGGCATGGTGGCACATATCTGCCATTCAGCATCTGGAGAAGCTGAGGCAGGAGGACTGTGAGTTTAACTGTGAGGCTAAGGTTAGCCTGGGCTATGCAATGAGACATGCCTAAAAGACCAATAACAGTAAAGGTTAAAAGATGGATCATCCATCCAGGCATTCTCTGTCTACATCAATCTAAGCATCACTTTTTCAATGTGCATCCCTCTACCGTGAATGGTGGGATGCCTCCGCTGCCCCGTCTGGACCACCGTAACTTTCTTCTCTCTGCTTCTCTAATCCCTCTCTTTTTTCTACCAGAGTCCCTGAGGGCTCAGGCAATGTCATTGTCCCGCCATTAAACCTTGGCAGTACAGAGTGGCAGCCTAGAAACGTCTCCGAGTGGGAAGAGCAAACTGGAGAGATAAGGATGGGAACTGGAGGATCTGTAACTCTGCGAGGCGCAGTGGTGCTTTTCACAAGGCAACAGATTAGAGTGGAAGTTGGGCAGATGTAGCAAGAGATGGACACAGTACCTGTCCATCAAAATGAGTGGGAGGAGGGTGGGTGAGACAGAGGCAACCCCTGGTATTGGGTCTCCTCTTCAACCTTAGGAATCTATGCATTTCAGCCATGTTTCGTGGGATTCTGCCCTCCCGGTGGCCAAACTTAGCAAATGTATTGGGGCTGTGTCTCCCAGCCCTTCAATACTCACACCCTCCCCCTCTGAGCCTCAATTTCACTTCCAGAGTCTGACCCTTATTTACCGCTCTCTTCTAGCTTGAGTTGCAATGACTCCAAGCCCCTTGTCTTTCTCTAAGCTCACAGTTCTGAATTAGCCCCCAAATTACAGCAGTATAGAAGGATTACCTCTCCCCAAATTCCCATTTCCGTAAGGTCTGCCTGGGATTCCTTATACTGCTCAAAGTCACAATTCCTACTAGTGATAGCCACTGTATCAGTCAAGACTCGGGCTTGAGGAACAAAAGTCCGGCTCAGATGAACCTTAGTGAGCAAAGGCAGAAGTCACAGGCTCTGTGCCTGCGCCGTGTGGAGTGTCACGATGCACATGGCAACATCAGACATTTTAGTGTCTCTCTCCACGGATGGCTTGCCTTATGTGTTGTCATCATTATCACCAAAGACTCTCAAGCACAGTCAATAGAGACTTTAGGGCTCCAGCAGTCATACATCATGATCCAAAAAGGAGGAGGACTATTCCGAGTCTACACATCATCCTGTAGGAGGATTCTAATTGGCTCTGCTCAGGCTACCTGCCTACATCTCAGCCAATCAGTGTGAGGCCGGAGGGAAGAGATGAGCAATTAAAGGCTACCTAGAATATAGACTGTCCCTGAGGCCTGATTGTGGGACCTACCAGAACAGTATAAAGTCACTATGTGTACCCCACAGTGGAAGCTTGTGGGTCCTAAAGTCATTCATGTGACAGACACATCATGAATAAAGTGTGGCTGTGGGAAAACAAAGCTTTGTTTGTCGAGCTTGTCCTGGCCAACAGGGCTCAGTCAGTAAGTGACTTGGTTCCAAGAACCTGAGTTTGACCCCAGTGTCATGACTTATCCTGGTTGTCATCTTGACACACCTGGGAAGAGGGAGCCTCAATAAGACCGGCCTCCATCACATTGCTCTGTGGGCATGTCTGTGGGGGCATCTTCTTGATTTCTAGTTGATGCAGGAAGACCCAGCCCATGAGGGCAGAACCATCCCTATGCAGGTTGAGCCTGGGTTGTTTAAGATAAGAAGCTGGATGTGATCCTGGGATGGAGCAGCAAGCAGCATTCCTCCAGGGTCTCTGCTTCAATTTCTACCTTTTTGTTCCTGTTTTAGCTCCTGCCTTGGCTTCTCTCAGTGACTGACTAACCTGTGTACTTGTGTGAGGGTGGATGTGTGTATGTGTGTGTGTGTGGTGTGTGCCCGTGTGAGAGTGGATGTATGTGTATTTGTGGTGTGTGTACTTGTGTGAGGGTGGATGTGTGTGCGTGTGGTGTGTATCCCTCTGTGAGGGTAGATGTGTGTGTGTGGTGTGTGTGCCTGTGTGAGGGAGGATGTGTGTGTGCCACAGCATACGTATGGAAGTCAGGGGACAACTTTCAGGACTCTGTTATCTCCTCCCATTGTGGGTTTCAGGGATCAAACCCAGGTTGTCAGGTTTGTACCACAAGCCGTACCTTGCACCATCTCATCAGCCTACTGTGGGCATTTCTATTACTGATTCTTGAGCTCCTGGGTGGTTACAGCTCTTAAAGTCAGATTAGCCCAGGCTTTTGTTTCCAAGGTCTCCCCTATGACTCCTGGACTACAAACCAGTCCTTGGACATGGACAAGAACGGCCATCCAAATGGACTTACAGCGGGGCAGAGCCTGGCCTACAAAAGATAAGCTGCTCGGGGCTATGGAGATGACTCAGTCGATAAAGTGCTTACCGCGCAAAAATGAGGGCCTGAGTTCTAGCCCCAGTACCCACATAAAAGCCATGCGACCTATAAACCATGTACCTATAATCCTAGTGTTGAGGAGGGAGAGGCGGGAGCATCCTGGGCTTGCTGAACAGCCAGCCCACCAGAATCTGTGAGCTCAAGGTTCAGTGAGAGACCCTGCCTCAAACATGAGGTGCAGGGCGATTGGAGAAAACACTCTACTTCTAGTCTCTACATGCACCTAAGTGTGTACACAAGTGTGTGTAGTTGTGTATGCACGCACGTGTGCATGTGTGTATGCACACTCACATGAACAGCTGCCTTCTGTACAAAGCAACACAGGTGGCTAGCCGAAACTGGTATGCAGTTGCTACCAAGCATTCCTAAAACAGCACAGTTCCATAGCACGCACCGTCCAGGGTGATCGTCCAAATTCTGGTCGTAGGCTGGAGAGTCAGTGTCAGCAGCCAGTCTCCACCTGTCCCCTGTCCCCTGTCCCCACCTCTGCTTTAATGGCCCTCCTTCTCTTGGGCTAATGCTGGTGTGGGGGCGGGTCACTCCTGACTGTGGTGGAGAGGATGCTAGCTGGCACTCAGGGCGTGGACAGGCAATGGGCTGCACGTGGCAGAGGACCAGACAGAAAACACCGGAGACGACGCAGGGGTTTCCTATGAGCAGCACCGCTTGACTGGTCCACTGCAGTGCTTTTGGGACCATGAAGTGGATGGGGTTTGTGTTGAAGAACAAGACATCCCCACAGCTTTATTCCACAGAGTCACGGCTTCTGCCCTGCACAAATAAGCTGCACTGTTCTTTGTATCATCCAAATAAAATAGGAAGGAAGTGGAGGAACACAAGAGAGCAGGGGCAAGCCCAACCCAAGAAGCCCAGAGAAGCCTTTGGTGAGGAGGTAGGCACCATGGTTGCCTGCTAGTTGCTTCTAGAAACCATGAAAGCAAGAAGTCAGGTAATATTGCTCCCACAGGAGGGCAGGGTAGATTGGGAAGGAAGGGGGCCCGGGGCAAGGAAGGGCAAGAATAATTACCTGAGCTGGCAGCCTGCCCTGGTGAAAGAGTGACTCCCAGTAGCCCAGGGGAGAAGGAGCCAGGACGCCTTTAATGCTGCAGGTGTTGGAGTAGAAAATTTTCCATGAAGAGAGGGCTGTTCCACATGATTAAAATAACCACTTGGGCACGCTTGGCAAGCGCTTTCTGTTCACACTTTGCGGCCACGGCCTGTCCTTTTGGAGGCCTGAGGATAACGGGAAAGGAATTCCTCTTCCCTTCACACACTTTTGAGGAAAGGGGGAGAAAACGGTCTGAGGGACGGGGCAAGCTGGGGGAGGCAGTGTGGTAAGACATTTTGCTGAAAGCCTTGAGAGAGGCCAGAGAGTGAAAACTTGCTGGATAACAATCGGTCTGGGGACTAACGGCAGGAAAAATGGAGAAAGGGGTGACACGCAACCTCACCCGGGATATCGGGCGGCAGCCTGGGACCCTTGTGACAGTGTCTCCACAGTGTCACACCCAGTCCGTGGGTGAGCCACACACTCTCCTCTGTTATACACAGATGACTTCCCTTCCTCTACCTGGCACGGCACCTGTGTGAGGAGACGCCAAGATGCGGTTCCCTTGATGGAACAAGTGAGTCTCACTGCTTACAGTGCACACACAACGCATATGGGGCCAGAGGATCAGATCATGGTAATGTCATGGGTTGGAAAGAACATTCAGAGAAGTCCCCGGAGAGATGGAGAGAGGTCTGTTGATAAACTTCTGCTCCGGTGGAACCACGGCTGGAAGAGAAGTGGAAGGAGCGTCCCACAGAAGGGTCCCAGTGAGGAGAGCTGGCTTTGCGACAGATGCCTCACAGTGCAGGGCCTTCAGAACAAAGCTCAGGCATGCGTAAGCTCTGGCCTCCTTCCTCAGACCCCTCCTTTCAGGCAAGAGGCTATACTACGAACTGGCCACAGCTTCCCAGAAGTCCGGGGCTGCTTCATTGATTGGCCTGTGAAAAGCCACTTGGCAGACTGGTTGCCGAGAAACGGGCAGTGGAGGCCAGGGCTGGGATTAGCTGAGTAGTCCTGTTTGCTCTTCTTGTTGGGAGTAAAGGGGACTTTGGTCCCAGCTTATCAAACTGCCCTGAGTTTGAAAGCCCAGGAATGCAGCCTTGGGCAAATGTGCAGGTTCACAGGACACCCATTAATCAAACAGTTCCCTTTCCTCTACCCCTAATAACCTGACCCCCATTTTACACACACACACACACACACACACACACACACACACACACACACACTCCAACCCCCTTTCTTTCTTTCAGAGGTCCCAGAAAAGAGAAGCGCGCCCCACCAGCAGCCTCTCTCCAGGCCCAGCAGAATGATCACAGAACAGTCCACTTTGGAAGCTAAGTCTTTCCAGAGTTTACCTGATGGGCTACAAGCCAGCATGAAGACCAGCTGGGGCTCCTGGAAGGTGAGCAGAGCCAACGGGTTCCTCTACCTGCTATATCCCTAGCAGCACGCTGTTTCCTCAAAATGGAAATAAAAAAGTGTGGTCTCCACAGTAACTTCTAGAGACAGCTTAAAAAAAAAAAAAACCAAAACCAAAACAAAACAAAACTGTTTCTTCAGCTAGGAACCCGTGAGGTCCTGCCTTTCCCTGTCATGCTATGGGCCGACGGTTGTTAGGGGTGGAAAGGAGACTTTCTCCAGTGGTGTGGCCAGTCCTAAGGTCATGCTCCTGTAAGCCTCCTGACGGAAACCCATTGGGTCACACACACAAAAGGATATGAGATGAACTGAGAAGACGAAGATCAATGGGAGTTGGGGGGGACACAAGAGAAGGTAATGACGGGGGCTGGAAAGAGGGCTCAGTGTTCAAACACATTGGCTGCTCTTCCAGGGGACCGAGGTTTGAGTCGTAGCACCCACGTGGTCGTTCACAACCATCTGTAACTCCAGCTGCAGACAACCTGGTGCCCTCCTCCAGCCTCTGTAGACATTGTACCCATGCAGTGCACAGATGTGTGCAGCCAAAACACCCATACACATAAAATAGAGTTCTTAATCTGAAAACATGTATGAAAGTGCCATGATAAATATAATGAACCAGTTATATATAATTAATAATATATGCCAATAAAATGCATATATATATATATATATATATATATATATATATATATATATATATAGGTTTCTTTGCAGCTCCATGGAATGGAAAGGCAGTATTTGTTTTCCTCTACTACTGGTGGAATTGGTGGATGGATAGTCACCATCCACCTCAGCTTTACAGAGGCGCTTTACAGAGGAGGGTAGATGCAATACACCAGAACTCTGAAGGGATGGATGCAAGTAACAGCCAGTCTCCCTTCCTGTTAGTATGTGACACTAACCTCCATGTTCCTGTCCAAGAACACGGTCTTGAAATTCTAGGTGGGGAGGGTTCTGGCTTTCAAGAGGCCATGTGGTTGTGGTGTGAGCTGGATCTGACTATGGCTACCACAGGGCTTATGTCAACTGGTGGCAGAAGTCGAGCACCCAGAAAGAAGAATAAATGATAAATCTTCCTCTACTGAAACCACCGTGTTCCACCCTGTATACAACACTCAAACCTTCCTTGCAAGGGAAGCCTGATATCAGCAGAGGTGCCTGGAGGGACTTCCCGCTGTTGGTGATCAGTCAGAGCGGAGCCTGGAGCTGTGTGCAGAGGAGAGCCTGGCCAGGTCCCAACTCTACCCCTTGCCTTCTGCCTAGTGGCCTCAGCCTCACCTCCTGCCCCTGTCCCCTCCTGCACAAGTCACAACAGCAAGTCCTTCTGAACTCTGGCCCAGACACTGGGTGGACCTCTCTCCACCTAGAGGACAGGTGGACATTTGAAAACTCACCTGGGGTTCTGTATGTCACTTGCCCAGATCCTGGCTGCCCTCAGCTGTCAGGGCCCTATACAGACAGGTTGGAATTAGCTGCAGATCAAGGGGTCCCACTGCTATCCAGCCTTTGTCCACCCTGCCCTCTGAGTCGGAAGTGCTTCAAGGATCAGAGTAACTTTCTCCATAAGACTTGCCCCTTCCCAAAGCCCAGCACCCTACCTGTGGCCCGCTGTTATCTTCCCACCAGCCTCCTCCCCTACACCATCAACGCCACACATGTGACCTCAGCTCCCAGCCGGGCTATCCACAAGGATTTACTAAATATTGGGCACCAGCTTTCAACGATATGCGAGAGTTGGAGAAACAGCTCATCAGTTAAGGGTGCTTACTCCACAATCTTGAGAATCAGCATTTAGATCACCCAGAAACTAGGTAGCAAGCTAAGTATCCCCACAAATGCCTGTAACCCCATTTCTGATGGGAGTGGAGACAGGAGGGCCTCTGGAGGCTTACAGGCTTCCAGGCTAATCAAGAAAATGGGAGCCCTGTGTTGGGAGCAGTGAGACCCCAGATCCTGAATTTCTTGTAATCCCCTGATCTGAGTGCCTACAGCTGCTCTGAGCACGAGACCTTCAGGAGTTCCTGATGGCAGGAGAGTGGTTTCTGGTGGGTTTGGCTAGGGTGTGGCTATCTCTATATAATCTGCCCCTGAACACAATAAAGGGGGCATTCTTGGGGAATTCAAGGATGACCCGTGTCGCTGTCTCTCTGTCTGTGTGTGTCTGTGTATTTTAACCTCCTGCCCCTTGCCCGAATCTCGTGAACTGGGTGCCAGCGCACCGAATGCAGACACGGGGACACCGTGCACGGAAATTGGAGGTCTCCACTGAGATTACGGCAATTGAAGGTCTCGTGCTCAGAGCAGCTGTAGGCACTCAGATCAGGGGATTACAAGAAATTCAGGATCTGGGGTCTCACTGCTCCCAACAGCCCTGGGTTCAAAAAAAGTACCTGCCCTAAAGGAGTAGGCAGAACGGGGGGCAGGCACCTAACATGCTAACACTCACCACACATACATAGACACTCCAGACTTTGCCCATTAGTTCACACACACAAACACAGCAGGAATGTTTCAGTCAGAGCCACCAGGTTGGACCTCTCGTTATGGAGCTGAGGCCCTGAGAAGTCAGTTGCTACTTTATAAAGACCTGCTTTGTGTCTTCTGAAAGGCAATATGGGGGAGTTTGAGCAGCAGCCAGCAGTCCCTTGGTGAGAGCCGGACTCTTCTCTACCGTGACTCTGCAAGGCCAGTACTCAGCTCCCAGCCTCCTCCTAGAGAGCTGAGTCTGCTTCCCACCACAGGACACAGATCCAGGAGGCTGAGAGTAGGGCGCTGGGATGGGATCCTGGCATCAGAGGTAGCCCAGGTGCAGCAGGGAGGAGAAGTGACCTCAGCAGCCAGCATAGCTCCTTGGCCCCAGTGGACCATCCTCCCTGACAGCAAGGTCACTGTTATCTGCTCCTCCGTGAGCACACTCACAGGGTCTGGACATCCTCCAAATATGTGCAGGGAGTTTCAGCCTAACCCAGAACTGAAAGGCCTCCTACGCCTGACATTTTCCAAGTACTGTAGACTCCAAGCAAGGACAAGAAAATAAAAAGGTACTTGGAGGTACTTCTACAGCCACCGCTGTGGCTACGACCTCTGAGCATGTTCACGTACATGTCAATGCATGTGTGGTGGTGTCTAAGTGGTTAATGTGTGCACGTGCTGTGCCTGTGCGTGTCATTGTGTGTGTATGCATCAGTGTGTCTATGAATGTGTGTCAGTGTATGTTTGCATGTGTCCTAGATACACGTGTATGTCTGTGTGCCAATGGGTCAGTCTGTGTATGTGTGTCTGTGTCCATGAATTGGGAAGGATGTAGGGAGTCGTCCACTTTGTGAGACAAAGTTAAAAATTGTAAAAATGGTGACCTGTGCTTGTATTTCCAGTTCTTAGGAGGAGGACGAAGGAGGATCAGACAGTCAAGGTCGTCCTCAGCTACCTAACAAGCTCAAGGCCAGCCATGGACACAAGAGACTCTGAATCTGTTAAACTGAGTTACAATTTTAAAAGCCTGATGTAGTGGTATACACCTATACTCCCAGTATTCAGGAGTCTGAGGCAGGAGGAGCCAGTAGCCTTGGCTGTCTACTGAGTTGAAAGCCAGCCTGGGCTACATAACAAAACCCTGTCTCAAAAAACAAGACAGGTAACATAGGCATGTGGCTGCGATTACTCCAAGCGATGATCTCTAGGAGACAAGAAAGCAGGCAAGGGCAGCAGTAGAGGCCACAGCATCCTTGGATCAGCCACATCCTGGTCAAGCCAGTCCTGTTGGGGGTCCATGACTTGTTATTGAATTCCCCCATGCTCAGCCTACCTCACATGGGCATTTGGAAACAGGAAGTTAGGACTCTGAAGGTGACTTGAGGTATTATACACAAAATGTCTCTTGTGGTCTCTGCATTTCCCCATGCCTGGTCTATGGCCTCAGCCCCTTGGCAGAGAGTTGGTCTCCCGAAGGCCATGTTCACTGTTAACCATGCCTGCCTCACAGACCTGAGTGAGACAAGCTCTCACATGGTTTGCAGCAGGGTCAAGACCTGCCACGTCTCACCTGCTTGCACTCTGCAGCCCTGACTGTCTGAAGCATCCTAGCTGGTCAAGACTACTTCTGACTCTTCCAGAAGACCTGGATTAATTTCCAGCCCCTACATCAGGCACCTCACAAGTCCCTGCAACTCCAACTCCAGGGGACTAACACTCTCCTCTCGCTTCCATTGGACACCTGCACATACACACAGAAACATAAACAAAAATAAAAGAAGAAAAATTGGTGCTTGGAACAGAGGAGTGGAGTGGTATGTCAGGGAGCCCTGTCCAAGGGTGAAGGTCTGAAATCAGCCCGATGATATCTATCTAACTTGAAAATGTCCCTCTATTGGGACTCCACCCTAGCCAGAATCTGGGGTGGCCAATGGAGTTGGGTGGGGCTTTGCTTTCTTTGTTTTGTCTTTAAATTATAATTACATTACTTCCCTTTTTTCTCTCCTTCCTCTAGACCCTCCCGCGTACTCCTCCTTGCTTGTGTTCAAATTCACGGGCTCTTGTTCATGAATTGTTACATGTATCTGTATACTATGACTTGTCTGTATGTTTGCAGGGCTGACCGTCTGGTACTGGATAACCAATGGGTGTGCTCTTCCCTGGGGAGGACTACGTCTCCCATTCTCAGCATTCCTTAGCTGTCCGTACTTCTTTGTGTAGGGTTAAGGCCTTGTAGGCACAGGCGTTCCTCAACCCACCTTGACGCTGTCCATTGTTGCTGTCTTTGTTCAGTTACTGTTTAGGTAGTCACGTGGGTAGAGCTTCTGACGTTACCAGTAAATCCAATGTCAGCAAACTCCCTGATCTCCTGGCGCTTACAAACGTTCCACCCCCTTTTGTGCACTGTTCTCCGAATCTTAGGTGTGGGAGTTGTTTTGTAAATGTATCCTTGGGACTAGGCTCAGGTCGCGTTGGTCTTGTTTGTTTGTTTGTTTGTTTGTTTTGAGACCGGGTTTCTCTGTGTAGCCCTGACTCTTGGAACTCCCTCTGTAGACAAGTCTGACCTCAAACTCAGAGATCTACCTGCCTCTGCCTCCCGAGTGCTGGGACTAAAGGCGTGTGCCACCATGTGTGGTTTTCTAAGTGTAGTGGCCCATGCTTATAATCCTAGCACTTAGGAGGATGAGGTAGAAAGATGGTGTCTAAGATTATATGGTCAAACAATAATACAATAAGAGAAGCTATGATATCCAACCCTAAAATGTCTCTTCTGACTTGGAATCTCAGTTGGGTAAGAGAGAAAATTAGTCAATAAAAACATAGTGAGTTGGATCACTTTGGGGGGGGGGGTGTCATAGTTTTTTGCCAGCACAGACAAAGAGGCCTTCCAAATGGCTGAACTTGAGGGGGAGCAGAACACTAGTGCTCAGAGACTGGGGAAGGTAACAGGCTGAGGAACAGTAGGTGTTCAGGGCTGGAGAGTCCCTCTACTCAGAGCTGGCCTGTGGGATTTTCTGGAGGGAAGAACACAGGCTTAGCACAGCCTCCATGACTGGTGGGCACTGATGAGGGGCTCAGCTTCCAGGGTGAACACATGACTGAGTCAACAGCTTTGGTGTGCCAACTGCTTAACTCCAGTCTTTTAACTCAAGATATCCCCCCACCCCTGTTGTTTCAGTCTCTCTGGTCCTCTCCTTCTCCCTGGATGAGGCATCTAGGCTGGAAGACTAACCCAGCCTGAATTAGTCTTCTTCCTCCTTCTAAGACAAACGACATTAGCAAATGACAACTGTGACCTCCTTATTCCCCAATTTACAGTGCTGCGTTTGGGCCCTGACTTGTTGAGTCTTTAGCATTGAATGCTAGAAATCTCTGTAATCTCAAAGCCCCTCTCAGCAGCTTCTGCCCCCCCCCCATCTCTTGACTCAGACCACTCTGCTATTTGTGACGCGGGTGGTACCCCTGATGCTCAGAATGACAGTTGATCTTTATCGGCTAGCAACAGGTATGTCTTTCCATATGTCCTCCGGAGCTCAGGCGTACACACTAGAGCACCCCAGCTCCCACTCAACACACTTATTTAAACCCACTCAGTCCAAGTGAGGAAGCTGTAATGGAGGCTCTTCCAACACCACAAATAAAATATGCCTAAGAATAATCCCAGCTGGGCTGTGGTGGCACACACCTTTAATCCCAGCACTCGTGAGTCAGAGGCAGGCAGATCTCTGTGAGTTCGAGGCCAGCCTGGTCTACAAGAGCTAGTTCCAGGACAGGCTCCAGAGCTACAGAGAAACCCTGTCTCGAAAAGCCAAAATATTAGTAATAATAATAATCCCAATCCCCCTCATCTTCTCCTCACATTCTGTCCCCTCTCTGCAATAATGGACACTGGTCTAGTGACCTATGTGTGTCAGACATCTACCGATGGTCTTTTCATCCCTTCCTTAGTCCTGCCCTTTAGGAATAATGGGCCCAGTACACCAACACGAGCCCCTTAACATGTAGACTAGGGCTTTCTTGTCGTCTCTCAGTAAGTCCCTACTGCTCTCTAACTGAAGTCCCAGCTCATTAGTAGAACACTGGGGCCACATTTACTTCTCTGGCCGTCATCACTTACCCTTTCTCACACTTGTACCCTAGCCAGCATGGCCTGCTTGCCCTGGGGGAGACCATCCTGCTGTGCCTTGCACTGATGCCCTACCTGGGTCTTTTTCCTGGCTGGGATGTGCACGCCACCCTCCTTGGCTGGCATAATGCCCATGCATTCTTTAAGACTATCTCAGAGGATGTGTCCTGGGAACTCTCTGACTGCAGCCTAAACTGGAACCCTACATTCCTGTGCTCCCCACGCTCCATAGAAAAACCCGTCTGTAGCCAGGCGGTGGTGGCACACGCCTTTAATCCCAGCACTCGGGAGGCAGAGGCAGGCAGATCTCTGAGTTCGAGGCCAGCCTGGTCTACAAGAGCTAGTTCCAGGACAGGCTCTAGAAACTACAGGGAAACCCTGTCTCAAAAAACCAAAAAGAAAAAAAAAAAAAGAAAAATCCATCTGTGCTGTGCTGGGGGCATCTGACTGCAGCCACTAGCTGAGTTCAAGGTTTGGGTCTTATCCAACTTTGAGACCTTGTCCCCTATTTTTATGCCTGGCCCAAGTGGGAACTTGATACCTTTTTGTCAGACGGAACCAAGCTAAGCTGTGGGGTTCTTTAGAAGAAAAAAGGAGAAGAGAGCCTGGTGTTGAAGCCAAGGTGCAGGTGACAAATTTCTCCCCCTCTCTCTGAAGAAGACTTCTGCAGCTAGGAAGAATGTTCAGATCAGCAGGCTGAGAGGAAGAACAGACAGACAGATCAGACAGGGGACACAGCAGTCAGCTGAAAGGCACCACAGGACAAGCAACCAGAGGAATCCAGAAAGCGTGGTCTGAAAATTGTATAGGGACTGTTGATTCAGATCTGAAGAAAAACCTCTATTTCCAGGTGGCATGCATTGCCACAGGCTGAACCCTGGAGGTGAGACGTTTGTAGAAACTGGAATGCGGAGTGACGGCAGACATACTGTGAGGTTATTAGCAATGATTGAACTCTGTGATGTAATTTTGACTATATGGGAAAATAGCTTTTGGAGACCTCTGGAACTCATGATGTGTGGTGAGATCCACACTTCTCTTTGAAGCACTTTAGTGTAAAATGCACAGCGGGTTTGGAGGGTAAATGTTGCTCTGAGAACCTGCGAGTTAGAGGCAGCGTGTTGTTCACAGCAACTAACTTCTAGGAGAGATGACAGCGGTTGAGTTCACGCTGGTAGAAAAGAGGAGATTTGCAAGGAGGTGCCTACATTTGACCTCAACTCCTCCGTGGCTTTGTCATACAATTGGTTATTTCTTCTTAGTTAAGTTTGCATATTCAATCACAACGGTTTAAATGACAAAAAGAGAGGCCTGACAACCTAATTACCAGCCCTTCAAATACTCCAAGTTTAGGCAAGGTCATCTTCTTTGAATCTCCTGGGGGAGGGAGGGAACTTTCTCCTGCTTGTCACCTGACTGACCTGGCTGTGCCCTTGAGAGTCACCCAACAGAGACATTGCTATCTTCATTAGTTTTCTATTGTTGTGATATAACACCGTGACCAAGGCTACTTATTGAAGAAGGAGTTTATTTTGACTTATAATTCTAGAGTGGTGAGTCCACCCTGGCAGGGCAGCATGGCAGCTGGGGCAGGAAGAGAAGGGCTCACATCTTAAACCACAAGCTGGAAGCAGAGAGAAGCCCACCCCCAGTGACATACCTCCTCCAGCAAGCTCACACCTATTAAACCTACCCAAACACCACCACCAACCCTGAGCCAAGAATCCAAACATCTCAACTTATGGGGGGAACATTCTCATTTAACCCAGCATAACCACCCAGTATCCTGATGTTAGCAATACAGGTTCTGTGGACACTTGCCAAAACTGCATTTTTCCAACATGAAGACTGGTCCTCTGCAGCCCTGGCATGGGTTGGTGAGCTCATTCCTAAATAGCTACCCCACCAGGATGGGTTTCACACATCTGTCACACGTGAGCCTTTGGGGAAAGGAATGCTCAATGATGGGAACCCACTATGAGTGATTCTCATGTTTGAGCTGCAGGAATTCCTGGAGACCACTTGATTCAACGATCTTACTTATTAAGATGGAAACATGAGCCCAGAGGAGGAAGAGACTGACCACTCACACACAGGTTAACCGTGGGATGGAATCAGAGCTGGGTTCCTATCCACACTTCAGGGCCCATTTTAGACCTTGACTGCTCACAGGACTGCTCGTTTAAACAGACTCCCCCGAGACCCGGGCCCTACTCTGCCTCTGTGAGGGAGGATGGTTTTGTACGCCTGTTTCCTCCCCTAATATGTGAGTGTAATTAAGTTCACAAATGTGAAAGGAAGGGTTATAGTATTCTGCACTGTACAGATCCACAGTTTACTCAGCAGCACCAGCGGTTTTGTTGCTGGAAATGTCACCAATACAGTGATGTCACCAACCCAGTCACGCAACAGAGTAGTAGAAATCCCAAGTTATAAAGCGATAGCAGCAATTAGCAAATGATCTGCTTCAGACATACACCTCCAAGGACTGCTGCCCCATCCACACGCCTCCCCACCCCCACCCCAGGTTTACCCTGGTGTGTTGTAAGCAGTTGTCTCGGTTTTGTGTTTGGGGCTGTTTGCTTGTTGTTTTCTCATCTTTATCTCCAGCCCATTTCATTTTTGACAGTTTCGATTCCCACTTCTGCGAGTTCACTCATTTTCCCTGGTAATGTCTAATGATTCGTCCCTCCCCGCCTTTTATGTGGTAGATGGTTGGTTAGCTTGTTCCTCCATCTCTAGACGTGATTGAAGGGTCTGTTTCTGTCTTCCCTGTCTTTATCTAAAATGCTCCTGCTTTTTCTTTATCTTCTTGGACACGTGGAAAGTACAGCAGCAGTTACAGCAGCTCGACTGTGGGTCCTAAAGGCTGTGCCATTCCCGGGCCTGTTTCTGCTCCTCGTGGCTTCTCTTTTCCAGCTTCTTTGCACATCTGCAGATTGTTTAGTTTCATTTATCCTGCAGTGTATGAGTGTTTGTCTATATCTACATATGTGTACCACTGTGCATACAGAGCCTGTGGAAGCCAGAAGAGGGCAAAGGATTCCTTGGAACTGGAGGCACAGATGACTGTGAGCTGCCATGTGGGTGCTGGGAACCGAAATCAGGGTTTCTGCAAGAGCAGCCAGTACTCTTAACCACTGAGCCATTTCTCCAGTTCCCTTTAACTACTTTTTGTATATTTTATTTTTTCTGTGTGTGTATATTTTCTGCATGCGTGCCTATATGTGCCTGTGCCCCATCCCCTCTCTCCTCTCTCTCTCTCTCTCTCTCTCTCTCTCTCTCTCTCTCTCTCTCTCTCTTTGTGTGTGTGTGTGTGTGTGTGTGTGTATGTGTATACATATGGAAGCCAGAGGTTGAAATCTGGTATCTGGTATCTTTCATCACTTTTCCGTTTTGTTTATTCTTATATTTATTTATTTATTTATTTCCACTTAATAAGTGCATGAGTGGTTTTTTTTTAATTTTGGGGTTTGTTTGTTTGTTCTTTTGGCTTGCATTCATGCATGTCTATGTACCAGGTGCATGCCTGGTACCCGCAGAGGCCAGAAGAGGGCCTTGGATTCCCTGGAACTGGAGTTACAGACCATTGCGGGCCAACATATAGGTGCTGGGAACTGAACCCAGATCCTCTAGAAGAGCAGCCCATATTCTTAACAAGGTCTGTCTGGACTCAGGGCTCAGAGAATGGCTAAACTTGCTAGTCAGCTAGCTCCAGGGATCCTCCCATCTCTGCCTTCCCAGCACTGGGCACATACCGCCACAGGAGCTAAGCACGTGAAGCTGGGTCCTCAAGACCTATCTTTCCAGACCTTCTTTGTGATTGTGGAATTTTGTTTGTTTGTTTTTGTTTTGTTGATTAATTGGTTGGTAGGATTTTCTTTGTTTATGAGGAGTTGCTTTGTTTTGAGATGGGGTCTTGCTACATTCCTTTGAACTCAAAATCCTCCCATCTCAGCCTCCCAAGTCCCATCCCAGCTTTGTACGCCCTCTGATTTTTTAATTGTCTATGTAAATTTTGCCTTTTCTGGATCTTGGATCTTTTATTGTACCTGAGCTTTCATTCAGGGGACCAGATGAGTGACAGGAAAGCAATTTCTTCCTTCCAAGTCTTGCACAAGACTCACTGGTACCAGAGCAGCCACAAGTGCAGGGCAAACTGAACTAATTCCCACTACCAAAGCCATAATTTCCAGATGTCCGTGCACCACAGGAGCTCATCTTGACCCTGAGGGCTCTGATGATGCCCGTCCTGTCAAGAGGCTTCTTCCCTGAGCACCAGGCATCTCCTGGCACAAATGAGTCCCTCTGTTCTCTGCTAGATATTAAAGGAGAGCCGGACAGGTCTGCTGAACTCTCTGTGCGGTGGTCCTCGTGCATTTTCTGCTCTGAACTGCTCCATGCATCTGCCCACCAGGCTCCCCATGGGTTGCTCTACTGTTGAAGCCCAAGGACTCCTAAGCAAACAGGGCAGAACAACCCTTCTCTCCAAAGCCCCATCCTGTGCCTGTCACTCCTTGTCTAGAAGCCTGCTAATGTGCCTGTCCTGGTTTCCATTTCCTTAATGTGGGAGTAAACTTGGTCTGTGCTATTCCATTGTGGCTGGTGATGGAGGCCAGGCCTGCTCAGACTTTAGAGCAAAGCTATTTATGCTGGCTAGCCTTGGGCCTCCGAGGATCAGAGGTCCAGGTAGCTGCTGTCACTTAACCGCTTCAAGCAGTCTGAGCCCGAAGCCACCTCAGAAGAAGGTAGCACAGAGGTGGATTTGGGGACTGATGCTGGTGAGATGATCTGAGCCCTGAGTGGAGCCTAAACTTAGACTTCTTCGCTGCACAAGAGAGGAACCAACAAGATGGCATAATGAGTTAAGAGGATTGCCACCAAGCCTGAGGACCTGTGTTCAATCTCTAGGGCCCACATGGTAGAAGGAAAGAACAGATTCTGACAAGTCTCTCTCTCTCTCTCTCTCTCTCTCTCTCTCTCTCTCTCACACACACACACACACACACACACACACACACAGACATACACATATGTAATTTCTAAAAGACAAGAACCAAATCCCTCCACTCAGGCTGGTGGGGTCTGGGTTTCCAACACTGACAAGGACCAGAAGGGCATCTTTTCCTGAATATGGAGCTGGAGAGCTGGCTCAATAATTAAGAGTGCAACCTGCTCATCCAAAAGACCCTAATTCAGTTCCCAGCACCCACGTCAGCCTGCAATTCCAGCTCCAGGTCACTGTACCCCCTCTCTGGCCTCTGTGGGCACCCATACAGATATGGCATACATTCATACGGACACGCATACCCACAAATAAAAATAAATCTTTAAAAAAACTGTATATAAAGCTAGGCATGATGGTGCATGCACATAATCTTAACACCTTGGAATCTGAGTTCCATACTAAAAAAAAAAAGTTACATGAATAGCAATATTTGTTGCACCACTGTGGTAAGGATGCTGGGAGTAGTCTGTGGAAAGGGGCCCTCAGGTCTGCACACAGTAGGTGTTCAATAGATACTATTTATTTCCTGGACTCGGACACTCGCTTCTTGGTCTGGGCTTCAGAGCCAGCCAGTCCACCCCCCTCTCCCGCTCGCAGTATCCCCCTCCACCAGTCACCCATTCCTTTTGGTGGCTCACAGGCCTGGTTCTGGGGCTCTCTGAGCAGAGTCGGCTTTACAGCTAATATCCCTCCACCTGCGGGCGCAGCTTGCGGAGGTGTCACGTTTGATAAGCTCCATTTAGTTTGGCGGCACTGCAGTGTTTAAATGATTCAAAGACAGATCGCTCCCTCCAGCAACCCCCCCCCCAAGGATTTCTGCTCTACTGAGTCCCACGGCAGGGCACTAAAGGAAACAGGGACGGAATCAGCAGGCAGTTTCTCACATAAGCTGAAATCAGTTCCAGTCCTTCTTCTCCACCCATCACACCCCATTATTCCCTGCTAATTGCAAGCCCTGGTATTTCAGGTTAACTCTTTGAGAACAATGGTGGCTTTGATTGCTGGAAAGGCGGACCCCTCCCCTCACTTGTCACCCCTGCCTCCTCCTACCCCTCCTCCCCAGCTGATTCAGCCTGTCTAGGATTCTGAGGGTTTCAGATTTTAAGACTGGGTCTCATGTAGCTCAGGCTGGCCTTAAATTCACTATGAGCCTAAGGCTAGCATTGAATGTTTGATCTTCTTGCCTCAACCTCCTGAGTGTTTGTGTTATTATAGTCATGCCCCACTAAGCCTCGTGCTGCCACCCTGTATTCTGAAGGGGGACCTGGGATGGGGCCGCTGGTAAGGTTCCACCCAGAGACAGTGAAGTGTTGTCTTTAACTGGTATCTGAATGCATCAGCCTAGAAATCTGGCATGATGGTGCAGGCCTGTTATCTCAGCACTCAGAAGACTGAGGCAAGAGGTTTCCCAGTTCAAGGCCAGACTAGGCTACACAGCAAGAACAGCAAGACTCCATCTCAAGCAAACTGGATCAAAGTAGACACATGCAGCTGTTTGGCAAAGCCATCTGTCATATTGCCATGGCTGGGCTCAGTCTTGACCCCACATCTCCTCACCCTAGCACCTGGACCTGGCCTCCCCGCCACGCCACCCCCCCCCCCCCGTCACCTGGGCAGCTGGTCCACAATGCTCACAGTCTACATGACTGTTAGGCACCTGAGGAAACATTCTTCCGGGGACCCTGTGTGTCATCCCCACAACCTATTGGCCTAGATTTTGGGTGGTGCTCACTTAGGGCAAAGAAAACTGAGTACCGGAGAGATGCTCCTGTGGGTGAAAGAGTGCTCACTGTGAACCCCCAGATCTCTTGAGACGCTAGGCTGAGTCGTGGGCCTGCAAGCCCAGCACTGTGGAACATGAAGACGGGCATCTCTGGGGATTGCTGGCTGCCAGCCTACCTCCAGGTTCAGTGAGAGAGACCCTGTCCCAAGAGAATAATAGATAGTGATGGAGTCCAATGGCTAAATCTGGCACACTCTTGTGTGGGCATGTGTTCCCCACCCCGGAAATGCACTGCATATATACACAAAACCGAACAACGGATGATAAGATAGTTCAGCTTGTAAATCCTAACACGCTTTTGCTTGGCCTTTTACAGGCAAAGGTCCTTGACTCTAGCACTGGAATTTAGATTCAGAGGGAGCAAGGCAGAGTGGCTCTGAAGACATATGAGTCTGCCCTAGACTACACCCTGGCCCGGAAGACCAGTGTCAGTAACATAACTGATGGTGTAACCTTCAGGGACATCACAGCACTTCTGTGCACTGACTTCCATCACTGCGCTGGATGGCTGTGAGGGAGCCACTTACTGGGAAGACTGGGGACATATGAACTTGTACTGCTTTTGTAACCTTCTTGGGAACCTGCAACCACTTATATTTCAAACCATCCTGCCTGGATTCTTTGGAAAATTGGACTCATCCAAGAAGCTTTGGAAGAGGCCATTCTGATTTGCCTCCTTTCTCAAGATACTCCAAGTCAAGCTCGTTCTAAAGTGTCTAGTCCTTAAACACAGGGAGGGGAAAGCATGGCACCTTATTTCTATACCCCTAAGGATGCTGGAGACACGGGTTCCCAAAGAAGGGGAAGTGGTTGTATGGGACTGTCCCCGCAAAGAGTCTTCGATTTCTTCCCACACACTGAGGATGCCCAGTGGTTCTGTAAGAATTATCAAAGATGACAAAAGCCCAGGTTTGCACGGGAGGGATGCTTGGGGCTCTGAAAGCCAGCCCACTGTGTCAAGGGTTAGGAAATGGGATTCAGAGAGGTTCAGAGCGAGCGAGCTATGAGTTACTATCAGAATATGTCTGGCATCAGTGTGACTGTGTCCTGACACAGCCCCATGACTCCTCTAATCAGGGAGTCATTTCTGGACTCCTGGCCTCAGCAGGATATTCCTTTCAAAGCTCCCAAATGTGAGAACCAGACGGTCTTCACACAAAGCAACCCTTTAAATGTATTCGGCGCGCCTCAGAGTAAGAAGTGTATCTTTAACAATAGCCGGGTATGCGCACGCCTGAGTGCATAAGATACAGGAAGCAGAATCCTCAAAATGAGGCTCACCCTGATGGTGCCACGTGTTCCAGTTCTCTGACTATTTCTTCCCTTCCTTCCGCTGTCACTATTGAAAAGAAAAGTGTTCCTTCGTCATAGGACAAGCACTAGATGCAAGGAGTGCTGGGGGCATAAAGGGGGCCTCAGAAGAGGTGGTTACTAGTGGGCTATACTTACTCATCATCCGGCCCTTCTGGAATTGTGACCCCAGGCGGTCTCAACTCTATGGGTCGCTCCACTGAATTCTGATACCCAGATTCCAGGCCCAGTGGGCATGCTCAGCTCAGATGCTCCTGGTATCGATTTCAGAAACAGTAACTTACATATATATTACATCACTGACAAACCCAGAACTCCCAGGCAAAAATAGGAGAGTTGACCCTTGTTACCTTGTTAAGAAGAGAAAGACCAGGTGAGATAGGTAGTCAGTGAAGTACTTAATATGCAAGCAAGAAGACCTAAATTCAGATCACCTGCACCCACAAAAAAGCCAGGCAAAGTGACTTGTGGCAGTAATCCCAGTGCTGGGGAGGTAGCCACAGGAGGGTGTCTAGGGGCTTGCTGGCCAGCCTGTCTAGCCAGATCAGTGAGGACCAGGTTCATTGGGAGACTTCATGAAAAGTAAGGTGAAGAGGTTGAAGAGGATTCCTGACATTGACCTTTGTCTCCTTTACACTCATACAGAGATGGGGAAAAAGGGGAAGGAAAGGAAAAAGTGAGGGGAGGGGAGGGAGAGGGACGATCAGACTGTTTGATGACTTTGTCAAGGTCACCTGCAGCCATTATTGCCAGATTTGGTCTTCTGGTGTTCTTTCCACCAAGAAGGTCTCTCGTGCCATCCCCAGCATTCATGTGCTCTCTGTCCCTGGACATCTGCGTCCTTTCTCTCCTCCTCCTTATATGTCTCCTCCATCCCTCCAGCTCTATCTGGACCAGGACGGCCCTAATTGGGGAGAGTTTCTAATAGTCACTTTACTACAAGGAGGGGCTTCAGCCAGAGCCTGCTTCCAGGGAATGAGTGAGACAGTTTAGCCATTTATACAGGCGCAGCTGCTCGCTCAAGAGGAGCAAGTGCAAAGCCCAGGGCCTCGAGCTCTCCCAGGACCTCTCTGAAGATGCTGTGGTCAGAAATGACTTCAGCGCCTTCCAGGAAACTTGACTGAAAGGCACTGCTGGTGGCCGAGGGCTTTATTAATTGACTGTGTTTGCAGCTTCTTCAAGACAGGGAAGAGCCACACTGCACCAGAGGAATCTCAAGCCCTGTGCCTGTACATGGTCGCAGGCTCATCTATCTAGGGTGACTGTCAGATATTCCGGGATTTGTTGTATTTGGGATTAAATGTGGGGACGGAGGATAAAATTAACAGGGTTTCTATAAATATAACTTCTCTGGTGCTTGTTAAAACTCTAGGGTCACAGGAAGTCTGCCTTCCAACAGGACTGTGTGGCGTGAGCCTGTTTACTTGAGACGTCTCGCCAAGATCTAGCTTTGCCCCATTAAAACTAAATAAATAATTTCCACAGAAGCTATTTTTTTGGCTCTCTTTACCAAAAGTTCTGGGAGAAGAGGCCAGCACAGAAGCCTCACATGCGTGTTTGCTATGGCGTTCTCAGACTCAGTGGGAAATGGGCTTCTTCTTCTGTAAGCTGTTTCATGACGGATGAAGCTCAGTTGGCAAATCAGTCCACAGAGAAGGACCCAGGGGGGCCACCATCCTGGTCACGTCTGACAGGAAGAAGGACCCAGGGGAGCCGCCATCCTGGTCACATCTGACAGGCAGCTCCATGGCTTCACAAATGTCTGTTCCCCATAAAGAATTTTAGGGGAGCATGGTTACTCAGTAGGATCATCTCATTGAGCTTACACAAACGTAAGATGGTCACCTAAATTTGACTTTCAGAAAAACCTGAATAATTTTGCTTTTTTAATATTTGTATTTGTTGACAGTTTTGTCTGTTTGCTTGTCTGTTGTTTTAAGGGATTATTATGATGATGATGATGATGATGATGATGATGATGATGATGATGATGATGATGCGACAAAAAACACATGAAGGTCAGAGGACAGCTTGCTATGTCAGTGTTCTTCTACCATGTGGGTTCTGGGGACCAAACTCAGTTCTTCAGTTTTGGCAGCAAGCATCCTTACATGCTGAGTCATCTTTTGGGCCCCTAGTTTTTGTCATTGTAGACAGTCTCACTAGGTAGCCCAAGCTGGCTTCCAATTTACAACACCCCCCATCTCAGACTCCTCCGTGCTGGGATTATAAAGTATGCAAGTAGGCCCAGCTAAGTAATTTTTTTTTTAGCTAAAAGTATGTTGTATATGATCTTTGGAACATCTTATATTAATTTACTACTTGTGATTTATCTGAAACTCAAATCTAATGGACCATTCTAGTTTGCTACTGTTGTTTTGTTATTATTGTTGTTGGCAACCGCCATTAAAATGCTCCATCTGCTAATCTCTCAGGAAATCTGATTTCTAACAGGATAAAGACGGGCAGTTATGGGCTTAGAAAGGAGCTTTGGGGTCTGGTGTATTGCTGACATGACAAGAATTTGTTTCACATCTGAAAAGGGGCTAATCCAGACATCTGGCCCCATGAGGAGGCTGTGCCCTGGCTCCTGGGAAGGCTGAGGGCTGGCGCTGACGCCAGGCAATGTGGGTCTCACCCCTCTGAGACAGACTACCAGAGTGTCTCTGGATGAACCCAGGGGGGAATTTACAGTCCCTCTGTAGCCCTGCTGAGCAAGGGAAAGGCAGGAATGGACAGCATGGATACAGAGGGAGAGGAGACTAGGGGATACTCAGAGGGTAAGCACACGGGAGAGTTCTATACGGTGATCTCAGAACATTGACTTTTACTGGCGTGTTCACGAGTTTAGGAAGCTTTGGGGCCAAACATCAATGGAGAGAAAACCATGGAAGGACCAGAAGAGATTTTGTCAGGGAAGGAAGGAGAGCAAGGCGCCTATGAGACTTCAGGGGAATGTACTCCTGACTACCAGGAGGCCTTGCCTGGAGAGAAGCCTGCCTTCTCTCCTTGGATTTGCATCCAGTTTAATGAGAAAATGAAGCCAAACTTCTGGAGTCTCCTCAATCTTAACTTCAAGACAAAGACCCATCCCGCCATCACCAGTCAGCACAAAGCCTCTAAAATCTCTACTGAACTCAAATTCAGGCTCCAATAAAACCTGCACCCACATCCTACCAACTCTGGTACCAACGGTAGATTTTTTTTTAATTAATTTTTTTAGGGTAGCATGCAAAGTAGTAGGTTTCTTTATAGCATTTTCATACATTTCTGTCATTACTTTTTGTTCTCATCCCCTCCTTCATTCACGCCCTCTGCACCTACTCTGGGGCTTCCCGTCCTCCCCACAGATAGTTCTTCCTTCTACTACCCCAACTTCTAGTAGCCTCCTCTTCTGAGCTTCTTTTCATTTTTTTTGTCTTCAAGCTAGCTTTCATATGTAAGAGAAAATATTGTACTTTCAAAACATTAAGGGACCTCTACTGGCCTACACCAGCAGTTAACAAGAAGGAAGTATTGTCCCCAGGATATGTGGGACGATGTCCAGAGATGTTTGGAGTTATTACTCCCTGGAGGAAGAGGAAGACCAGGGATGCTGATCTTAAATAAACAGACTACAGTGCACAGGCCAGCCCCGACCCCGCCAAGATCTCAGAGAAGTGCCTGACCCAAAAATACAGCCTGGATTGTTCACTTAATCCCTTCATTCAATCACTGAGCATCTTTTGAGCAATATAGTGTGCCCCGGATGTTGGACTAGATGAAAACGGGACATGGTCTGGGGGTAACCTTGCACACTATAAAGGAAGACTCACTGTGCCTAACAAAGGCCACTACTCTGGGCATGGGGCGGGGGGAAGGGTGGGCGAAGAGAGGCAGGAAGGAGAAACTGTGCCTGGGAAGAGCTGGGGAGGGCATCTAGAGAAATGCATTGGAAAAGAGTTACAATGAGTGGGTGTTTGGGGGCAGAGGCCCAGAGAGGGCAAAGCAGCATGGCAGGTTCTAGGAAGCACAGAAGTTCTGGGCAGCAGTGAAGGGGGATGGGGAGCCCAATGTAGAAGACTTAAGGCTACGTGCATCCTGGGCCCTCCTGCAGCTGCTGAGGATCAAACATAGGTGGGTTAGTCGATCATTCTATGCAACCCTAACAAACTTACCTGAGCCTGGAGCAGGAGGTCAGCCAGAGAGGCTGAGAAGGTAAATGGCAAAGTCCTTGAGGCTAAAGGAGGAGGCAGTGAAAGGCAAAATTGGAGGGTTCTAAGAGTCAATGCAGATACAACCGGAGGGCAAGGGTGGGTGCAAGGATCTGGAAAATGACCAGAGAAAGATGATGTGGTTGTTGCAGAGAAGGAGCCAAAGCAGGTTGGGGTAAGATGTATTAGTCTGCTATGGCTGCTGTAACAAACGCCACTGATCTTCAGTAACAGAATGGATGAGGATACAGCCAGGCAGTGGTGGTACATGCCTTTAATATCAGAACGCAGGAAGCAAAGGCAGGATCTGAGTTTGAGCCCAGCCTAGTCCACAGAGCAAGTTCTATGACAGCCAGAACTAAACAGGGAAACCCTGTCTCGAAAAACAAAAACAAAAAACAAACACAACGAACATATGAGGGTAGAGTTGGGACTATCACCAGGAGGAGTAAGCCAAGCATCTTCTAGCCACCCCCAGGAGCCGTCAAATTTCACTAATTATTAAGCCTTGACTTCATAGGCAAGAAGACAGTAGCTACTTCCCACAGACCAGGCAGCCAACTTCCTCTTGGCCAGAAAAAAAAAGAAACACCCATCTTTTGAGTAATGACGTCTCTGTGGCATGTGTTTTACATCACAAGCCATTTCGTCCTCACAGGGATTCTGCAGCTAGCTATTGCTATCGTTGTCCCATTGAATCAGAGACTAGAGGTCAGAGATGTCAAAACTTAGCTCAAGCCCACTACCAGGGCCTCTCCTGCACTTGAACTTGCTAACTAGAAAAACCTAGTGTTCCCTGACATTGTATCTTCTGGGAGAGATTTGACTTTATGTTACCATACATCCATAGCCCAAACTCCATCTCACCAGGGAAGTGCCCATAGAACAACAGGTAGCCTTCAGGACATTGGAGCCTCCGGTCAATATTTGCCTAGTAATTCAGGCAGGTAATAAACAGCTTATAGGTAGCCTCCCTTATACCACACAAGCTTCCTCAACCAGGGAGCTGGGCCCAGCCCATGTACGCCTAGGCTAGAGAGTTTACTCTCTAGATCTATGGAACAGAGGTAACTGTCCTGGCTATACCTTAAATACCCAAGGAAGCCTTGAATGTCCTGGATCCAGGCCACCTCCAGAGTAGCCGAAGTAGCGCTCAGGTGTTAACATTCCCATAGAGGACTTCACACACAGCTATGGTTGAACAGAAAGCCGCAATCAATTGATGCGGTAAACATTCTTCATTGCTTCTCATCCCAAGGACCGAAATGAGAGTTACGGCATTCAGCTAGGGCCTCTTTCCCTCTGCAGGAACATCTACAGGTTTCTACTTCCAATGTCACCATGCAGATGGACACGACCCGGGACAGGTGTGCAGCTACTCAGATATACGTGTCCAATCACAGGTACACATGTTCCTCACAAGCCTTGGAGAAGAAGGTTCTGGGCCTGGGTGGACGTCTGTGGCTGGGGAGCCAAGGCCAGTCGCTGGAGTTTTCCCATGTCACCCACCGCATTGGCACCTCTCTGGGAAGGGTGACACCTGTGCACACCAGCATGCAGAGAGGCAAGGGGCCTGGTGGTTCTCCCGCCACCTCCTCCCTGAATGAGGTTAGGAAATGGCTCAGGATGACCATCCCCGGCCCTTGTAGCAGAAATACAGTATGACCCACATGGTCTCCAAGGAGAGTCACAACCGACATGCTTCTGAGAATATTAAATGTCTTTACAAAGTCAGTTCCACCATTCTGGGGGAACAGTGGGGCTTTCCCCCAATTTTAGAGATGAGGAAACAAAAACAGAACTTTCTGTTCCCCGATTAAAAACTGTGGTAAGTTACATATGTCTACAATATGCCTTGTAAACCCTTCACACGTAAAGTTGAGGCGCACTACAGGCATAGCTAATGTTGCACAGCCACCCCCACCATGCAGCCACAATAAAATGAACTCCTCCATCTCCTGCCGACCCCCATTCTGCTGTGTCTCTTTGAACTGATTGCTCTAGGGACTTCACCTAAGAGTACCCACACAGTATTTATCCCTTTGTGACTGGTGTCCATCCCTTAGCACAGCGCCGTTGAGGTTCCTCCATGTCGGAGCATGTGTGTGAGTCTCTGTTGTGGGATTAGTGTGGGAGGTCCTTCTGTCTGTGTCTTGCTTTTATTGGCTAACGAATAAAGAAACTGCCTTGGCTTGTTGATAGGGCAGAACTTAGGTAGGTGGGGAAAAATGGACTGAATGCTGGGAGAAAGAAGGCGGAAAGTGAGGGAGATGCCATGTAGCCCTGCGGGAGATAGGTGCCAGAACGTTTCCCGGTAAGCCACAGCCTCATGGCGATACACAGATTAATAGAAATGGGTTAAATTAATATGTAAGAGTTAGCCAATAAGAAGCTAGAGCTAATGGGCCAAGCAGTGATTTAAATAATATAGTTTGTGTGTGATTATATTGGGCCTAAGCTAGCTGGGCAGCTGGGAACCAATAAGCAGCCTCCTCCCACTAAAGTGGGATATCTATAATTGAGTGAAAATGTATCCCTGTGATTGGTGTAATAAAGAGCTGAATGACCAGGAGAGAGGAAGGAGGTATAAGTGGACTTGAGGGCAGGGAGAGAGAACTCTGGGAAGAAGAAGGTGGAGTCACCAACTAGATATGGAGGAAGCAGCATGAACAGTATGGAGACACGAGGTAACGAGCCAGTCAACAGAATGTAGATAAAAAGAAATGAATTAAGTTATGAGAGCTAATGGGACAAGCCCAAGCTAAGGCCATGCTCTCATAATTAATAATTAGTCTCTGTGTCATTATTTGGGAGCTGGCAGTGGAAAAGCAAATCTATCCACAATTTCCTTCCTTCATAGAAAGCCCAAATCCTCCCTTTATGGGATGCTATGTTTGCTTATCCACTCTTCCATTCATGGGTACTTGGGTTGGCTATTGGGAACAATGTGAAAATGGTATCAAACATCTCTTTGAGACCCTGCTTACAATACTTTTGGACGTGTACCCAGAAGTGTAACTGCCTGGTTAAATGATAGCTCTGCATTTAATTTCTTTTTATATTTACATGTGTACTTGCATATGTTGGTATGTGTAAGAGAACACATGTGTGTGTGTGATCATGAATGCACATATGTACATGTGCCAGGTACCATCCATCATTTTTGAGACAGGTTCTTTTCTTGGCCTGAAGCTCATCAAGTAGGACAGGATGACTAGCTCGTGAGCCCTGGGGACCTAATTGCACTGGGATTACAAACATATGTCACCATGCTCAGCTTTTTTGTTTTTTTTTTTTCTTTTCCTTTTTTTTTTTTTTTTTTGTTTTTTTGAGACAGGATTTTTCTGTAGCTTTCGTGTCTGTCCTGGGACTAGCTTTTGTAGAACAGGATGGCCTTGAACTCACAGAGATCCACCTACCACTGCCTCCTGAGTGCTGATTTTAAAGGTGCGCACCGCCACCACCTGCCCCCCTTTTTTTACATCATGCCCTCCTAGTTAGGGTTTCTATTGCTGCTATGAAACATCATGACCAAATAAAAGTTGTGGAGGAAAGGATCTATTTGGCTTATACTTCAGCATTCCTGTTTATTCCCAAAGTAAGTCAGGACAGGAACTCAAGCATGGCAGGAGGTGATGCAAAGGCCATAGAGTGGTTCTACTTACTGGCTTGCTTCCCCTTGCTCCCCTGGTTGATTACCTCCATTGACGTTGCTGCCACTAGCACTTTGTTTGATGCCACTGCTATCATTAACTCCGTCGACGCTACTGCTATTACTGCTGACATTACTGCTACTATTACTACTACTTACATTGCTGCTGCAGCTTTGGATGCTATTACAAAACTTACCAAGGTGATAATCAGCCAATTCTCTTTCAGAAGACAGCAAACCCACCAATATGACAAAGCACAGGCATTGTTAACACCTTCTTGGCAGTAGGAGAAAAGATCGAGCAACACACCCGACAGCTTGCCATCATCTGTAACTCTGGCTCCAGGGGCTCTGATTCTCTCTTCTGGCTTCTGCTGGCACACACACACACAAATATGTGCACATAAACACACAGGTACACACAGGCACACAGAAGCATAAAAGCACATACACATAAATGATAAAATAAATATTTCAAAAGTTCTTAAAGGGGATGGAGAGATGGTTCAGTGGTTAAGAGCATTTGCTGCTCTTGTAGAGGACCTGAGTTCAATTCCAAGCACCCACATGGCAGCTCACAATCATCTGTACCTCTAGTTCCAGGGAATCCTTTGCCTTCTTCTCCTGGCCTTCATGTGTGACACATGCGTAGATGCAGACAGACACTCGTGCACATAAACTAAAATAAGCAAATCTTAAAAACAAGGGAAAATTAAAAGATAGCTAAAGACAAGACATCTCCCAGGTCACCTCCAAGCAACAGGAACTGTGAAGACTAAACTGCCCAGATGGTGACATCTCTCTTGTGCTATGATCTTCCCACGGAGACTCAAAACTGATTCCACAGCACCCCAAGACTCCTTCAGTAACACCCAGCTCCTGAGACACGAGAGGCCAGCATCCAGCCCTGTCCAGTTACCCCCAAAAGCATCTGACTGGGTCTTCCTTGCTGACCCTATACCCACAGCCCCTGGATAGAACCAGGCCAACAAGACCGCCACAGATGCTCCCCTCAGCCGTGTGCCGGGAGAGGGTGAAACGGAGGGAGAGTTACTGAGGCAGAAAGGAGGCAAATGGAGCCAGAGTGTTCTTGGGTAGTGAACAGAAGTGAGGCAATGAAAAGCTGCCAGATTTACTTCCTTAGGGACATGATATGTGCAGCCTCCCTACCAGCTGTGCACTCTTCCAGTCCGAGCATCTGTAAAATAACAACTAAGTCCGGCTGAGCGCTGAGCACATCCCGAACTCATTTACACAGACAGTATCTCATTGGATCTTTGCAGCATCTCCCTAGAGCAGGCCATCACTGTCACCTCCTGTTTACCAGGATCTGCGAGCTGATAGCCCAACCTAGAGTCAAAACCCTTCTTCACTCCAGCGCTACGGGGTCTTCCTTACCCAGACCCAGAATCTGACAATGTCTATACACTGGGGGTGGCGCACTCTCAAACCATTCAGGGCCTTCGTCATCACACTCAGCTCTAAGCAAACTCTAAGCATCACCCCAAGGCAGTCATGCTACAGACTCCAGGGCAGATATACGCTTCCTGTCTTATTCCCAGTGTTCCTGTTCCAAAGGGTCCGACCAAGTGCTCCGGCCCACATCTCTCCTAGCAGCCAGCCTATGTCAGGCCCATGGAAAAGCAGCTCCTGGTCTGCGTGGCTCTCTCTATTCTCCAAAACCACCTCCATTATCTCTTTCTCTTCTCCAAATCACCTTTGGAGTCTTTTCTCTCCTCCCCCCGCCAGCCTTGGCTTGTGGAGGCTGCCCCAGCCAAGTGCAGAGCAGAGTATAATAAAGTGGAAGGAATTCGGAGTTTCTAGGCAACCTAGCCAGGAGGAGATAAAGAGCAGGGAGGAGTAAAGACAGCCAGAGTGCTAAAGAAAGAAAAGACAGCTCCCAGCTGGAGGGACTCTGTGCAAAACTCCCTGTAAGTGGCCAAGGATCCGCAGATGAGCAAGGCCAGTGCTCTGTGTAAATACGCTCTCTAGGCTAGGGATGTAGCTCAGTCGATAGACAGCTTGCCTATGTGCACGAAGTCTTGCAATCCATCCCCTGCACTGAATAAACCCCCATGGCACCACACACCTGTAATCCCAGCACTGAGGGGATGCAGGCAGGAGGATCAGAAGTTCAAGGTTATCCTCCGCTATACAGCCTGAGATACATGATAGCTTGTCTCCAAATAACTACTACAAACAAACACGTGTGCTCACTGAGCGCCCACCGTTGTCCCGAGAGGTGAACATCCCCTTCGTCCACTTCCACCCTGGGAAACAATGCTGTTGAGGCGCTGCAAAGGGAACAGGAGCTTACTGGAACCAAAGAAAACCTAGATGAGCCTAAGCCGCCGGAACGTGCTCAGTGCCCTGGGACATGTGCATAGATGATGCTGGGGATGTTGCTACCGAGCTCCATCCAGGATTTGAGCCAAGGGATTAAGTCACGTGTTCAGGAAACTCAAGAGACCACATGCTTTTCCTTTTCACAGATGAGGCTCCATCCTGCTACAAGCGTCTTCATCTGCTACTCCAGGAAGGACATGAACTCTGGGCCCTTCCTAGTCTGCTTCATTGGCCCCTACACCAATCTGCTCGTTGCTTTGGTCTTCCTCCCACTTCCTCCCTCCTTACCCTGGGAGGAGAGCCTTCTCTCTGTCACTCTGAAGAGAGTCTCTACCAACCATGTGAGAAGGTTCTATCTGGACTCAGATCCTCGATACTCTAGCCTTCCTCAAGATCCCTATATCTCTTGACAGATTTCAGCAACAGGGGGCCAAGCCCATCCTGGAAAGATATTACCCCCCCCCAGCACTCCCAATTCCCAAATGACTCCCAGAGCCCAGATGTTTTATGTCATAGAAAATAAACATCTAGATGATTTAATACTTCCTGCTGGGTCTCATTTGGCTTCTGGCACAGAGATGGTTGGAGGTCACTCTGCCCCTTAAGCCTGGGCCAGGGCACCTGTCCTGCTCCAGCAGGGCCACTGATGACCACTGATTCTGGCAGTCACTCTGCAGGAACTGTAGAGCCAGGGCTGTAAGAGACCTCCACACCCATGGGTGATTTGCTAAAATAGCTTGCTCATCAGTGGATCAGAGGTTCACAGCAATATTTATAAGCCAGTTTCAAAGAATGCGTGAAGGCCATCCTGGAGAGAATAGGGATTTAAGGTCTATGAAACACCCAGAAGTGCCAAAATTCCAAAACTGAAGGCTATCCGCCCTTCCCCTACAGATCCTGAGGAAAAGAAGGAACACGTTGTGTGTTCCTAAGAAGCACTAGCCGAGTGCTAGGGGGCTGGGAGGGGGCCAGTGACTGTTAAATGCCTCAGTTCCATACACCACAATTCATATACAATTCACATGACGGCGGATGTGCCAGCTCGCAATGACTTGGTGATTTAAATGGTCATAACGGCCAAATCCAACACTCTCCTCTTTCGTGGGGAACGAAGCTGGCGTGAAGACACCGCCTGCTTGGGTGGCATGAACGTGGAGCACCTGCAATTGCACACACAGTGTTCGTGGTGACGGCAGTAAATGACGGAGACTGTGTTTCTGGTGTGCCTATTGGCCAGGCTATACTCGCAAATTATTATCTTAGCATGCTCTTCTTCTATTTATAAAAACCCTTGCTGCAAAAACAATACTCTTGCTTCCATCCACTTCACACAGCTCACTTTTACTGTTTCCCTTGATGACATCAAATGCCACATCAAGCAGCTGACCTGTGCCATCTAGGTATATGTCACTACTCCATGATATTCGTGTATCCATGACATCATCTAATGATGTCACCCAAGGAGCACGCCCCAGCCTGTAACACATGCATGGCTGTGTTTTAGAGTGTTTCATTTGGTTTGAGACAGAGTTGCACGTATTGTAGATTCACCTGGACTTGCTACGCAGCTGAGGATGACACTGAATGTCTACTTCTCCTGCCTCTACCTCCAAAGGGCTTGGATTGCGGGTATATACCCCCACACCTGGTTTCTGTGGTGCTGGAGACTGACGCCCTAGCTTTGTGCCTTCTAGGTAAGTATTTTATGTACATTGGTGTTTTGCCTGTCTGTATGTTTGTGTGAGGTTGTTGGAACCTAGAGTAACAGTAGGCTGCAATGTGGGTGCTGGGAACTGAATCCAGGTCCTCTGGAAGAGCAGTCAGTGCTCTTAACCACTGCGCCTTCTCTCCAGCCGCCCTGGGACTTACATCTTGGCACTAACCAACAGCTGTCTAGTTGTACTTAATGCCCACCTAACCAGAGGAAAATCACATCTGGTAATGGAATCTAGCCAGATACCTGTAGCTAGTAAAATCATGGATCTTAGCAGAGAACCTGCTCCGACCACTTCCTGGAGCCAGTATAATTTTTAACTGCCCATAAATGCTCTCTTTCTATTTACAGGCAAGTGTGGCATCCAGCCTTCATCAAAGAAGCTTTGTGCTGGCCATACTGATATGTGCACTTATTCCAAACACTCTAGAGGCCGAGGCAGGTGAATCCCTGTGAGTTCAAAGTCAGCTGGTTCTACAGAGCAAGTTCTAGGACAGCAGAGCTGCACAGAGAAGCCCTGTCTTGAAAATCAAAACAAATGAACAAACGAACAGAATGAAGCTTCTTTTTGTAACAGACTGAATCCTGCTGCTGCAAAAAGCCAAAGTTAGCCAAGATGCAGGGAGTAACTGAGTGCAGAGATCCCACTGCAGCTGACACCACAGAACTCCCACACCTGCAGCTGCAGGAACATCACAAGAAAGGGGCAGGGAGGACTGTAAGCACCAAAGGACCAGGGAGTCCACAGCTGGATCGTATGTTCTATGTATGAGGGGGAAGCTACACGCATGAAATATCAACAATGCAAGCTACTTAAACAAGTCCAGAACAGTAACACCACCAGTTGACATAGCAATATGGTTGAGGGGAATTTCATGGGACCTCTCCCCTGATGAATTAATTATAAACTGCAGAGAGGAGGAATTAGTCTTCCCTGAAGATAAGCCCCCTAACTGGGTAAAACCAAGAGATCAATCCTAAAACCTATACATATAAGCAACACGAAACAGTCTCAGCAGTTTTCATTTATATATTTATTCTTCTCTCTCTCTCTCTCTCTCTCTCTCTCTCTCTCTCTCTCTGTGTGTGTGTGTGTGTGTGTGTGTGTGTGCGTGCGTATGCATGTCCATGTGTAAAACAATAATAATTAAAGAAAAAGGAGTCACAAATTTGAAAAGGCATGGAAATCGTTAGAGAGGGGCTAAATAATATAATATTTTAGTTAGAAATTTCTTTAAATATCAACTCTCCATCCCCCCAGTTTGGGCACCCACCATTCTACTTTGGCTTCTATGAATCCATTGATGCTAGAGATCTATAACCCCCTTTTTCCTCCCTCTCTCCCTATCTCTGTAAGACAAGGTCTTGCTATATAGCACAGACTGGACTTAAACTGCAAATCCTTCTATCCCAGCATCTTAGTTACTTCTTGATGCTGTGATAAGACACCATGACCAAGGCAATTATAGAAGAAAGAGTTTCTTGATGGTTGGAGTCCATGACCATCTTGGAAGCAGACAGACAGTCGTGGCACTAGAGCAGTAACTGAGAACGTATATCTTCAGATACAACCATGAAACCAAAAGAGCTAACTGAAAAATCTCCTCTGTGATGGCTAATATTGGTTGTCAACTCAACTCTATGTGGAATGAACTACAATCCAGAAATGGAGGGCCCACCTGTGATCTGGAACTTGCGGCAAGAAGCCCACATGCCTTTGTTCTGAATCTTGAGGTAGAATGACTCCTTTATTCCAGGTCTTGAGGCTGGATGACACACCTTTAATCTGATCCCCACCATCTTCTGGAAGCCTGTAAAGACAATGGGAGAAGGAAGGTTTCCTTCTTCTTTGCCTGCTTGCCCTTGCCTTGGCAGTCCATCTATTCCTTCACTGGCATTGGAGCCTACTTTTTCAGGCTTCCAGCATATACAGATGACCAGCTGAGATGCCCAGTCTTGTGGGACTGGACAACTACTAGATTCTTGGACTTCCCATTCACAGCTAACCATTGTTGGATTAGTTGGATTGCATAGGGATAGATAGATAGATAGATAGATAGATAGATAGATAGATAGATAGATAGATAGATCGATAGATGATAGAGACAGAGAGATATCCATTCCATAAATTCTGTGACTCTAGAAAACTCTAATACATCCTCCAATAAGTCCACCCTTCTAATCCTTCCCAAACAGTTTCACAATTGCGGACCAAGTATTCAAATATGTGAGTCCATGGCGGCCTTTCTCCTTCAGACCACTACACTCAGGCTCCTGAGTTCTGAGATTACAAATGTGTGCCACCACAGTGGCTTCGTTTATCTTAATTGTGGGTAGCTTATCTCACTTGGTATGATGCCTTCAAGTTTGAATTTCTGGCTTTAGGAAGCTTCTTAACCAAAGTATGGTGGCCTGGTGAGTCATCTTGTCTGCCAAGAGCCCCAGTGCTGGCAGCCTTCCCTAGGTAAGCCCAAGTCCATCCTCCGCTTTCCCCTGCAGAACAGCCCTCCTGTCTCCCACAGAAAGCCTTCCCCCAGTGTTAGACACGTGAGAAGCCTAGTCTCATTCCACCTGTCCAGGCCTTGCTAAGGTTCCCTGAGACGTACATCACTTTTCATTAACTTCTTTGGAGTCTTTGCCTCCACACAGGAACTGGTCCCTACCTTCCAGGGTGGTTCCCTGAGAACTCCAGAACCTGCATTGCTTCCTGGATGTTCTTGGCAGCTGTGGCACAAGGGTTGACCACTCTCTGCCCTCTCCATCCACACAACGGTTAGACATGCCCTCCTCTCCTCCTGTAAAGCAAGGGACGCCAACTCTGGTGGCCCTAGTTCTGCTTATTCAGGTTCCCTGGCAGTCCGCACCACCCATTAACAGCCCCGCTCCCTGCACTGCCCAGGAGAGCTCCCCCATTTCCACACCATTCCTGAGAGTGGAGCTTACCAGCCCCTTCTGTGGCCCTCATCACCTCAGGCTTCCTGCCTGAGGTAGCTCCACCCACCTGCCCGAGAACAGCAGCCCTGGATTGCAACACTCACACCTTTAGACTGTGGGTGCCACATGGGCAAGGACTCTGCTATTTGTCTTGGCGCCGCCTTTTTTATTAATTCCCTGCTGTCCTTGTTAAGAGCCCCATAAAAGCATAGAATTAGAAAGAGGAGGATCGCCCACGGCCTTTGGCGCTCCCTTTCCGAAGCAGACGTTGGGAGAGGTCCTGCTTACCTAGTTCAGAAGTGAAAAGGTCACCTTTCACCTGCATACCCACAATGCCATGCAGAGCGCGCAAGGTGCCGTCCCAGGCCCAATCCTCAAGGACTTCCTGTTGGGAGAAGTCACCTCCCAGAGTCTATTGTCTCATCTTATTCCATCTACCACCTGTCTCCTGGCCATTTTGACGCTTGAAACTGTCCAGAAGTGTCCCTGTTCCCTCTCCATACCCCGGGTCCTTTGCTGAGTGCCTTTCTTAAGGGCCACTGACCCTCTTCCCACAGCCTGGCTTTCAGGAAATATGGTTGTTCCGTCCGTTCTCTGGTTTCCCAGAGCCTTCCAGACCTGTGGCCATTGTCTGAAGATGGCTGTCCTGAAGTTTTGCAGGAGTCTATTCCCCAGCGCCGTCTCTGTCCGCAGTCTTGAGAAGACGAGCCTTAATCTGACTGGGGAGCTCAGAAGTGAGATTTCTGGAAAGTAATCATTAAAGGAGGCCATCGAGTAGAATGCCCCTGTGATTGAACCCTGGTTAAGAATAGGCACCAGGCACCGACAGAGATACAGACTCCCTGTCTCTTGCCATGTGACATCGCTAGCAAGAAGGTCATTGCCAGAGGCAACCTTCATCTTGCACCTCCAAAACCATAAACCCAAACAAATCTCTTTTATTTATTTTTTTAAAGTACACCTTCCGGATTATTCTCTTACGGAGCCAATAGCTGCCTTACACAGTCTGCCAGCCCTGCACCCGGTCTACATGGGTCAAAGTAACCGTACACCTGCCTCACTGTGGGGTCCTCTGTTCCAGAGCAAGCTTCTCTCCTCCACGTTTCAGGAGCCATCTTGGCTTTCACCTTCTCCTCCAGCCCATTAAAATGAAAGAGGGTCAGCTAGTAAGGATGCTGGCCACCGAGTCTGATGACCTTAGTGAGGCACCTGGATCCTCTCCCAAACCTCAAAACACTAAATGCTTCCCTGTTGCCCAGAGATGATGGATTGCTGCTCCACCCAAAATCACCTCCTATGGCCTCGATGTCATATCCCGTACTGTGTGAGGACACTCTAACAATTTCTAGAATGTTCATGCTGTCTTGCTGTCTTAGGGAGAATGTGGATTAAATCAGAGAGAATTGTGGGTTTTAAGAAGGGAGAGATTAGTTGGGCAGTGATGGTGCATGCCTTTAATCCTAGCACTCCTGAGGCAGAGGCAGATGGATCTTTGTGAGTTCAAGGCCAGCCTGGTCTACAGAGTGAGTTCCAGGACAGGCTCCATAGCTACTGAGAAACCCTGTCTTGGAAAATAAAAATAAAAAGGTGGGGTGGGGGATATTATGGCTGTCTCTAATGATGGAAGGATGGAGAGGGGAGAAAAAGGCAGAGGAGTAAAGGCATGAAACACAGAATATCATCTGTGAAAACACATATCGAAATACAGGACGACCAGCAATAATGAGAATATGAACCTAAATATGCACAGAGCTCTCTCTGTCTGCCTGTCTTTGACTTCCTCTCGCTGGAGTGGAGCGGATTCCTGCAGTGTATGGTGCAGGCTACAGCTAGATGCAGAGCTGTGGCAGGGTCCTATCTTCTTTGGATTTTCTAAATGTTAGTTGGGAGGATGGATTCGTTCCTAGTTAGGGCAGATGTTTTCATGATAACAGTGACATGAATTAGAGACTAACATGACATAAAAGATGAGTGCTTGACAAAGCAGGGCTGAGAGCCTCAAAACGGAACCAGCTCTAAAGAAGGTGAATTCTAGCCCCAGTGTTACCAGAAAGATCTGCCCCTAGGTGTCTGGGTGGGGGCAGCAGGCTTGGTAGATGCAGTCCTCTTTCTTACCCCATCCCTCCATCCCCTGCACCCTCCCTCTCCTGTTGCAGAATATTTGTTTACACTGTGAAAATGTGCTTTTGCCAAGGCACCTTCTGATTGGTTTAATAAAGAGCTGAATGACCAATAACTGGGCGTGAAGAGTTTAGGCGGGACTTCCGGGGACAGAGAGGACTCTTGGAAGAAGAATGTAGTCACCATCCAGACGGCGAAGAAACAGAAGGTGCAATATGAAAGAGAGAGAGAGAGAGAGAGAGAGAGAGAGAGAGAGAGAGAGAGAGAGCAATATATGGCAGAACGTAGGATATTATAAATGGGTTGATTTAAATTCTAAGAGCTAGTTGAGACAAGCCTAAGCTAAAGGCCAAGCTTTCATGATTAATAATGAGTTTCCATGTCATTATATGCAGGCTGTCAGTCCAAAGATAGTCTGGCAAGAAAGCTTACTGTTCTCTCCCTCTCACACCCCAGAAGAACACGGGGATCTAGCATGCTGCTCTGTGAGGGCCCACAGACTTGTGGGCCTGCTTCACCTTGACTAGAGGCCAGAGAGTTTGAGCTCAGTTTTGTTCTCTCGAAGTTGTTAAAAACAAGTATGGCTACAAATGAGAGATTCTGACCTAGGGTGAGGTTAATTAGTATTTTAGGTATAGAGGTGGATCCACTCCAAAGGTCAGAGGATTCAAGTCTATTCCTTATATCATGTTAATGAAATCTGTTGCCTCCGCACTCCCCTTTGGGAGTGCAGAATATGAGCTTGTGAAAGAATAAATGAGGTAGATTCAGTATTCACTGAAAGTCCTTCCCGATGCTCTTCTGTGTTTCTGTCTCTTATTTCTCTTTTATTTCTGTTCCTTTTGCTTAATGATTGTAATCTTCATGCCCTTACCCTGGAACGTATGAGGTGGAATATATGAGGTTTGTTGAAGCAGGTCTTCGACACTCCTCTTCCGCTATCTGTGACCTGTGTTCATGGGACTTGTCTGTCCTCAGCTCTCCAAAGGAGAGATCTCAAGATGTCCAGGTAGCACCCTAAGGAACTTACAGTCATTCTCAAGTACACCTCCCCCCGAAGGCAACAGATGGAACCATCTAGAAAAGTGTGACCTTGAAAAAAGAGAGAGAGGAGGAAGGGAGGTGGATTATTGACATAAGATTGAGCTGGCCAAGCAGGGAGAGAGAGCCAAGTCAACAAGGACCCTTAAAGATGACCCATGGCTTCTGAAAGAGGACCCTCCTGTCAAGGTTGACAGCATCTGATCATTCAGAGGTGAAAGAATGTTTATACCCTCAACCTGGATCAACGTTCCAGTCCCAGATTGCCTATATTAAAAACTAAAAAAAAACAATTAACCCCGAAAGCACAAGCAACAAAAGGAAAAAAATCAAGGAATTGTGTAGTATTTCACACTTTACTTCTGAGTGAAAAATGTGTGTGGCAGAATGGGAGGAAATACCTGCACTCTGTCTAAGAAGGGGTTAACATCAACGCCATGTAAAGGCCTCCTGTAGCTGGAGGACTGACCCTACAACCCCCTCTGTCTGCCATGAGGTGACACCGGTGAGGAAAACCACGCCCTCCCTCCCCTCACCCCTCGCCACCTGTGGCAGGTCGGAGAGCTGGCCCAAGGGCCACAAAAGTGGGAGAACTGGCCTTGGCCCTGACCCGCTGCAGCACAGGAGAGCAGGCACAGCACCTTGCTGGACAGCATACTAGAGCTGACCCTGTTGTTGGGGGCATGGGTGAGCTGGGTCTGTGGGCATGAGAGCAGGAAAGATGTCCCTCTCCGCCCCCCCCCCATATCCCATGGGATGGCAGGGGTACGGGAAATATGCCCTCCCTGCACCCTCACCCCTTGCCATCTTAACAGGCAGGAGAGTTGATTTTCAGGGCATGAGAATGGAAGAATTGGCCCTGCACCTAGCCTGGTGGTGTGAGTGCAGGTGAGCTGGACCGAGAGTGTGAGATCAGGACGGCTGGCCCTGCTCCTGCTGTAGGTGGGTGAGCTAGCTGGGGCAGTGCTGCAGAGCTGGAGGGCTGGCGAAATAAGGAAAGCTGGCAGGCTGACCAACCCAGCTACCACCCAGGCCCACAATCAGGACTACAAGGTAGCCCACCCCAACACCCACCTCATCTATGAACTGCTGGAGCATGTGAAAGGGCTAGACCTACAGATCCAAAGCTACAGGATCTCCATGACACATGCCAACAACAGGATATCCAAGAGGAGTCCCAGTGAGGGCCTATTATCGCCGGAGGATGTAGCAGAAGCCGGAGGCCTCTAACCAACCAGACCAATGACTCGTTGCAATGAAGACTTACAAGTAAAGATGTATCTTCTAAAGGGTACACTGCGTGACTCACCAGTCCACAACACCTCCCAGCCCAGATTTTGTTTTGTGGTGTTTTGTTTTGGTTTTACTTTTAAATATTTTTTTGGCGGGGACGAAGGTTGTAAGGCAGAGGGGCTGAAGTGAGGAGCCAGGAGATAGGGATGTGAAATCCACAAAGAATCAATAAAAAGTTAAAAGAAAAAGAAAGAAAGAAAGAAAGAGAGAGAGAGAGAGAGAGAAAGAAAGAAAGAAAGAAGAAAGAAAGAAAGGAGAAAGAAAGATAGAAAGAAAGAAAGAAAGAAAGAAAGAAAGAAAGAAAGAAAGAAAGAAAGAAAAGCTCCCCCTAGCTTACCAACAAATACAAAACAATGCCTTGGAACTGGCCAGAGGATTAGAACCTACAGCCCCAGAGAAGATACTTAAATAGCCAATAGCGCACAAAGAGACACTTAGCACCACCATTAGTGAAAACAGAGGCAGAATTGTTGAAAGACCTGCAGAAGCCAAAGCAAGACAAAACTGGATTTCTCAGGGAGAGCGAAGCATCTGTGCCATCAGGCTGTTGGTGGGTGAGGTGGGTACTCCTCTGGAAGTGAGGTGGGCACTCCTCTGGGGTGGAGGAACAAATCCTCACAAGATGGCACGCTGACTGAGGTTATACACACACACACACACACACACACACACACACACACACACACCCGGGACCTTCAATTTGACCAACTACTGCCTTGATCCTAATAGCTGAGAGGCCTAAAAGGATAAGAAATGGTCAATTCCTGGCAAATTCACATCCCCCCCAAATCCAACCTTACTCCCTGCTGAGCAGAGGAGGGATTGATACCTCCTGCAGCTAGGGATATTCTGCTATTGTTTTACAAAGACAGCTCTGGAGCACAGGAGGCAGAGGTGTGGTCAAGGTGAACCCCCTCAGCAGAAAAGGGGCAGAGTCTTGCCCAGGTTCTGACTGCACCTCACTGTGTCCCCCAGTTGCCACATGCCTGCCACCCATGAACCTCTATGGAGGCCATCATCCTTTCCAACAAACAGAACAAGGAACCCACAGTTCCTTGTGGCCTTTTTAAGGGACCCATCTTCTCCTGACTGCTCTCACTTTCCCTGTCTGTCCCCATTCTTATGCCCAGCACAAAACTTCCTGCTTTCCCTCAGGTTCCCTGTCTGGAGAGACTGTTTCTGAGTTTTCCTTTCTGCATGTTTGCAATCCATGCAACGGGGAGTCAGTTCCTCCTGAGAGTCTGTGCTTTCTGTCTTGCATCTCTCAGACAGAGCAGCTCAGCAGACATCTGTAGAACCTCAGCTACTAAGGACCCCTCCCACTGAGGGAGCTGGTACCTGGCCTTCCCCTGGGATAGTCTAAACAAGCATCTTCAGAAAAGGGCGTTTATTGCCAAGACAGTAGAGATAAGCGGGGCTCATCTGTCTGCCACAATGACTCGGGCTGGGCCGGCTTGTACGTTGTCAGAGTGATTTTAGCAGAGCCTGCAAGCCATGAAACTCTTACAAACTCCAGATAAGGCCCTTGTCTTTAGAGAGCTTGGAGGAGAGGGGAGTGGGGAGTTGTAGCGATAGTCGCCACTGGAGATAAGGAGAATATATATTTTGTTTAACCAAACCTGTCTATTGGCTAGAGACACCAATGAGCTGGCATCTATCAAATACTTTTCTGATTTACACGAATACCTGATTCCTCCTGATAAGGAAAAGTGTAAGTCAACACAGCTCTGTTGTCATTGGGTGTTACCTGCCCAGATACTGGAGTTTTTATCTGCAGATTCATCCACAGGCTTCCTTCAGCTTTATCTGTGACTTAGGTGTGACCAGACTGTCTTACATGCCTACATGCACACGTGCGTGCTTGCAAGCGTGCATGCGTGCGGGTGGGCGTGTATGTGGGAGTGTGCATGTGTGTGTGTGTATTGCAGAGGTCTGTGTAATGATCGTGTCACGAAAAAACACCACGGTGAAATGGCGAATTGGACCCCAAAGAGGAAGAGAAGGAGGTGGCAGCAGCATGATGAATGTGTTTCATAATCAGCCCCAAGCCGCCAACTGTTGTCTACTCCAACAAGCTCCGGCCTGCTATCCATCAGCCCTAAGTCGGGGAGGACGAACCCCAGGGCTGCCCTGATAAGACAAAAAACTGTGGTCAATCATCCTACACCTCCGGACTCAGTTTCTCCACTTATGAAGGAGAAAATGACATCCATCATGAGGACGAATGGTCCACAGCACGCCAAGTGATCCCAAGACAGGAAGGCTGGTGGATTAAATAAAGATTTACAGAGAACCGTGTCCAAATGAGGCTGACTTATGATGTGCTCCGTGACGGTAATAGATGACAACCACCGAGATCATCAGGAGAACCGACTTCCAGCAGTTCAGTTTCCAGAGAGAAGAGGGAGGGTGGGAGGGGAGGAGGGAGGGAGAGAAGGGAACAGAGAGAGAGAGAGACCCAAGGAAAAAAATTTGCCCAGGATGAATTATTTCTTCACTCTGTCTTATTCCTCTAGTTCGACATTCAGTTCAAGGCTTGGAAGAGTTCACCTGGTCAAACACTGATGATACCAAATCCACCACTCCAGCATAAAAAATGACACTTGGAGCCAGGCGGTGGTGGAGCCAGGCATTGGTGGCGCACGCCTTTAACCCTAGCATTCTGGAGGCAGAGGCAGGAGGGTCTCTGTGAGTTTGTGGCCAGCCTGGTCTACAGAGCGAGTTCCAGGACAGGCTCCAAAGTTACACAGAGAAACCCTGTCTCAAAAAAAAAAAAAACCAACCAAACAACAACAATAAAAAAAAAGTGACAATGGAGGCAAGGAGGTAGCTTACCAGGTACAAGGGATTGCTAAGCAAACCTGGAATCCAGAGTTCAATCCCCCAAACCCACAGTGTCAGGAGAGAAATGACTCTACACACACACACACACATACACACACACACACACACACACACACACACACTGTGACACACACGTGCCCTCACTCAAATACGTGTACTACATACATCATCATCATAAATGAAAGATTTTTAAAGTGTGCTTTGGAAAGAAGGTTTAGCAGCTCAGAGAAACCGAGGTAGGAAATGGAAGCCGCTCACCTAAATACACTGTTAAAGTCCTTTAAAAAGTTCTTCTGCTTTGCATGCAGCATAGGAGTTTGTGTGTGTGTGTGTGTGTACATGTGTGTGTGTTTGTGTGCCTGTGTGTGTGTTTGGTGTGCAATATTAAACCATCCCCCAGCTCTCACCTCCCCATCCCCTCAGCTTCCCCGTCCCATTTCCCTAGGAAACAAGCTTTAAACTTAGTCTTTCGGGATCTTGCTAGGAACAAACCTACACCTGTGTCTTTGAACTTCGTCATCTTCTCTCACAAATGGGCCGGATGGAAAGTCTCCGGTGCCACTCTTGAACTGCCACTGAAACAGGGAAGAACTTACCACCACGCCACTAGGCGATATGCATGAGCGTCTGTGTACTCCCAAGAAGTCACTGACTCAACATTACTCCTGACGCCCAGCCTCCAGGACCGCTGGCCTCATGGACACACTCACCTCTGTCTTAGTCATAGCTCTGTGTGTGACGGAGGTTCTGAGACGCCATTGAGTCAATGTATGTGAGAGACCTGATAAGACAGGAGTTATGGGACAATGGGCAGAGAGGGCAGCGTGTCCACCTTTTGATACATAGACAGTATTCCTGGGAGTCCATGACTCCTCATAAACCCACGAAAACCTGTCTTTGAAAAACATTGACAGTTTTGACTCTGGGCATTTATGATTTCCTGACCTCAACTTTGGAACAGACTACGAGGCAAGCAAACATGTGCATGACCCCACACCGCCCCTCACTATTCCCATTAGCAGGTAATCCCATCCCTTGACCCATTCACCTCCACATCTAAGGATTGCAATCTTAGCAACCAGTGAATCATATTTCTTTACTAATGTTGTATGGGGGCTAATTTTTTATTTAGGTATGTTTAAACCAACTACAGAAATGAAGGTCTCTTGTGAGTCTGTGCCAGGGACCAGGGTAGAGACAGAGCTGTATGAGTGGCTTTAACAGAAATGACTATAGTGAAGAACTGTCAGCCAGCATTCTAATTAACTATTGTCCCAGTATTGCTGTAGTAGACACCATGACCAAAGCAACTTGGGTGAGGATGGATTTATTTCAGTTCACCCTTGCAGGTCAGAGTTCATCATTGAGGGAAGTCATGGCAGAAAAATCAAGCAGGAATTGAAGCAGAAATCATGGAGGAGCTCTCTGGTTCATCCACATCTGGCTCTCTTAGAGAGCTCCAGACAGCCTACCCAGGGATGGCAAAGTTTACAGTGGGCTGGGCCCTCCCATATCAGCCAACAACTAAGACAACCCCTCAAAGAAGACATGACCACTGGACAATCTGACCTGGCAACCCCCAGTGGGGACCCGGTCAATGCCTCTGGGCTATGTCAGGTTGACAACTGACTTGTACTAGGACAGCTAAGTTTGAAAAGCTAAAAAGGCAGCATCATAACCCTAAGGTGTCATCTAGGCAGAAACCCAAAGGCAGACATCGCTCCTAGGGCAATTCTTGGGCAATCCATAGGGAACGGCTGAACTTATTAGTCGTTAGACACCTAGAAAGATTGGTAGCAGATCCCACACTGCTGAGGAGGCATTGATTGACAGATGGCACCTGCAATGAGAGAGAGGAACATTAAGACTCAGCTGGTGTGTTGCCAGAATTTAGAGGCTAGATGACACACTGACAGAGACAGGAAGCAAGACACCAAGAACTCCCTCCGACCCCCTGCGACCCTCTCTCCTGCTGGCTGAGTCCCCTCTATAGCTCCAGGATCAGGAATGCTTCACAGTCTGAACCAAAGCATCCCAGGGCAAACGAGAGAAAGGTAGGTTGACCCTCAGAGGCTAGGGCTTAAACTTGCATCCTGTGCCTATTTTGCTTCCCTTCTTTCAGTGTTTGTTTTGTTTTGTTTTGTTAAGATAGTGTGAGTTTGTAGCCCAAGGTGACCTTGAACTTCCTGCCTTCGCCTTCTAGATACTGACGCTATAGGCAGGGATCACTGCTCCTGACTTCTTGCTTCCAATTTCCCTATTCATTTTCCCTGTCGTATCACAATGACTTGCACCTATGTAGAAAGCTTGATGGTGGCGTCTTTATCCTACCAAAGCTGAAGTCATCGACTTAATACCAACCACTCATTGGCTTCACTTTTATCCCATTATAAAATTACAGTCGAAGTTCTGCTGAGGTTCATTTTCATCAGGAAAGGATGCTGAATTGTATTAAATGTCTCTCTATATTTCTTAATATTAAGGTACTTGGGTTTCCAGAAGTAATGAGTTTTTGCCACTGACGCCTTAATTTTCAATATAGTGCTGATTTTTGCTTGAGAGTATCATGTTCATTTCCAACTGTTGCATCAGTCAGGTGTGGCTCATGTTTGTGAACTCAAAACTTGAGAGGCTGAGGCAAAAGGATTACTGTAATTAAGGCTAGTCTCAGTCAAAAAAAAAGTTTATGGATAGGCTAGAGAGATGGCTCAGAGGTTAAGAGCACTGACTACTCTTCCAGAGGTCCTGAGTTCAATTCCCAGCAACCCACATGGTGGCTCACAACCATCTGTAATGAGATCTGGTGCCCTCTTCTGGCATGCGGGCATATATGGAGGCAGAATGTTTTATACATAATAAATAAATAAATCTTTTAAAAAAGGATTATGGTTTCATGGTTCAATATTAAGAAGAATATTATGGGATAGACATAATAGTGGTGTATGCCCTTAATCCCAGCACTTAGAAGGCAGAGGCAAACAGACCGCTGCTTTTTTGAGGCCAGCCTGGTCTACATAGAGAGTTCCAGACCAGCCAGAGTTACACAGTGAGATACTGTCTCAAAGAAGAGGAGAAAAAGGAGAAAGAAGGAGACGAAAATAGTTTGTGGCTGCAACTCAGTGATAACATACTTTTACCTGAATAGTATGCGTAAGGCCCTGGGTTCAATCCACAGCAGAAGAAAAAGGAGGGCGGGCTAGGAAAAGGCCCTGTAATAAAATAACCTCTGGGGTTGGAATATAGTTAGTTCAGTATTAAATCATCCTAAAATGTGCAAGGTCTTAGATTCCATCTCTCTCATGAAAACAAAGAATTTGAATTTGTTTTATTTTGTCTTTTTGTTTTGCCTTTTTGAAATAGGGTCTCTGTGTAGCTCTGGCTGTCCTGGAACTCACTCTGTAGAGCAGGCTGGTCTTGAACTCACAGAGATCTGCCTGCCTCTGCCTCCCAAGTGCTAGGATTAAAGGCGGGCACCACCTCCCAGCTAGTTTTACATTTTAACAGTTCAAACCATACAACTGTTACTGTCCCAAGGATTTCTGAGTTGAGTCAAGCTTTAGTTTTCTCCCAGGTTCAATGGGACCAGATGCCATCTCTGCAGTCAGTCTGCCAGTTGCTTTATGGAATGTCCCTAGCTCTTCCTTTTTTTTCATTAAATCTACCTCTTGCTCTAATCCGTTCATTTGTCTCTTCAATCCCCCATAAAGGGATGGGGGTAGGAACTACACACACATTTACCACATGACCACGGGATTCTGCTTTTTGCTATTCGAACTGAGAAGGAAGCAGTCACATTCTCAGGAAACCTTTGCACAACTGCTGTGAACAGTTCTGTATGGGGAGACTCCCAGGAGCAGATTCAAAGGCGGGAATATATGAAAAATACCTGCCGCTCAAGTGCATGGGCTGTGGGGAGGGTCACACCGGATGAGAGACGGGAGCACTTGTAAATTGCCTGCTGCTGCACAGATAGCTACTCCTGCTCCTCAGCTGGGAGCGTGAGTAGAGAAACCCAAACCCAAGGAAGAACACGATGGGCCTTGTACCGCAAGGAGGCAATAGTGGGAGCCAGAAGACCCGAATGCAAGGCCTTTCTGTAAAATTAGACACAGAGGTCAGAGAACACACATGGAGCTGAGTGCTTGTCACGGGTACAGCCACTTCCTGGTATGCATAGGACCCTGGGTTCCAATCCCAAAACCACACATGTGAGTGTGTGTGCGCGCACACACACACACACACACACACACACACACGGGCCGGGGGGGGGGGGTGTCAGTTAATCCAGTTATGAAACATCTTCCCAAGCTCATGTTTTAGATTGGTTCCCACCTGGAGGAACTAAGAACTCATCAGTAAGAAGTGATTGGCCTCACAAGACATGCCTTAGCTCACCCTGACCCCCTCTCTCCCTCTGTTTCCTGGCTGCTATGTGATGGGCCACCATGCTTCTTCTGTATCCTCTCCACCCTAAGCTAAGGGTCATGTGTTTAACCACATGAGTCTATAAGAACATGTCACACTCAAACCATAAAACCCATCTTCCCCACACATAATATTAAAAATGGTAGCCCTTTGTCAATTTTTTGATGTCAGGAATCACAGACTGTGAATCTTTTTTTTTTTTTTTTTTTGGTTTTTCGAGACAGGGTTTCTCTGCAGCTTTTTTAGAGCCTGTCCTGGAACTAGCTCTTGTAGACCAGGCTGGCCTTGAACTCACAGAGATCCACCTGCCTCTGCCTCCCGAGTGCTGGGATTAAAGGCGTGCGCCACCACCGCCCGGCCAGACTGTGAATCTTAACAGGAGCCCTGAACAATAAGAATTATTACTGTACCTATTTTATAGACTTGAAAACTGAGGCTTAAAGATATTCACTAATATCTGTCATGGCGGTACATGCCTTTAGTCCCAGCCCTTGGGAAGCAGAAGCAAGCAGATCTTTGTGAGTTTGAGGCCAGCCTGGTCTACACAATGGGTTCCAGGACAGCTAGGGCTATGTGGAGAGGCCCTGTCTCAAAAAGCAAAAGCAAAACAAAACAAAAAAGGTATCTACTAATGAGCTCACATGGAGGAAGAAATGTCACTTCTAGAGGCTGTCTCTTAACTCTGGGATCAATGTCAGGTCTTCTGGGGAAAGGAGAATCCTGTTAGGGAAGTTAAAACTTAAGACTGTCTGGTGAGGGAGGAAAGGGGAAAGGCCAAAAGGTAAAGGACAGTCTCATTTCTACTGCCTACATTACTTTTTAAAGCAATGAACACTTAACATTTTGATAAGAAAAACCAATAAAGGTGTGTGTTCATGTCACGTGGTGATGGTGTACATGTTTAATCCTAGCACTTAGGCGGCAGAGGCTGGTGGATCTCTGAGTTCAAGGCCAGCCTGGTCTATAGAATGAGTTCTATGACAGCAGGGTTACATAGAAAAACACTGTCTCAAAAGAAAAAAATATGTTTTCATGTGTGTGTGTGTATGCGGGTGTGTGTGTATGCATATGCAGGTGTGTGTGTGTGTGTTAAAAGTACAAGGAGAAATGGCTTCAGATGGGGCTTCCTCTCTAAGTCCCTCTGGCCTCTCCTGTGGATTATTGTCTTTGAGACAGGGTCTCACTATGTAGCCTGGCCCACTTAGAATCCATTATGTAGACCCGGTTGGCCTTGAATCCACAGCAATGCTCCTGCCACTGCCTCCAAAGTACTGGGATTACACAAGAGCACCACCATACTGGCTCAGATGTGGGTCCCCGTGACTTGTGCTGGAGCTGTTTGTATTTACAGATCTGCCACCCTCGTGGTCCTCATCCCTTGTCCCACTGACCCAGGAGTACAAGTTCAAATTCAAGGTATCTTAACTGAGGTCATTTTACTGAGGTATATTTTGGAGTGCCAGGTCCTCCCAAAATATACGAAGCTGCTCAGAAGTTAGAAGCCACGAAAAGAAAGCCAGGCTTCCTTCCACTTCACAACATAATAACTCAACAGAGAGAGAAATTAAAGTATGGCATGTGTCATTAGCAACCGCAGGTTTGCCTAACCCTACTTCTTTTGACAGAGTCTCATTTAGCTCAGGGTGGTCTCAAACTGGCTAAGCAGCTGAGGATGACCTTGAACTCCTGAGCTTCCTGCCTCTACCTCCCAAGTGCTGGAATTACAGATTGAGCCACACACCCAGTCTTCATGGCTGCCTTTTTAAAAAGTTCTTTTTTGAAGCCCCCAAAATGTGTTTTTTTTCCTGACTATTGAATCTGGACTTTCTTGTGGTTACACAGAGTGGCAGGGCTAGCATCTGAGCCTGGGGTCTCTAGCTGGTAGGGCACTACCGTACCCAAAGCTTCCTGATGATGTCCTCTCAGCTTTGACCCAGTTCTGCGAAGAACTTCACGTCACACCATCTCCTTGACTACAGAACTCCTCAGAAGGTCTGCAATCTGTCCCTCAGTAGGACACCAACTGAAGCGACTGCATATTGCTGCTCCCAACAAGGAAAAGAGAGACCCTCTCTAATTTTAGATCAAAACTCCATAAAAGGCAGAAAGTATTGTAATAGTTACTCAGGAAAGGAGACACAAAATTACCATCAGGTTCAGGAACTCCACTTTTGGAGATAGTTGCAAAAGAAGGGAAAGCAGAACAGAAAGCAGTGTTTAAACCCTGCTACTCTCAATGGTTAAAAGTCGCAGCATCCTTCTCCAAGAAAGAGCTCATCAACTGATTCCCCAATACCAGATGGTAAGCTCTGAAAACACACATGTAAGTAACATTATACAGACTGTGCAGGCTGTACTTATTATTAGGAATATACAAAGACAGATATAGATACACACATACATATACACGTTTGCGTGTAACAACAATTAATGAAAAAGAGGCCATGAATTTGAAAGAAAGCAGGGGGAGGGTATATGAGGGGATTTTGAGGGAGAAAGGGGAAGGAGAAAATGACATAATTACATTATAATCTCCAAAAGTAAAGGAAACTGTTCTTTGAGTTGGCAACAGCCCCAATAGCCATCAACAGATGGATGGAGAAATAAAATGTGGTTTGTACACACGGTTCCGTGTCATTTGACCTCAGAGAATGGAGATGCTAGTGTGTGCTACAACATGGGTGAAGAACGTGGACACAGTGCTAAGTGAGACAAGCCAGTCACTAAATGACAGAAAATGCAGGACACCAGTCATAGGTGGCAGTGGTCATCACATTCATTTAAGTAGAATGCAGAAGGGCTTACTGTAGAAACACAGGCTAGACTACAGAATGGTGGGGTTTCAATTCCACCTCCCACCCCCCAAAAAAAAAAACATTAAGAGCTTTGAGTTTCATGAATGAAGCTGTTTGATCCCCAGCACTGTGTAAACTAAACATGGTAATGTATGACTATAATCACAGATGGTGGCAGCGTCAGGAATTTCAGGTAGTGCTACTTAGCAAGTTTGAAGCCAGCCTGGACTACAAGAGACCTGGTCTCAGAAAGAAGAGAGGAAAGGGGGAAAGGAAGGAGCAGGGACAGGAAGACGCATGCCTGCAATTCTAGCACTCAGGCAAGAGGGAGGGAGGAGGCTTGGACATCCAAGGCCAACTTGAGATACATAGTAAAACCCTGTCTCCAATCCAAACTAGGCTGTTAGATGGCTCGGTGATGAGAAACCTTTGCTGCTCTCCCAAGGGACCAGAGCACCCATATCAGCGGTTCACAACTCTCTGTAACTCCAGCTTCACACACAGATACACACCTGGGCACATAACTAAAAACAAAAGTGTGTATATATATATATATACATTATATATATATATATATGGTAAAACTGGTGCTGGGGTGGAGTTCAGTGGTAGAGATCTTGCCTAGCTTAGGTTCAACTCCAGTAATGGAAGAGAGAGAGAGAGAGAGAGAGAGAGAGAGAGAGAGAGAGAGAGAGAGAGAGAGAGAGAGAGAGAGAGAGAGAGAGAGAGAATGTGTCTGCAGAGGAATATGGTTGTACATAAACGTCCCTAATGGCACTGAACCCTACAGTGTGAAGTGGTTGAAGCAGTAACTTTTGTGTTTTGTTTATTTTACAATCACAACACCAGAACCCATGTTACCAAAGCACCGGGCTGGTGACCGTCGGCCCACTGGACAGGGAAGGCCTGTGACTCGTCACGTTCAGCTCACACTTCAGGAATTTTAATGACCTGATGCTTCGGGGAGTTTTACATGAGCATCTTCCTGTGGAATAGTTTCTGCAAGTCATCTGGTGAGGGCAGAGCATAGAGACAGGGGGCTATAGTGGACACCTTATTCATCACTCTGAAAATATTCATAACAAACTTCTTTGAAGGGAAAGGCAGTCCTGGTTCTTCCGCATCTTCCCCTTCTCCTCCAGGCCTTCTCTCTTTCTCTCCAGCTCATATTTTATTTTCTCCTGGTAGCGCCCCCCCCCCCCGGGCTGGTCTCTTCTGTTCCAGGTTCTTGCGCTACATTTGCAGATCAGTAATAACTTGTCTGGGTTCTCGCCACTGTGCAGGGACTGTTTCTAGGAACCCGGGAAGCTATGAACTGGGAAATGCATTAAAGTATGCAGGCATTGTGTTTATTCTTCTTGTTATTATTAAGACGTTCCTCTGGGAGACGCCAACTCCACAGGGGCCATCTACCCTGAGTAAAACCAGAGATCTGTTTGCCTGGTTCCCACAGCTGACTCTGTGAACCTTTCGAGGTGCCTAGCCCTTCATTTCTGGGTCAATTGGGGGCCAGTGAGGACCCCATGCCTAGGAGTATTCCAGAGGAGCTGTCACCTGGCAGAAGAGTCCCGCTGCACGTGGAAGGAACACTTCTGAGGCTATTCCTATGCTGAGAATCCACAAGTTATCACCGATTAGGGGGCTCAACTGATGGGGAATCCAATGTAGGTTCCATCTTTCTTGCTCTGTCACTTGACCACCTCTCTGAGTTTGGATACCTCAATCAGCATCATAAGCTACACTCTGGCGGATCCACTACCCCTGGTGCTAACCAACAGTGTCTAAAACATCCACTGCTTTTTATTGCCATACTAGGTGTTTGGAGAAGGACCATTTTCTTAAGGGCAAGCCTGGGATGCAACAGCAGGTTGAAGGAGGACCATTCTCACTGTGCATGGTGATACCCGGGGTGTGTTCCATCTGCGTAGAGTCCTTCGGAGTGACCTTGGGCAGCCTGAGCAGAACCTCTTGAATGTAGACTTGTTATTTTAAAAAAAAAAAAAAAAAAAAAAAAAAAAGTCCAGTCAGAGCTCTATGCCCGCCAAGCTTCCTTCCACTTCCACACGTACCAACAAGAAAAAGCCAGCCACGGGACTCTCTGAATTAATGAATCACTTCTCTTATCTATTTTTGCTGTTATCTAATTCTGAGAGGAAAGCTGGGAGCAGTGGGAGCCGGGAGATGTAGCTCACAACGTCTCCCTCCCACCCGGCTGAAACAGGCTGGAATCTCTGGGCCCCCAGGCTGATCTGTCCCTGAAAACTGGCCTCCAATAAGCCTGGAAGAACTTTCTACCCCTGGGTGAGTCACCTCCAAGTGGCCCTCCTGCCAGGGAAGGCCGGGAGGAGCAGTTGAGGGATGAAAGCCACGGGAGGACTGTGCATGCTGAAGAGGAACCTGGGAAAGGAGGGAAGGGAAAGGCTTCGCTTCAGTCCTGGGCACCCACCCAGGCTTGCTGGGGTGGGAGTTCTTCAGCTTTCGAGTAGAGAGGAAAGAAAGGATTGTTTCAAGGACAACCTGCTGAGGCAGCTTCTCTCTCTCTCTCTCTCTCTCTCTCTCTCTCTCTCTCTCTCTCTCTCTCTCTCTCTCTCTCTCTCTCTCTCTCTCTCTCTCTCTCTCTCTCTCTCCTTCTATCGCTGTTATTCTTTCTTACAATTGCCTGGCATTTTAGCTTCTCTCTTTCCTGGTTCACTGCCAGAAACTGATGTGAGAGTGAAGGCAGGCGGGCTGACCCAAGCAGGTGTCACTGGGCCTTTGCTCCCTTCCAGCACCAGATCTTACTGCTTTTCCCGGGGTCCCCCTATGGCTACCTGCGTCATCATAAGGACCACCATGGAGAACTCAGGCAAGCCCTTCCCAACCACGCCAGAGTTCCGCGCTAATTGGGTTAGTCGGCAAATGGGTCTTTCTGGATTTGCACCCCCTTTTCTTTGCTCAAGCAGGCCAAGGGTCAGTCAACCACCGTGTGGGTTTGAATTTTACTGATTCTGGGGTCGGACTTTATTGGGGTAGAAGTGGGCCCTGCAGGTGTATGGAGCAAGCACGTTTTCTCTTCCTGTTAACTCTGAGCGGAGGAGGGGGGAGCCTTGGGCTGTGTGTACTTTCGCAGCTGAGTCAAACTTCCGTCTCCCGCTTCTCAAGACCGAGGTGGTGGGTCTTGAGAGCTCTTGGTAGCAGAAAAGCTGAGGAGAGGGCTCGATCCAAAAGAAAAGGAGTCAAGAAAAAGGAGGCAGTGCTCTGAGGACCCGGCTTAGAAATGAAATCGGAGGGCCTTGGAAGAGCTGCAAGCAGCCCAGACAGGCAACTTAAGGCTGTCCAGACCTCCCCCCCCTCCTCGCTCAAAGGTTGACAACAGACATTTGAGCATTTTTGATACTGCTGCCTTTGGTGTTCTTCTGCCGTTGGGTAGGATTTGGTAAAAAGTATCTGGTGCAGGACGCATTGCCTGAGCAAAGCAGAGGGTGGGATCATATTCCTCGGCAGGAGGTCCAGCCCCTTCCCAGCAGGTAAACTAAAAAAAAAACCTTCGACCAGCAGTAAACTCAAAAGCTGCCTGGAAACTTACATCTTTCCTAGTCCGCATCCCCAACACCTCATTTCCTCTTATTCTCATTCCCCGCATACTCTCTCAAACTAAAGGAAATTCGCAGATTTGCTGGGGAAAAGATTTTTTTTTTTTAAAAAAAAAAAGTATCTATATGGACTGAAGGAAAAAGTTACTGTACAGGGCTTCAAAAATTCTATGAATTCTGGTCACTTGGCTTCGTTGTCCACATTATTGGATTTGATGCTTAGACGTCTCTAGTGGTTCATTTCTGCTATCTTTATTTTAATAAATCAGTCTAGGGTAAACAGTATTTGAACGTTCCCATTTATAAGCTATTTTTTTACGGGCTTATTGTCACCAGTTTCGTTCTTCTAGGGACGTCTTCTGAACATGATTTTTGTAATTTTGGATCAAATTTAAGAGGATCTTAAAGACGGCTTTCTGTGATTGGCACGGAAGAAATACTCACGAGCTGTTCTTGGTCTCTGTTGTGTCTCTTGGGGCCAATCAAATACCCATTTCCAACGGCTTTTTTCCTAGTTCTGTTTGCACTGGTAGGGAAGTCTTGTTTGGCACCCGTGAAATCTGGGGAGGTTCGGAGCTGAGAACTGCCCAGAGAAAGGGGTTCGGGGCTAGAGTCATCAATCTCCAATTGTCTAAACACAACGCTAAGTGGAGATTCGAGGCAATTATCCCAATAATGGGGGAGGGGGCACTTTCACCTGCTTTATCTGGATCGAAAGTGCGGTGTGGGGACAAACCCGTGATGTCTTTAAGGCCCGGAGGGTTCTCAGCGGTCTCGGAAATTTGGATAGCTTTTCCGTAGGTTCTGGGAAGGAAATTGAGGGAGATTTCTAGAAAGGCTTGAAAGGAGATTGGGGGGGGGGGGTAGTAGGCGGGGGCGCCGCATGACGCCCGGATTCCCGGTGATAAAGGCCCGGAGCAGATCTAAGGTCAACAAACCCAGCGGCGTCAGGCTTGGGCGGAGGGTAGGAAAGCTCAGAGTTGGGCGCCGGGGAGAACCACGACCCAAGCAGTCCGCTGAAAGAAAAAGAGCCGGGGGCGTTTAGCTCCGGATCCGTTGCAGCCCGGGGAGGGAGTGCAGGGCGCCGCTGGGAGAAGCGGCCTTGTCAAGTGTCAGTTTGCGGGTGGAAAGGCCCGCACGATCCAGCGTGTACCCGCGGGTCCCCAAGTGTCCCAAGGAGCCCTTGTGCAAACCCCGCCACCAGTTAGGCTTCGAGATTATCATAAAGTGACACCCTTTTAAAGGGGAGGGTGGAAAGTGGGGGGGACCTCATTGCTCAGCACACATAAAAGTCCCCAAGTGAGACAAGTTAGTATCATTAATCTCAAATCTATCCTTGTTGCGCGGCGCTAGGCGGCTTACAAACACCTCTTGTATCCTTGTTTGGGTTGTTTTTCTCACTCCCGGTAGAAGTAGGAGAAAAATAAGAAAAATATGCCCAAAGTCAGCCTCAAAAGAGGCTTGGTCTAGTCGCTAAGGGACTTCAGAGAAAGTCTTCCCCTCGAGGCGCCTGGTTCCGTGGACGAAGCCCTCAGGGAGCGTGGCCGTGGAGCCTTTAAAATGCTCTGCTTGTCCCCGGGCTCCTGGGGTTTGTTTGACCTACCCACTGTGGGCCTGAGCTGTCAAGGCAAGTCAGGCCGCCCAAAGTGGCTCAGAGCAGGCTCTTCTGCTAGGTTTGGAGGATCCCTGCAAATGGGTTAACTTTCCCGCGTCTGGCTCACCACTTAGATCTCCGTGGAAAATCCGAGGCCGGATTGCTCGGATTGCGTTTCTGGCCCGTGGCGGCCCAAGTCACTTGGGTGGGGAAAATGGCAATCGAATGTGCCAAGGCTAGAGAATACTAGTGGGTCCGCTTCCTCACGTACAGAGTTGGTGGGCTAGGGAGCTCGGGCTACCCATAGGTTTTAACCAAGGTCACTCTTATGACAGGCCTGGGCCGTCGTGTTTAGCGCCTGAGACTCCTTAGCGGTACAAATCCCAAGGGCCGGATGACTTGGGACCACAAGGGGAGCGGGCATTGTGCCTGATGCTTACGAGCCCTCTCCAGAGTCGCTTGCAGTATTTAAGACCTCGCCTGTAGCCTAAACGGAGAAACTCCTAGGAAACATAGGACCCATTACTTTCTAGTTTACTACTGCCGGCGTGAGGACCCATACAAAATGGCTCGGTGGTAGCCTGCTTCCACGGAAAGGAAAGGAGAGAACAGTACATTTAGAGGTGATGTAGATCAATGGTACAGCGATTGTCAAGCTCTCCCCTCAAAGTTATATGTGCCTCTAACTTGACTATTCTCAATACCCCTACGGAAAACACACAGTGGAGGTCTTAGCCACCCAAGGCTCCAAGACGCTGTGCGCATTTTCGTTCCCGTCTTTTCCCAGCCAATTGTGGAGCAATATTGAGGAAGTGACGATAAAGACCTTAATACGAGGGTTAGGAGTGTTGGAGGCGGGTGGTGGGTGAGTGGCCAGAGAAAGTGGGCTTCAACTCAGTTCTTGGTTCCTGGCTCTGACAAATCCAGAGCAAGCATTAAAGGTGTAAATTTCTTCAACTTCGGGGAGTCTGGTCCCTCTGGGAAAGCCGCATCCCTCTCTAGCGCTAGCTCAAGGGAAGGAAGGACCATCTCCAGCCACTCCTCATTCTACTCGTATCCCGTATCTTACAAAAACTCCATCTTAGAGAAATGCCTGGCAGAGCCCCACAGTACCACGCGTGGCTAAATGCTGGAGTGGTGACGCAATCCCCCTACCCCGGAACCCCTAAGCAGCTGCACCACCGCGTACAAGGCTGTACTTCGGCTGGGTGGGCGCTGGCGCTCCTCCCTTGACCCGACGACGCTGTGGTTTCAATGCACCGGGAAAAGGCGCCTCTGCACCCGCGTCCCAATTGTCATTCTTAGGGGTGTCTTTATTCCTGCCGTACGATCTGCTTGACCTGGTTTTCTCATTTCCATTTCACTCCGACCTCCTTTCCCCCTCCCTCTCCACTCTCCCTCTCTCTTCCTTTCTTGCTCACTACCTCTCTCCCGCCCCGTTCTTCCCTACCCCTAATTCTCACTCTCCTCTTCTAAATCTGTTCTGTAATTTCCGGTTTCTAATTAATGAAAATTCTCCCCCTCACTTGCCCCCCTCTTTCTTCTAATTTTGCTCCTTTTTACTCCCTGCCAATTACCTCCAAACACACCGGCTGCCATTAAATTTCCCTTGGGGACTTACTGGGCCTTTCCACTTCCAATGGGACACCACCCTTGCTCTTTCGAATACATTTGTCTTGTTCATTTTCATGTGTTACTCCCCTTGCATTGGGTGAATCAAAAGTCTTCCAGTGATGAATTGTTATTTCTGTTTCAATTCTTGAACATCAAACTCCATAGCAGCTAATTCGTTTGCCCTTGAGGAATTTCTGAAGCCTCTACCTCTAAATAGCTATAAAAAAATAATGTTTTTCCAAAGACTCCACAGTAAGATTTTTTTTCAAAGTGGGTAGTAATGTGTAAAAGGAGGCCAGATGCTCTATCCTGCCTTGGCGTTTATTGTGGCTCCAGAGATTTAGCAGGAAAAGGACGGGGTGCAAGCTCCTCGGTCACCAGCTAAGATTGTATTTGCTTTCTGTTAAATCTCGGCAGTTCTATCATAATAATGATAGAACAATTAGCTGTTCTTTGTAGATAAATAATGATTTTGAGTGCCTATTGTTTGCTTTATGTAGGATATGTTGTTAGATCACACATACATGAGGAACATTTTTACAGAAGAGTTTTGATAATAGACGAATTGTCCTCTCAGAAATTGACTGGAGGCAGAAAAATTAGCCTCTAAATCGAAAAAACAGGAAATCTCTCTCTCTTTCTCTCTCTCTCTCTCTCTCTCTCTCTCTCTCTCTCTCTCTCTCTGTGTGTGTGTGTGTGTGTGTGTGTGTGTGTGTGTGTGTCTGTCTGTCTTTCTGTCTGTCTGTTTTTGTTTGTTTGTTTTTGACACAGGGTCTCACTATGTAGCTATGGCTGTCCTGGAACTCAGTCTGTAGACCAGGCTAGCCTCAAGCTTACAGAAATCCTCCTGCCTCTGCCTCCCAAGTGTTGGGATTAAAGGTGTGCACTACCGTGCACTACCCCGCCAAAAAAAGAATTTTTTCTCTTAAGAAGAAAGCAAAAAAATCATTAACTCTTAAAACAAATCTATAACAAACTTAAAAAAAAAAACAAGATTATTAGCTAAGTGTGGTGCCTCTCCTCTTAATCCCAGCACCAGGGAGACTGGAACAGCAGCATCACCATGATTTTGAGGCAAGTATGGGTTACAGATTAAGGACCATCCCATCTCCAAAACAACAAAAAACAAAAAAGAAAGGAAGGTCAATAACTGATAGATATTTGATGTAGGAAACTTGGGGTGTGGGGGAAGCCAAGTGTGAGTATGAACACTGTGCCCTGTCTCATAATTTGAAACAGCAAAAACGAAGAAGTTGGGCTCAATGCTGGGAGTCTTAGACACCCCCACCCCACCCCTACCCCGGCTTGGATAGAAACAGGAAGGGTTATGGGGGAGGGGTGTCTCAAAGCATTTCTGAACCCTTAATGTTGAGAACAGAATCTAGAATCTAAGAGTTTCTATCTTCCTCCCGAAATCCCACTGACAGCAGTGACCCACCTGACCAGGAACTACTCAGGGATTGGGGAAGACTTGAGATTTAGGGGAAGTGAAAGGGCACTTTCTTAGCAAACTCTCTGGTCTTTGTGCCTTCCTGGTTCCCCAGCGTTCGACCACCACCACCACCACCACCACCGCTGGGGTTTACTTCAACTGTGATAACGGGAAGGGCTGCTATCTAATCTGGTCAGCAGCAAGAACAATCCATTAGCCCTCAGTATTTAGCATTTATCCGGGGTGGGAGAGGACGGAGAAAACTGTGCTTCTGGGTCCTACTGCATGCAGCCGGAGTTGTGCCATTGGGGATAGGGAAATGAATGAAACCAAAACTCACCAATGAAATGGTGTGTCCTGATACTGGATAAATGACGTTTCCGCCCATTGCCATACCTCTTTGAGTTGGAGGGACAGCTTTTCTTTTAAAGAGATCTATATGCTTTTACATTCTGTCTTAACTAATCATCCTAAAGACACCTTAAGATTCCATTTTTCAGCAGTGTTCCTTGGGACCGCAGAGACATAAGTCCATCCGCCCATTCACTCGTTCATTCATTCAGCAAACATTTGTGAAGCTTTACTCCGTGCCAGACATTGTGCCTTGTACTGACAGGCTAAGTTATTTGCCTAAGATGAGGGTTATGCTGACGACTGGGGCGGGACCCTAAATCAACTATTGCAATCCCATGACTGTTTCTCTCCCCCCAAGGCATACAAATCGGAGACGTGGGGAGTGGAAAGGGTTCCAGAGGTTATCTGGTCCAGCCTTCCATTCAAGGCAGGAATCCCCTCCCCATACCACTGCTGATCAGACCCCTGACTCAGCCCCACACCAGTGCAGGGAGCGTCTGGGAGTCCCCTTTGAAAGAATCACAGCAGTCCAAGGTCCTCAGCAAGATCCTGGCTTGCTCTTGCCTAAGTTCAGAGTGCCAACCCCTTTCTGCTCCTGTGACTCTGCATCTTGGTTACTAATTCTCCTTCCCAAGTGCCACTGCTCTCCTTCTGTCCTGGAAGTGGAAATTCCTAGGATTGCTGGCACTGCCCCCCTTGAAACTTGGAAAACACAGTGGACCTTGGCCAAGCGGCTTTTCTTCAGTCGCCCCCAGGAGACGTATGCTGCCAGGTTAGATAAAAACACTGTCCAGAGCCTGGATTCTAAACCCAATACACAACTCAGTGACAAGCTAAGTGACCTTCGAGAAGTTATTTTTGTAGCATATTCTAGAAATAAGCTGCATGAAATGCGCTCGGTAGCTGAGCCTGCCACCTCTTGCGAAGATAAAATTGATCTCCGTAAGTTGTTTGAGGTCACAGAAAGCAATTCATGGACACAAGGAACATTCTGGAAGTTTTCCCATCACTTTCCCGGCTGGTAATCCTAGGCAAATTATCTAAAATGTCTGTGATTCAGTTCCCTGTGTTTTAAAGTCCCCCCCCCAAACCAGAGCCTGCAGACAAGCCTCTGGTTCCCTAGTTGACACAGTAAAAAGCGTTCAACTGGACATTAGTAGCCTCCATGTCTTTCTTTCTCTCTCTATTTTGTCTTTTTTCTCTAAACTTAAGACTTACCAACTTTTCAGATATCAAATAGGCTTAATAAGAAGCAGACATTTTCCTAAATCAATGTCTATATCTTTAACTATCTTATCGGGAACGGAGTGCCGTAGGAAGCACTGTGGCAGCTGTGGCTGTGGGCTTTTGGAAAGCTACCGGTTAGTCTCCATGCAAATCCCTGTGATTCTGTGCCTCACATTTTTCCACCAGAAGACATGCACCCTAAGGAATTGCTGAGAATCCTACGAGAAAAATGCATTAATAACTAAGTCTTAGGACTCGGCAGTCACACCCCAGAAGTGTAGTTAGCAAAACGAAAATTGATAGGAACCTGCACTGTAAACAGTCAGTTTTCATTTCATAAGTGACTAAATTCATAATGTGGTTATTGCTATATTTTTGAGATTTTTCATTATATAGCAAAGTCTCATGGGAGCTTATTTTTATATTTGTCTGATTGTTTGCTAGCCATGATATTCCAAACCTAGGACTCCTTCATGCCAAATATATGCTTAACCACTGACCTCTACTTTTAAATTAAAATGGATTGGGAACCACTCTTTAGAATGTAAAACTCCTTTGGGAAGACAGAATGAATTAGAATGTTCTTAATGGTTCCTTCTACAGGAAGAGTGGGGCTTTCTGTTGTTATACTTTTTTGTATTTTCAAATGAGACTAATAGATGTGTGCTTATTTCAAATTTGAAAGAAAATAAACTGTTTTAGAAGAAATGGGTCAAACTTCCTAAGATCTTTATGACTTAGCCAAGTGGTGGCTAAGAACTCCAGCACTCTGGAGGCAGAGAGGCAGGCTGATCTCTGTGAGTTTGAGGGCAGCCTGGTCTACAGAGTAAGTTCCTGGACAGCCAAGAAACTCTACCTTAGGGGGAACAAACAAACAAACAAAAAGATCCTTGGGGCTGTTTTCAGGGCAAAGGCTATGTGGGTCCCCCCCCCCAACTCAATGTGGTCAGGTTATAGAATAGTCGCAGATACTTCCTGGCCTGCTGACGTTCCTGCCAGAAAGGATGATCGCTTCAGAGGCCTCCCTCCCCCTCTAGGGAGGCCCAGCCCTTTAGACAGTCGAGAATCTCTGCTACAGCCTTGAGTTTCTGAAACCGAAATCCCTCTGTTCTGGTCACTTTTTCTTGGACTCATACTCCCTTTGCTGGCAGGAAGATTTGGGGATGCCGAGCCAGGTGCTGGGCCAGCTGGGAAGTCAAGTTGATTAGCCCCAGTCTGGGAAGAGGAGGGAGGATGCATTGGGGGTTGAGGGGAGGTTAAACTTTGAGCCAGGGCCAAGAGGCCAGGGATGTTCAGAAAGGAAGGCCTTGGTGAAGACCAGAGAATTACAGCCAGAACTTCAGAGATCAAGAACACTTCAGGGAAACTAAGCGCCAGGTGCCACCAGGTGCCTTTCTTTTCTGACTTTGAAATCTCTTAGCAATTTCCGGAGGCCAGCAGTCCTCTCCCTCTGCAGGCAAAATGTGTGTGTGTGTGTGTGTGTGTGTGTGTGTGTGTGTGTGTGTGTGTGTGTGTGTGTGTGTGTGTGTGTTGGGGGGGTTAACAAAAAGAATGAGCAAAGGAAATCCCACCCCCCAAAAAAATGGCAGTGCGGATCCTGCAAAACTAAAACAGCTCGTAGTGGGTGAAAACACAAGCCACAGGTACTACCCCATCCTTGACTCCTTAGGTTGTATTGTGATGACTAGGCTGTGCCATGCACTTTCACGGGCTGTGAATGACACCTGGATCATCTTTTTCCAAGTTTTCAATTTTTTTTTGTAACTTCAGGATCAGCCAGTGGCTAGATGATTCCTACACACTGCAGAATTTTAGGTTTCTGTGGTGCGGTTTTGACCCTGTCTCTGTTTTAGCTCTTCCTATCTCTGCTAAGGTAAGCAAGACCCAGCCAGACCGAGTCTCACGAGGCGGCAAGATCCAGAAGCATTTGCTGACAGCCCCAAATTTGTAAGCAGCCAACTCTATCCTATATTTACAAAAAGAAACAAACCCATAGCATGAAGCATTTGAATGACCCTGCAATGCAACAAGGGATACCATGAAGCAAAGAGAGCTAGGTTGGCAGGGCTTCTATCTCCCCGGCCCTTGGAAAACAGATGAACCACCTTATTCCTATAGCTGGTGTTGCTGAGTCTGTGAGTCAGTGTGACCCTGACTGCTACTACAGTACCACCAGTATTTCCAGAAGTATCTCTGCAGCCCAGGTTTTTTATTAAACAACCATAGACTTCAGGGAAACTTCCTGGGCACCCAATCTTTACGTGATGATAAAATCATTTTCATTTGTATTCATGGAGAACAGGGGACTTCTAAAAAGCCCTTTCCTCTGCTCTGCTTCAAGTGCTAAATCACACGGTACTAGCCCCCTCATCTCTGCATTGAGAATGGTATTGACATTTTTAGCGTATCCAAGTGCTTTCAGGAATGTATTATATTTGCCCCTCCCAGCAGCCCTCTGGAGTAATCAGTGTGGGTATTACTGTGATGGCTGAGGAAACTGAGAGTCGGAGTTGTCCTGCCGAAGGTCACATCACTAATAAGTAACAGAATTAAACTCTAATGCTTGCTTTAACTACCCCCAAACGGCCTCCCCACCCTCCATGATGCCTGAGATCAGATGGCCCTTATCAACTGCTTTGTAATTGCTCTAATAGGGGTTATCAGGATCCCTTATTTTGCCTATCCCAAAATCAGGGAGTTAAAGAATAGCAATAGCACAGTTCTAGGCTCCTAAGGCTGGTAGAGCCCTGCCCCGACCCACCCCTTACACAGGTGTGGCCCAGAGGGGTTAAAGTGATCTGTCAAAGGTCAGTCATGTGTAAGAAGAGGATGACCAATGTCATTTTAAAAAATTAGTTAAAAGAACTGCCTACCAAGCCCATTTTTATGGCTTATTTTAAGCAAGTTAATGAATATACGAAGAACAGCTTTAACCCCCACTGAGCAAATGCTGACACTCATTTATAGATTGGGCAGATAAGTAGCAATAAGGAATTATTCGTCTCCCATTTATCATCCAGCCTCTGCAAGTACGAGTTATAAAGTGAAGCAAATAGCAGTTTCAGACCCCACACATGTGAGGACAGAGCAGCTAAAATTGCATGGTCTATGAAGTTGTGCATTTAGAGGGTGTCTGGGCCCCAGGTCACGCAGGACCAGGAAAAGGAAAATATTCAGGGGACTTATATGCATTTCATGAACAGGCTGTAAAAATTAATCTCTTGGGGAGCATGTGCCATATCATACGTGCGGAGGTTGGAGGTCACCTTCGAAGGGTCCGTTCTTGCTTCTCACTATGTGGGTTCTGGATATGGAGCTCAGACCATCAGACTTGGCAGCAAGTGTCTTGACCAGCTAAGCCATTTTGCCAGCCCAGGCGTGTTTCGTGTTTCTTATATAGAGCTCAGTATTTGGTTTCCATATAAATTCAGTCACTAATTCATTCTTCAAAGTAATATTGAGCACCTACTGCATGCAGAGCACTGTGGGGAATTACATTATTAATCACCAACTATTTCTGATGCCTTTTAAATTCAGTGGGGTGGAAGGTACACAAATGCACACACCTGAATCTCATTCCCATGAGCCTTTGGGATGAACAGCTTGTATAATGGGTCAAGTGGAGTCAGAGGAAGGTGTGCCTGGGAATGACTAGAAAGAAAGAGAAGGCTGTCTGTCAAGTCTAAGGGAGACACAACGCTCTTACAAGTCTTCTGTACCCAAAAATGAAGTATGAAAGGGGGTTGGGTGACATCATAGCCAGAAATTAAACCGCGAATTGATAGCCTCAACCAAGAACCTAATCCCAAAGGCCACGAAACACCAACAGCCTGGAAGACAGCTGATGGAATCTGTCCAATCATTATTATCACATTTGGGGCATACGTTGAAAAACGAGTAAATAAACAGACAATACACTTGTTGGGGAGGGGAGCTCTGGTGAATTCTCATGTGCTATTCAGAAAACTGGTTTGCCTTTTTATTTATTAATTTTTTTATCAGTCCCAGTTCACCAATAGTAGACCTCAGGCCCAAAGTTCAACATCAATAACAGAGCAGCCACAAATCCAGTAAGTGACTTAGCTCCCAGCAGCCATGAGACCCCACATCAAGGCACCACCACGTGACTCTGTTCACTTGTCCAGTGTCTGGCCTATGTGTTCAGTCACATGACCACTGACTACTGGAAGGAGAACAGGGAAAATGTTTGCTCAAAACCCCAGACACACTTGGCTCAGCAAATTCAAGTAACTTACCCAAAGGGTGAAAATACAAGTGTGTGTTGGTGTCCCTTGGGCCTGTCTCAGGCCACACAGGACACTGTGTCGCCTGTGGGTCAACAATGTGAAAGGGAACAAGGCAGATCCAGATGCCTGGGCACTAGTGACTTCCCTGCACCCATTTTCTTTATTGCGAGCAATGGAACATGTATTAATCCACAGGACTATTGGAAGCTAATCTAGGAATATAACACAGGTCTGATTTTGGAATGGTTTGAACTCAGTCTAAGGTGGGCATAGGATGCCCATGAATATTTATCAAGTCATCAAACCTCTACCTGCCCAGAAGCTCCATGACTGACTGGGCCAGATCACTGGGCCAGCTCTTTGAAAGGGATGAAAGCTAAACCAGGTTCCCTGGCCTTCAGGCACATCTCCCAGAGGCCAGAGCTGCCCTCCTCCCCTAGAGGTTACATGAAAGTGAAGAATATTTGCTCTTTGGATTCTGAAGTGGATAAACAAGTTGATGAACACTCCAAGACCCCTAGTTTTGGCCAGCAACAGTCCTAGCTATGGTACCAAAAAAAGTCAGTGACTAAGGAAAGTCTGTAACCCTCTCTGGGTGCTATTTATGTAATTTGGATTGGACAGAGCTCCACAGTAATGCCCGAGAGGCTGGCTCAGAACTGATAAGTGGGACAAAGGTACCTGGTCCCATGGTTACCACTAACAGGGGACTCTGGCTATGTTGCTGATGAGGCATCACGTGGCAGTGTCCCAACATGAGCCTCTCTGAGATAGCACACAATGAAAGAGACCATTATGCAGTTGTTTCTGCTACATCCTTGGCTGTGTGTAAGAGGAAGATTTGGACAGAATAGAGGTAGGTTGAAACCTCCATTTTTTTAAATTAATTAATTCATGGTTGCATATACCTAAGGGAGGCTGGTTTCAAATTCATTATGTAGCTGGGATGATCTTGAACTTCTCATCCTTTTAAATGCTGGGATCACAGAGCCTCACCCCCCCCACACACACAGTTTGTGCTTGCCTATGCCCTTGGAGGTCAGAAGATGTCAAATCCCCTGGAATTTGAGTGACAGATTGCTAAGAACCACCATGTAGGTTCTGGCAACGGGTCGTGGGTCTTCTGCAAAAGCAGCCAGTGCTTTTAACCACTGAGTCATCTCTCCAGCCCCTGAATTCAGCATAAAAACAATAAAAGCTACTACACATGAGACATGGGAGATAGGTAGGATCTTTTTTCACCCATGAAGAGACTGAAACTTAGGAGAGAGGTGTCCACATACAATTAGGTGTGGAGAAGATAAAGAAATATAATACATTAAAGGTTGTGGAAGCACAAGCAGAAGGGAGGTTGACTCTGGAATGGGGGTGGCAATTTTAAAAATAAGTGATACACTCCCCTCCCATATCCCTCACGATATTGATCCACTGCTCCATAAAGCAGTGTCTGGGCACTGGGATCAACCCACTTGAGTTTCTATCTTAATCTTGGTTTTGTTCATACTAAACTGGACAAGGTACTGGATAGCTGTGGGCTATCCATTTCTTTTGCTGATAGACTGGGAAAATGGACTGAGTAGAGTGAGGTAGCTCAGACATCACACTTTGCCAACATGCAGGGACTAGAGTAACACCCAAGTTAGCCATTACTCAATGAATGTTCACCCAGGGAACGGTTAAAAGTTTCACCTGCAGTTCAAGCCTTTTACCAAACACATCCAAATGGGCCCCCATTTACAATTTCCTTTATTTTTGTTTTATGTATATGGGTATTTTGCTTGTATGTGTATGTGTGCACCATATATGTGCATTGTCTGCAGAGACCTAGAAGAGGGTGTTGGATCCCTTGGGACTGGAGTGAGTTAGCTGTGAACTGCCAAGTAGCTTCTGGGGATTGAACCCAGGTCCTCTGGAAGAGTAGCCAGTGCTCTTAACCACTGAGTCATCTGTTCAGTCCCCCTTCCTTTTGCTTGTTTGTTTTTATGAGACAGGATTTTTCTATGTGTCCCTGGCTGTCCTGGAACTCACAGAGTCCCCCTTGCTTCATCCTGCTGAGCCTTGGGATTAAAATCGTACACCACTATTCTGGGCTAGGCCTCCCCTTTCAGGCTCATCATAGAACACATTATCTACAGTTAAGACTGAGTTGAGCCTTAATGGCTAGGTGTTCCCCACTATGCATTATGTGGGACTAAGAGTGTGTTCCTGAAGATGGACAATGTCGGTCTTTAATCCTGAGAGGCAGAAGCAGATGGATATCTGAGTTTCCAGGGGCTACCTAGAGAAACCGCCGGGGAGGGGGGAATGTATCCCTGGTACAGAGTCACTTGACTGGTTGGCAGAAGAGTAAAATTTGGCGAAATCATTTTGTGGAGCGCAAAGCCACAGAATGTTGGTGTGTGACGGAGATGACTTTCTGTGACTTCACACTCACCTGGCGACAATGCCAGAAGCCACCCAGGAATCTGAAGTCCCAGATCACCAGTTGCTGCGTCCCTACTGTCCCCCATCTATTTCTACCAGTGCCTGGGGCCACAGCAATGGAGTTAGGAGAAGGTGTCTTTCCTCCTTCCTTTTCTCCGGTCCCAAAGAAAAGTTTTCTCATTCTTGGGTCGTACTTCATTTTCCACAGCTGTCCAGGAATTTGATGTGGGTGCTGGGGGCCATCATCGCTATTTCTGCATTAGTTCGCCTCAACTGAAAGTGCTTTGGCAAAAGACATGTTCTTCCTTCACTGTTCCCACAGAGAAGGTGCTTCCAGGGAGGCTTTTTTTTTTTTTTTTTTTTTTTGGTTTTTCGAGACAGGGTTTCTCTGCAACTTTAGAGCCTGTCCTGGAGCTAGCTCTTGTAGACCAGGCTGGTCTCGAACTCACAGAGATCCGCCTGCCTCTGCCTCCCGAGTGCTGGGATTAAAGGCGTGCGCCACCACTGCCCGGCTCCAGGGAGGCTTTCCATAGAAAACGCTAGACAGGTAAAGCCCGCAGGAGCTGGGGCGACTGGCTCTCCAGTCTGTTGTACTTCAGATTTTAAAACAGTCAGGAAGCCTTCTTCTCCATCCAAAGCCAAAGGAGGCAAAAAACCTGGGCTAGCCAATATGGAGGAGGGCGCAGCCTGAGGTAATTGGTAGAAAACGAACTGGGTACCGAAGGGACCTTGCTGTCTTCACCTGTGAAACGACTCGCCTTTAGTTACGGGGGCCATCTTATCTGTCATCTGTCGCTGTATACACACGCATGTGCTGGATATTATAGTCGTTTGAGTTGCGATCGGAGGACTGGGCACACTACGCCGTGGAGTCCGCCTTGACCGTGAGCGGCGCTGCGGAGCGGTAGGAGCCGACGACCGGGCGCACTGGGCCGGGAAGGAAGCGCTGCCGGCGAGCGGGGCGCCAGGCTCGGCCTCCAGCGCCCTCGAGCCGGGCCGGGGCGCGCCAGTGGGGCGCTGGCGGCGGCCGGGGGCTGACCTCGAGCGCCGGAGAGTCTGCGCCCTCCCACCGGCCTGCGCTCGCCTCCCGCCGCCTCGGGTTAGGCGGCGGCGGTCAGCGCGCACCTCATCAATAAGACCTGACAGGCCGCCGGCTCCGCGGCCATCCATCAAGCCCGGGCAGCGGGTACATGGGGGCGGGAGCCAGGGCCTCCCCGAGGCTCGCTGCTCCGTGCTCACGCCACCGGGTGGCAGGCAGAACTCTCCTTTTCAGCAGAGTACTTACACCTCATTGGGTTCTCCAGGACTTAAAGATGCGCCTGGTTGCTTTGAAATGATCAGCGTGACCCCCTGCACTGCTCAGGCGGGGAAACAGAGGCTAGACTAGGTGCTGGCACACCTGGGCCTCACATCCATGCTGACGGAAACCTGAGTGCCTGTGGCACTTCACCTTGGCATCTAGATCCTGCAGCATCCACGCTGGTACAATCGTGCCCCACATATGACAAATGGAATAGGTTAAGTGGAGCTGTCAGTAAAACACCGACACATTAAAAATAATAAACTTCTGGAACGCGAGGCGTAGCTTAGTAGGTAGAGAGCCTTGCTTAGCATACCTGAAGCACGGGATTGGGATGTATCTACAGGGCCCCATACACTAGCCACGATGGCCTTGGGCAGTGGAGGCAGGGGGATCAGAATTTCAGTCATTCTTCATTTTCAGCCACACAGTTCTTCTAAGCTAGCCTGGATTACTTGAAGCTCAGTCTCAAGAGGGACGGGGAGCTCCTTGAATTTATTTAGCATTTCCAGTTTCACACTCCTTTTATCCCAAGAAGGGAACGTGCTAACCCCTCGTTTATCCGTTCCTTATTCTGATAACCAGACTCATTTCCTTACTCACAAGAAGAGGTGGATGGTAGGTAGAGACTTAAGTTTGTAGTCACACCTACAGAGTGTGCCTAGCACATAGCACGCAGATCTTGTATGGGAATTGTTACCATGCAGCTTCGTGGTAGAGAGGGACTTGGGACCTTGTGGTTAGCCTCACCCCACCCCAAGGAGGCTCACAACACAACAGGTCCTGATTTATCCAGGCCTTCCTAGGGTGGATAGAAGCTGGTGTGGCCCCACAAGGAGCCTCCTCCCCCCACCACAAATGTGGCTGGGCCAAGGTGCTCCAGCTGCGAACCCCAGCACCCATTTCACCCCTCAGTTCTTGCTTTCCCACCTCACCTTTTTTATTTTCCTATTGCTTCATTAGCAACCCCCAGGGGCTTGGACAAGGTACCCCAGGCAATAAACAGACCAGGCCAGACTGCTTCATGTCTAAAAGGAAACTCAATGATTTTAAGGGTGTGTGTCGGGGGGTGGGGGGACTTGGGGTTGTTTTGGGTGTGATTCCTCATATACTTCTCCTGAGTGTAAGGGCAGGGACAAGGCGTGAGAGCACAGGCAAGGGCAGGATGCTATCTTGTGCTGGAAATGCTGAACTTCCAGCGGTTTTTCTTGACCCATTCAGCTGCTGCTGGCAGGTGGAAGGAAAGCCTGCCGGGTTCCCTCAAGCTTTGAGGTTGGCTTACTTAGAATTTGGCTGCACAAAACCAGTCTTGCTGACTGCCTAGGCTTCCCAGCTCCACTATTCCGCCCATGTATCCCAGAGGTGGCTGCTTGAGGACTGCAGAGTGAGGGCTGCAATTGCTGTCCAGGAGGCCAGGGTAGGATCACATTAGCTCCTGCATTTGCCTTTATACAGCTTGCTGTGGTGTGTGTGTGTGTGTGTGTGTGTGTGTGTGTGTGTGTGTGTGAGAGAGAGAGAGAGAGAGAGAGAGAGACAGACAGAGACAGACACAGAGAGAGAGACACAGAGAGAGAGACACAGAGAGAGACAGACACAGAGAGAGACAGACACAGAGAAAGAGACAGAGAGAGACAGACATAAACAGAGAGACACAGAGAGAGAGAGAGACAGGGGGGGGATGGATGTGGGTGGCATACCCAGGATGGAACCTTGAGTCAGATCTGTGCAGCCAGGCTGAACAATGAGTGAAGACCAAGGCTGGATGAGTCTGCATCCCTTAAAAAAGAAGTCCAGAGCCTTCTGTGTATCTAAATCACTCTCCTGGAGTGTTGGAAGTGGGAGTCAAACAGGGGTGTGAAGCTCCCTGGAGACTGAGAGTCAGGCAGAGAGGAGAGGGGACTGAAGAATTTTATCTTGCCTCCCCAACACACACACACACACACACACACACACACACACACACACAGTCTCTCTCTCTCCCTCTCTCTCTCTCTCTCTCTCTCTCTCTCTCTCTCTCTCTCTCTCTCTCTCTCTCTCTCTCCTGCTTTTTACTCTCAGATTTATTGACATGTTCGCTCCTTATTGTAAACCTACTCCTTTTTATCATACATTCTATGTGTGTTGGCAAACACAGCAATCGTGTAAACACCAGCACAATCAAGACATCAGGACAGTCCTAGCCTGCTCCTAATTCTCTGCCCTCACCCCACCCCCACCCCTTCATGTAACTCTTTCTTACTCTGTGGCCCTGGCTACCTCTAATTTGTCTTCAGCTGATATGGTTTTGTCTTTTCCAGAATGTCCTACATACATGTTTCTTAAAATGTAGTCCACTGAGTCTTCTTTCATAGCATTGAAGACATTTTAGATTTTTTTTTTGTTGTTTTTTCGAGACAGGGTTTCTCTGCAGCTTTAAAACCTGTCCAGGCTGGTCTCGAACTCACAGAGATCCGCCTGCCTCTGCCTCCCAAGTGCTGAGATTAAAGGCATGTGCCACCACCGCCTGGCTCACATTTTAGATTCTTCATGTCCTTGGGTGTAGAAGCAGCTCATTCATTTTTGCAGCTGAACCCTACTCTGTTGCATGGATGTGCACACAGTTTATCTCTCACCTGAGCATCTCAGTTTGGAGGAATTACGAACACACCTGTAGGCTTTTAAGATATCAGGGAAAGTTTTTGGTACGTGAAACAAAACATTGAGAAGCTGGACATGTGGCTCAGCTAGTATTGGAGTGTTTTCCTAGCATGTGTGAAACTCTGGATTCAAACCCAGCTCAGAATAAAACCGGGTGTGGTGGCTCATGCTTGTAATTCTAGGACCTTGAAGGTGAGGGCAGGAAGATCAGAAGTTCAAGGCCATCCTCTATCTTCAACTACACAGCAAATTTGAGGCCTCCGTGAACCACATAAGATTTTGTTTTAAAATTAAAAATAAAATTGCCAGAGAGTGGTGACTCATGCCTTTAATCCCAGCACTTGGGAGGCAGAGGCAGGCAGATCTCTGAGTTTGAGGCTGTCTTGGTCTACAGAACAAGTTTCAGAACAGCCAGGGGCGACACAGAAACAAAAATTATTTATGTGTTTATTCACAAAGCTCTTGTTAGTCCTGTGTTACTCCAATGTAAATTACAGACAGTAGAGATGCTGAACAACCTGCAAAAGACGGGACTTAGTCCCTAACAGAGTGTAGCCGGTGGAGGAGGATGGGGAATCCGCTTTGCATTAAACTAGTCCTGTGCTTATTGCTTATGGAGCCCTCAGGGTCTCCTCAGAAAGTCCTCACCTGTTCTGCACTTCTCTGCCCCGCCCATTGGAAAGCAGTGTGGCATCAGGAAATGGGCATCTCCGGAGACTTCCTGGGAGATAGATATGGATTCTGCCCCTCTCCCTGAGGAAAGGTCCTTCTCTCTGTTTAATGAAGTGAGAAGTAGAGGCTGCTTCCTGGAGCTGGGAGCCTTTCTAGGGGCACCCGTCAGCACCCCCTCCCACACACACACATAGAAACCTATCAATTCATTTCTTGGCTCCTTGGTTCCCTTCAAATCCTTGTGTCTTAGCAATTTGTTACACATTAGCATCTCTGGGGAAGAACTCAGACTTTAAGAGGAATACACTCAGTCCCTCATCTAACCAAGGAAGGAAAAGTTGAAACCAGTCACTGAGCGCTGTGTGAGGGCCGTGGTGTAAGGCTAGCCTTACTGAGTTGTGACCGCCCTAGTCGTCCAGACTCCGGGCTGGGCTCCGTGTCCTCCTTGTGTGGAAAAAGGGTGCGGACTATTTCCCAACTGAGAGGTACTGGACTGTGGAGGAGAAGGAATGGGCACTTGGAGGGCACCTGCCGCAGTGGTGGGAAGTAGATGGACGTGGCTTTGTTGCTGGTCCTTGACTGGGAAGGGTCAGCCTGGGAACTGTTGGTCACTGGCTGGACGGCTTACCGCCAACCTCTTTCGCTCACCCTCCCCCCCCCCCCCCCGCCCCCAGCCAGCTTGCTACTGGGCCTGAGTCAGAGGGCTGTTTTTGCACTTGGGCTTCGGGCTTCCTTGACACTTTCCTGTCTCTCCGGGCCGCCACGACGCGACGCGGCGCCTGCTAGGGCGTCTTCTCTGGCTCGGGGTCACCTCTGGCTCTGAGGGTGAGGTGAAAGGTGCTGGGGTCGGCAGCGTTCGTTCCGGCCACCTTAGGGTGAGGGGGGAGGCTACCATACGGACGCAGGTCCAAGCTGGGGCTGCAAACATCAGGTCCCTGGGGACTTCCAGATTACCCTTATGTTTAGAGTTCTTGGGTGGGGGAGTGCTGGTGTACAATTGTACGGTCTGAAGATTCACCAGCCCTGTATATTTTTGTCTCGGGATGGTCCCCTCCTTTAGCACCTAGCTGTGTGTCGCAAGCTTCTACCCCAAGCCCCCACACACTGCATCTGGCATTTGACATTCTTACCTATTTGATGTGTTTTTCATCTGCATTCATTTTATGGAAAGAAGCTGGTCAGGACAGCAGCAAGTTCCCACCCCTATAAGTTCTGTACCACACAACAGTACCCAAGCAATGCAGATCGAATGACTGAAATGGATCCCAACTCTTTTTTTACTTTTCCTAGCCCTGGTCCTGAACCTCAGGTCTTCCTCCCTTCCCCACTCCCATCTCTGCCTGCTTCATTTCTGTCTCTTCCCATTTCGCTCTTGTGTCTGCCCTCACCACCCTTCAATTTTCCCCTGTTCTGGTGTTTGACAGTCCCCTGTTCCTCCAGAATTTATGGAGGGCCTTCTGAGAAATGACAGAGCCTCCCTTGGTGGGTTGCCTTTGCAGGATCACCACCACCTCCCTGTCAATCACTGCTGCATTGGTGCCTAGCTAGCTTCTCCTGTTAATCTTGACTCTAGCATCTAGTCTAACCCAGACATCCATTCTTCTTCCCCATCCCAGGGCTTCTATTGTTTCCTGAGGAATAGCCTAGATTTAGGTGGGCAATCAGGAGTTCGGGATATGAGCTACCAGGGCTGAATCAGCTCTCTGCAGATCTGCCCTTGGCCCAGAGTCCCTCTTCTGGGACTGGGTTTAAAGGCTGTGCATCACCCACGGACCAACCCATTTAAAAAGAGCTTTGTGTTCTCCCAGCAACACCAGAGATGCTAGTAACAGCCTCTCTTGCCTGGGCTACACAATTTTAATGGAGAAAAAGCAGAGCCAGAGAGGAACGTCTCTTTGAGTTTAAGGTCAGCTGGTCTACACAGCAGGACTCTGCCTCAAGCAAAACAAATGAACAACTCCTCCCCTGTTTTTGTTTTTTTTTTTTTGTTTTTTTTTTTTTCAAATTCAACCATTCCACAAACACTCATTGAACACCTACTGTGCACTGGCCTTGATTTTCACCTTAGGAAGCTTACTTTCTGGAGGGTGTGCTGGTGTGAAGGTGTCTGTCAACAACAACCAACAAATGAATTTCTAACCCCAGGGAAGAAACACCTAAGGATAAATTGAATAGACATATTTAATATCACCATAGGGAATTAATGGTGTTCTGTCTTTGGTTATAATACTACTCCTGGGCAACTTCAACTGTATAAATGAGGAAGAAAGGAGATACCACGCATGAATGAATTTGGGGTACCAGGTCACCAAAAGTATCTAAGAGGTGGCAGCTCCTACAGACAGCAGCCTGAGCCTGTTGTCTCAGGTGACCGAGCTTACAGGGAATTCCTGGGCACCCAGCAGGTGTCTGCAGCTCCTCCTCCGTTTTCCCGACAGCCGCCCTTCCCCAAGGAAGGGCGAAGGAGTCCTTAGGGAAGCCGGAAGAAGGGGGTCTGTGGGAGGAGGGGGATATCAGCAAGTCTATTTTGGGAGGACAGCTCTAGGCTCCCAGACCCGGTGGCGACCTTGCCAAGACTGGGACTCCGAACTGAAGAGCGTCCTCCCCATTCACAAAACCTCTGGCACCGTTCACAAACTTAGCAAAAAAAATTTTTTTTGCACAAGGCTTTTCGGGTTTCGTTCTAAATAAACTTTGCATTTTTAAATAGCAGACACGCGCAGTAACGGAAATTTAGAGATTAAAAAAGTAAGACGACTGTTACAGAGAGCATTTTACGGCTGCTATGAAAATATTAAGAAGTAAGACGGCAATCTCGTTTGGAGATCTGCAGCCTCCACACACACTGTCACCTAGAATTTGAGTCCCGATCTTTCTGGGTCGTTTTAAAGATGGCGAGGGTAACTTTGTCTTCCTCATCCTTGCTCGGCGGTGTTGTTTTCCCAAAGAAAAATGAAACAGGAGAGTGACCTGTAATTTAGAAGTGACTGTAAAATAAGCCATTGACTGATCTCCAGACTGGAAGCACCTGAAATATTTCCCGAGGTCTGTGAGAAAGGCACGGCTTTGGCTTGCAACACTAAACAATTCTTTAAAAGCGAGAATGTTCTTAAAGAGTTACTTCCTCCTGGGGTGGACCGACGGCAAGATCCGACCCTCGGTGTGGGGCTAGTTCTGGGGTTTGTATGAATGGGGAGTTTATATCGATTCCTTTTCCACCTGGAATCCCATGTGTCGATGGCCCAGGGTTGGGGGAAGAGTGCGTGCGTGGGGGTGGGGGGGGCTACACCGGCGCGGCCTTTCTAGTTAATTGGTTCTTCATTCTTCCTTGAACAGGATGGGGTGCGCCCAGCTGCTCACTTCGAGTTTTCTGCTTGTTCAGGGGATCTCGCGGTGTGGGCTATCCGTCACAGAGGGGGAGGGAGATGGTGTCTGTGGCATCTGGCTCCCCCTGGGGAATTGGGGAATTCCAGGACACTGTCTGGCAGCACACCGCTTTCGTTTGGCGCGGGTCTCTTTGCACGACGAACCCAACGCCTTTTGCCTCAGGGGCACATCTGCATCAGGGATGCGCGTTCTATGGGGCCAAGGTGGACTTCTGTAGTCTTCCCTCTGGCTCCTGTTTCCGATTACAGGACACTGGAAACTGTCCAAGCTTCAGATTCTTTCCGGAACTCGTTTTTCTCTCACTGCGTGGCTCGTGAGTCGATTCCTGCCCAATAGTCATCCGCCTCCTGAAACGCTGGCACTGTGGCTCTCGGTTCAACGTCGCCCACGGTTTAAAACAAACTACACGGATCCCAGGGGGCACCGTTGGTGCCGGGATCTTGGAAGGAAACCTCCCTTGGTCTCTGTGTGAAGTCCAACATCTGCTGTTTATTTTTTTCTTCGAGGGAATTCAAGTCCCAATTCCTCCGTACGGTCGTATTCAAATTACAGTTTCATTTCTACTAGCTCACAGATGGGTTTTAGTCTCAGGATCCTCCATGGAGCAAGAAATAAATTCATTATTTGGTGTTGCAAGGATTATTGAAGAGTACAGCTCACTTAAGCCCATCTTATTATGGAAAACTTCAGACACTCCACCTCCCCCATGAGCAAAAAGATTTAAAAGGTGGGAGGTGAGCCGGAACGTTGCTGCCCAAAGGGCAGAAATCTTGAGAAAGGAAAGCGGAAAGGAGAACGTGAGAGAGGTTGGGCCACCCTTCCCCGTCCATCCCATGGACATCTTCCTTAAAAATAGCCAAGTCTGAGCCTTAGAGTGCCCAGCCCCCCTCCTCCCAGCGGCCTCCCTTAGTCTGAGAGGAGCCTGGGAACCTCTAGAGGCAGCCGATAACCCCCGTCCAGCTTCAGCCAGCAAGGCCTTGAAATGCTCCCTGCTCCTGGCAACGCGTAGAGGTCGCCTTGGTTTCTCTGGTTCCAGCAAAGGAAGGGAGCAACTGAAGGGTCGGAGGGAAAGAGAGGGAGGGAGGGAACGGGGGCAAAACTAAAAGCGCCCAAGAAACACGTCTGGTTTGACTCTCAGCCCACACACCGGGAGAAATTTGGTGTGTGGGACCCAAAGTGTGGGGGTTAAGTCACAGGAAGCTGGAACAAATGTCTCCGTCCCAGGCGCCTGGCAGAGTAAAAAGAATTGTCTGGGGCCTTGGGGCTCGCAGCTCTCAGCCCAGCAGGAGACGGCCTGCTGGGGGCCTGGGAGGGAAAAGTGGCCCCGGAGAGCCCGGGTTGTAGCTGGCAGCAAGCAAAAGCTAAGAATCACGCGACTCTCTTAAAGATTCCACTCTAGTTTCTCAACAATCACAAGGAGCAATATCCCCAGCCTAACTCGAGGGCATTCTTTTTTATTTTATTTTGGTTTTTTAAGACGGGTTTCTTTGCATAGCCCTGGCTGTCTTAGAGCTCGCTCTGTAGACCAGGCTAGCCTCAAACTCAAAGATCTGCCTACCTCTGCCTCCCGAGTTACTGGGATTAAAGGTTTGTGCCACCACCGTCCCCAGGCAAAAACAGGACTACCCGCCTGCTAGATTGAACAGTCTACCAGCTGAGCTATGTCCCCAGAGCGGCCGCACTCCTTCTAAACCGTTAGGAGCTTAGTTTAGGGAGCGGTACGTGTAGTGAAAGCGCCAGGACACCACCTCGCTAAGGCCCAACCCACACACAAGGGAGAATGTCCCTGGCAGCGGCCAGAGACCTTGGGGACCCGGAGGAGTGACACTTGGTTGCTCCCTCAGACACTAAACCTCAAGCCCCAGGCTTCGTGGTGACAAACAAAATCAGAAATGCTGGCCCTGGTCCCTAACCTTAGTACATTTTGATCTATGAGGGTTGCTACAGAAAGGCAGATCTGAGACCTATGGCACACAGGTGGGGGGTAGGGAGGGGGAGAGAGGAGGGAGGGAGGGTAAGGGAGAGGGAACGAGAGACTTCTTCCGTGGGCTTCCGAGGCTTCGCGTCTCTCCTGCTCACCGGGTGACGGAGAATTCCTTGTAAATAAAGCAAGGGCCATACCATTCTCTTCGTGCATCTGAGAGGCTCAAATCCGAGTTTGCTCGGGGAGGTCTCTGATGCCCAGCGAAGGCCTCTGAGATTCCCCAGAAGACCGTCCCTAAAACTTTACCAGACCTCGAACCTGTGGCGCCCGATCCTGTCCAAATACTGTTTAAAATGGTGTGGGAGGTGGGGGGCTGGACCCTAGTCATGAGACCCCAGATTCCGGGGCGTCAAAGGGCTCAAGCTGGCTGCACCCCAGGCGATGTCGGTGAGTCAGACCAGAGAGAACAGGACTTCAGCAGCTCAGGACTGGTGAAGTTTTCTCTCCTCCCTTATGGCCGCTCTGGACCTCGGCCCCTTCGGTTTGGAAAAGAATTCCCCCAGCGCAGCCGCGCTCAGTCCTTCCTCTGGGATTTTCCTGAGATCCCCACAGGTTGGCTAAGGTCCCACGGGTTTTTCCTTTCAATCCGCTCAGCGTCCCAACCTGTCCCTATCTCCTGGGGTGTACCGGCCGGCGATGGCAATCTGCGGTCGATATCCGACGATGGGAGCGGATGCCTTCCCTAGCTCTCTGGCTGAGCGGGTTTCTTACCGGGTGGTATATTCCAGCCCTCTTCTAACTCCTCTAATCTTGTATGAGAAACCAGTGCTGGGGAGGGAAATGCGGCCTTAAAAAAAAAAGTTAGTTTAACCCAAAGCGTGAGAGCCACCAGCGAGTTGTTATCTGCAGCTGAAGGCTGTGGTAATCGATGGGTTATTTTTACGCGGTAATAGGGCCCTGTGATTGCTCTATTAACCTTTAGACCTGTCTGAGGGACTCTCCCCTCACCGCCCCGCTGCGCCAGGGCCTGCAGGCCCTGACGCCGACTCCAAACTCAGGTCTGACACCCTCCCTGCCCCCCACTCTGTGGTGGTGGGGGGGACTCCAGCCCCCTAGATGAGTTTTAACGTTGGAGACAGGCTGCTCAAACCCCCTCCTCGTTCTTTTGATTGGATCCCAGTCGCGGAGGGCTGAAAAGAGCACAGGGACAGATGAGAAGGGACAGGAGGCCGAAGGAGTTGGAAGCATTTGGTACGCGTTTTGTATAAATACATAAACTCCTGGGCTGGTGGCGGGTTCTCGGCGCCTTGCAGTCTCCACCGGCTGGTGGAAAGGTGAAAAGGACTCTTGGGTCTCTAGGCACAGACCTTAAGGTCCAGTTCGGGTTTTAGTACCTCCTGACGCTCTCTCGAACGCATTTCAGGGGCAGGGTAGTCTGAGGCTAGCTAGGTCCCCCGGGTGACCCAGTGGCCCCACGGGCGACCGAGAAAGAGCCCAGCGCGCGGGGTCACCTTCCCCTCTACCAGCCCCGCCCCTTGCCCACCGCGCCTGAACGTAGACCACTGAAAGTGGGAGGAAAGAGAAGGAACTAGTGATTAAAACAATCCTTGGCCGAGCAGCGCGCCGCCAGGCTGTCGGACAACGCCGTGGGCCGGGGTCGGCACCGTACTGAGCGCTTTGGTTCTCCGAGGTCTGTGCTTGTGGACTTTGCCTGTTGGGGGAGCTTTGGGAACAGCCGGGTTGGCGGACGCCCGGCGGAGGTGCAGCCGCCGCCGCGCACCCCCGCCCCCCGCGCTTGCACGTGACTCCTTCAGGCCAGTCAGCGCCTACGAGCCCAGTGCGGGGGCCGGGGGACCTGAGCCGGGAGCAAGGAACAAGCCGGAGGCCGGCACAGTGGCCGCCTGAGGCTCCGCCGCCACTGCAACTACGAGGGTGCTGGGAGGTCGTGCGGGCTCTCCGAGAGGCTCGAGCTGGCCAGGTAGGGCTCCCCCACCCCCTGCTCTTTTCTGGGGCAGGCGAAACTCACCAGTCTTCTGCCCTGGTTTGTCTGGAACAGGGAGGGAAGCAGCTAGTAAGTGGGAAAGGAGCCGCCGGTCCCTGCAGTGACCCCAGATTGGCTAAAGCGGGATCCACTTTTGACTTTGGCCTAGCAAGCACTTTATTTAAATCGAGTGAGAGCAAAAACCGAAGGGTGCTCGCGAGCGTGCGTTTGGATTGTTAGTGAGAAACTTGATCCCTTTTAATCGGTCCTGTGTGCAGATTCTCCAGTTCAGTTTTGCGCCCCACAGGCCAGAGCCCGTGTAATCTCTCTGACCGATCGACCTGAGACAGGCAGGCCGCATAGCCCCCACACTTTGGGGTCGCACTCGAAGGAGTATCTCCAACCTGCGACACGGGAAATGTGGAGTGGCTGTGGCAGGCGACAGTAGGACCTGGCGGGGGAGGGCTAGAGGCACTCGGAGTTAGGCTCAGCGACCTCCCGACATTTTCTGCTTTCTCCTGCTTTTTAGTTAACCTCGGCAAAGTCTAGACTAAGGCCCATGGATTGCGTGTGCTGCGCACTGCTGACTAGCGCCCACCCTCACTGCCTCAGAGAGAAAGCAGCCCAGGGCCGAAACCCCCACGGCGGACAGCAGGGATGTTCCTGGCTAGCCGCCTCTAGCTCCCTCATCCATATATTATATCGCTTGGATGTGGCCTGAGAGTGCGTGAGCAGTTGTTACCACTTGGGAGAGGGATGTCTAGATGGCCAAATTTCACCAGGTGGAAGGAAGAGGGGCTTTTCGGTTCTAAGGAAGAAGGTAGCGAGGGACGTGAGCCGTTGGCAGAGCTAGGGCAACAAGGCCGCGCTGCTGGGAAGCACCTGGGAGTTTATTTCCTGTACCTTTGGAAAAGGAAGGCAGGCAGGAATGACGCTTCGTGTGTCCAAAGAAAGAAAAGCTGCGTGGTGAGGCCGGCCGAGCTTCGTTTCTGAAGCCAGTATATTAGTTGGTTGGTGACAATTCTCAGTGTGGCGGGGTTAGAGCGACCGCGTGAGCGCGAGCCGCAAAAAACGCGAGCCGCACGGAAAAAAATCTGTAAAGGGACCCTATATGGCGTGTTGCATTTTCCAACTCTCAAAAAAAAAGTCCCAAAAGAAATGTGGGCTAAATTATGAAAAGAGAAGATATTTGCTTTCTGTTTGGGAACTTGGGATGAAGTTCGTGGAGTGATTCGAAAGACAGAAAACTCTGGGCCTGGCTGGACTACTGTGGGAATGTGGAGTTCGCTGGGCCCGCTCACAGGCGGGAATCCACTTAAGGGAACGGTGTCTGGCCTTTCCAGAAAGAGAACAAGAATTTTCTCCACCTTCTATTGTTCTAGTTACCCAACTTCAGGTTAAAGTATCAGTCATTTGAAACTGCAGAGCGCTTCGAAACGTAAGCCTGAGATCCCAAACTGATTTAGCGCTTGCATTTTTTTCAAACTTGCAAATTAGATTACAGAACTAAATCCCTTCTTTATCAGTCGAGAAAAGAAAATTTACAAACCTTTTTTACAACTTCCTGAGTTGAAATTACAGAAATTACAATTAGTTAGGCCAACTACTTGATATAAAATATTGAATGTGGACGGGCGGTGGGGGTGCACACCTTTAATCCCAGCACTCGGGAGGCAGAGGCAGGCGGATCTCTGTGAAATCGAGGCCAGCCTGGTCTACAAGAGCTAGTTCCAGGACAGGCTCTTAAAAAAAAAAAAAAAAAAAAAAAAAAAAAAAAAAAAAAAAGCTGCAGAGAAACCCTGTCTCGAAAAACCAGAAAAAGAAAAAAAAAAGAAAAAAAAAGAGCTAGTTCCAGGACAGGCTCCCAAAAGCTACAGAGAAACCCTGCCTGACGGGGGTGGGGGGGGGACAAAACAAAACAAAGAACAAAAACAAAAAAGTAAGCAAAAAAATGAATAATGAATATTTTATCAATGTAATTCTATTATTTGCATATCGAAACCCTGAAATTTCTAGGAAGTTTTAAGCTTTTTGTCTTTCCTTCTAAAGGAAGAGTTGACGACCTCAGGTCAAATTTCGTGTACCCATCCTCCAGTCAGACTCACTAGAAGGGAATGTCCAACTGTCTAGCCAATAATTTATTGTATATTTTGAAAAAGTAAATACTAAACAATTTATCAGTCACTGTGTGACAGCGCACTTTGTCATGTGTCCATTTCTGCTAGAGATGATGCAAAGATAATGAAAAAATTAATATGTATATTAAATGTCCCTTTCCAGAACTTTTGCAGTAATTAAGATGATGGTTTATGGTTAAGTATAAGCTACATCCCAGGCACTCTCTTGCTATGTATTAGAGATCGGCAATAATAGCTGTTCTACAGAATCTTCTAGGTGCCTGTTGTAACAGGTTTCTAAAGTCTGGCTATGAATGTTCTGTGTGTATTAAATTATAGTTGCCACCTACAATCCTCCAATGACTATGAGACACAGGTACCTTTAATATTTGCACTTTACAGATGAGGGCCTGGGGTGTATAAAATTATTTATTCAGGGAGTGGCGGACCTGGGCTTGTATCTAGTTCGTTTAATATTCTGGCAAATGCATTGTTGCACTAAAAAGAAAGAAACAAACAAGCAAAGAAAGACAGAAAAGGAAGTTAAAAAGAACAGAGAGAAATCAACCCAAAGAGGCCGCTTCTTAAAGGAAAATGAATGTGTATTGGGGATTGAAAATACTCCAGCATCCCCAGCCGTGTATTTTTTTTGGGGGGGGGGGGCCTGCGGCAAGTTTCAAACTCACCTACACTTCAGTTCCCTCTTAAGTAAAAATAAGGAAATTTAGACACCTTTACTTCATGGAGGTCCCCCCCCCACACACACACACCACCATATTCTCTGGTAATGCCCAACACGGGATGCCTGGAAGAATGGGATCAAGTACAAGAATCAATTCTGCTTTGATAGATTCAATCCCACTGGAAAGAGCCAGCTTGAGTGCTTCCCTGAGTTCTGTAGTGACCTTGTTCAACCCTCCTGCTTTTCTGGTCCCCGTATACAGTCTGCAAAGTGTTTAAAATGTAACTATTTGCAGAAACGTGTGGCCTGTCTGATTTGACACCCACATGGTGCACGGTAGATTAAGGAGTTTCACAATCCTTTTTATGGGTTCGCCGACACTTGCTCATGTATAAACATTTAGATTCTACCTCTAGGTGCTCTTTTTTAAGATTGCAAACAAAACTTTTCGTAGGTTGCTGGTTTTCATAAAGTTTGTCACCCCCTTCCCCACGCCAGCCCTGCCCCAATCTACAGTTCTTTCTTGTTTGAGGAAAGGTGAGGAACCAATTGAAAAATACAAAACGATGGAGATCTTTTGAGTCACTAGCGTTCCCTGGAACTCCAAACCTTGTACTTACAGAATACTCTGGACAAAAAAAAAAAAAAAAAAAAAAAAGAAAGAAAAAAAAAAGAAAAAAAGTGTTTGGAGAATAAGGTAAAATTAAAATCCTTCCTGATAAGCAATATAAAAATAATTGGCCCTAATCGCAACCGAGAACTGCCTGCCCGAGACCCCGGGTTTCTTAGGTCGTCCTCCAAGAAACTTGCCACTGGCAGCCTGATCCGGATCGAACAAAGGCCGAGGCTGTACCGCGAGACCACAGGAGCCGGGCTAGAGAAGGGCGGTTTCATTCGCTGTGCTGGAGAAGAGCAGGAAAACCGGAAAGCTGACCGAGGCTCTGAAAGTCTTGGGCTGAACTCACCTGTGGTTTATTTCCTCTTTCAGGACTGCCACGGCAGTGAAGAGTCGAGGCTTCCTCGGCCCTCTTCGCTGGAGCCCTGCTGGAACTAGCGGTATAGCCTGGGCTTGCAACAGGCGGAGTGCAGCGACTAGGCACATCCGACCGGTGGGTGATCCGAAGGACTGCTCAGGGAGTTCGAGCCCAGCCTCGGCTACGTCCTGGGGCACCTCCAGCCTCCCGGCCCGGGAGCAAAGTCAGCCCTTCTGCACTAACTTCTGGAACAACAACAAATCCAATTTGGGATTTTTTTTTTCTTTTCTGAGCAAACCAGAGCCTAGAGGTTGCTCCTCTCATGCTGGATTTAATTCGTATATAGTTTGAGCGTGTTGGGCCTCTCCCAATTGATTTTTGATCTCCGTTTTCGTGACAGTTCCGCACACCTACATTCTAATTCTTGTCGCTTTGGTCTGCTGTGCCCGCGTGGCTCATTGACACGCAAGTGAAGAGAGGACATCGACGCGCAGAGCTTGGGGCCATGTACCAAAGCCTGGCCATGGCCGCCAACCACGGCCCCCCGCCCGGCGCCTACGAGGCGGGTGGCCCCGGCGCCTTCATGCACAGCGCGGGCGCGGCGTCCTCGCCGGTCTACGTGCCCACTCCGAGGGTGCCCTCCTCTGTGCTAGGCCTGTCGTACTTGCAGGGAGGAGGAGGGGGCGCCGCGTCCGGAGCCGCCTCGGGTGGTAGCTCCGGGGCCGCCCCGTCGGGTGCGGGGCCAGGGACCCAGCAGGGCAGCCCAGGCTGGAGCCAGGCTGGAGCCGAGGGAGCCGCCTACACCCCGCCACCCGTGTCCCCGCGCTTCTCCTTCCCGGGGACCACTGGGTCCCTGGCGGCCGCAGCCGCTGCTGCCGCGGCTCGAGAAGCAGCAGCCTACAGCAGTGGCGGCGGAGCAGCGGGCGCGGGCCTGGCTGGCCGAGAGCAGTACGGGCGTCCCGGCTTCGCGGGCTCCTACTCTAGTCCCTATCCGACTTATATGGCCGACGTGGGTGCATCCTGGGCAGCAGCCGCCGCCGCCTCCGCAGGCCCCTTCGACAGCCCAGTCCTGCACAGCCTGCCCGGACGGGCCAACCCTGCCCGACACCCCAATCTCGGTGAGTACTGAAGGGACTTGAGTCCTGTCTGGGGCATTCAGCTTTCCCAACTGTTGGGGAGGATCCTTGATGCGATGAGCCTCCTAGGAAGGCAGCCTGGAAGCGGGAGGCTTGTGGTGGTGGTAGTGGGCCATCGTGGTGACCTAGTGGCCTAGGCACTAGAGTCCAGAAAGTTCTGTAACTGGGTGGACTGGTCTGCACAGCCTATGGGCGACAGTGAGGGGTGTCGGGCTCTGTAGGGTCAGCTGGATCAGTCTGGCGGTCTGATCCCAGGGATTCAGCCCCCCACTTCCTCCATCCCTTCTTCTGAGTCCTCAGCAAACCGAGACCTGCGCCATTTGGCAGCCAGGTTGGAGGATCCCTTAGGGTGGCAGATGACTTTCCGGTGGGGGGTTTTCACACCCGGAAATAATGACGAGATCAGTAAAGGAGACCGCCGCCAGAGGTGGGTTAAACCTCCAAGTTTCCTCGGTCGCACTGTGGGGTCTCACGGAGCCACGCCCCTGCTCAGACCTTAGTGCAAAGGAGCTTCTTTAGAACGTCTGAGTTAAATGGAGACTTTGTAGGGCTGCAGCGCCTAGAGGCGCCTCTTCTTAGGAGGGCTTGGTTAACATGAACGACGGCCAGTATTATTCCCGTTCAATGTCAGACTCGAAGGGACTGCTAACTTGCCCCTCTTACCCAACCAACACATTGGCATTTCAGAAGAGCCCTGGGCACTTGGGCTGGGGAAAAAAAGGAAAAAAGCTGTCCACTAGTACAAAATACCCAAATTCGTGTAGAATTTCTAGAAAGGGTTGGAGGTGGCCTTTGGATGGAGCTGGCTCTTGGGGAAGGGAGGAAGTGCAGACTTGAGAAACAAAGTTAACATTTATTGACTACCTACTAAGTGCTAAAGCCTTTTGCGTTTGCTGTCACTTTGAAGAGTAAAGTCTATCTCCTGCCCCTCCCGGTGCTAGGTTGTCTCCTGAGTAGAGGCACTGGCTTTGAAGAGGTTTAAAGTTATTCTCTGACCCTGGGTGGCCATGGTAGGTCCCCAGGAGGGGGGTCTAGTCAAATATACATCCCAGGTAAACTGATTAACTGGTGGAGGTGGCGCCAGGGCTGGGTTTGTAGCTGCCAGTGTCCTCCTGTCCGATCCCCTCCTCCTCCCCCAGCAGGCAGGGCCAAGCAGATGGCAGGCTAAGGAAGGGGGATAAGAGCACCAGTAGGGCTCAGACCTTTGAGACAGAGCAGGGTGGTTACTTCCACGTGGTGGAGGCTGGAGGCTTTGGCCCGCATTCTTAAAGAGGCCAAGTCCCCCCCCCCCAACCCAACCCCTAGCTTAAAATAAGAAGCGATGAGCTGAGTGTAATGACACATGACTGTAATTCCAGAACCGGGGAGGATAGCCTGGGCTACACAGCAGACCCAGTCTAATTGAAAAAAAAAATGTTGGAGTTAGAATTTGGTGTTTGGATACAGCAAAGAGTGAAGTCCCCATCTAAAGATGAAGAAGACATTCTGGTATTCAGTTTATAAATCCAAAACAAAGTGAGATTGTGTGACTGTACATGTGAGCCTGGGGGCTGAAGAAGGTTCCCCAAATTCCAGGGTCTACACACAGCCAACCAAACAACAGAGGACACCTCTCCCCCTGAGAGCTTGTGTTGGACTCTCATCTCTGTGGTACCAGGCAGTCCACAGAGCCACTGCTTTCAGTTAAGTGTTTAAAGAGGTGCTCTGGGATTGCCATGCCATGAGGGGGCCTAGGCAGTTTGAGAACCCATTGTCTTTCTTTGATATATTTGGGGGATATACTCATTTTTTATCACACAGCCTCCAGAGGATCTGGCCATCTGATGGCGTTACTTTAGTTAAAAGTGCTCTCTGTGAAGATGCTTTCTTCTTTAGCCCCATCCCAAGACAGAGAATCAAACAGAGTCCCTGACAAGGGCTCTACCACTGAGAGACAGTCCCAGCCGCTGTCCCTCCACATGCCTTATATACTTATATACAATACTTATATACATGCCTTATATAAACTTATATACATGCCTTGCCTATGCATGGACATTAGTAAATGCTTGGTAGCCTTAGTGAGAATCAACCATCCGACTAGCTGATGGTACCAAGTGATGGAAGGGTGAAAAGAACAGATTCTCTGATGCCTATTGCAAGGTCCTCTTTGGATGGATGTCATGACCACCAAGCTCATGTAGAGCCCCCAACCTCAGTATCACGTGGCTTTGGGCAAGCTGTCTACCTCTGTCCATCTCATCTCATGCTCTGTGGAGCGGCCTCAGTTCAGCTCAACTGGTTTCAGAGCTGTCCGGAGTTAGGCGGTCTGTGTGATGTCTAGTAACTGATCTTTTACAAATGATGGCTGCTTTTTATTACTTTTTCTAGGACTAAAGGGCTTCCTAGGACTTGAGAATTTTAGTATTAAGCCTGTGATAGTCCCTGCTGAGCAAGGATGGTTGGCTCCCCTAAGTAGACTTGAGAACGTAGAAATGACTCACCATGTGGTAAGGTAAGGGGAGATGACCAGCAAAGCTGAGGAAGCGGGAAAGGAACGTCTCCCTGAAAGCCTGGAAGTCTTCACCTAGGTGGCACCATCTGCCCTGGGTCTTGTCACTTCAACAGACGTTTGCCAGGAAAGGAACCTGAACCTGCGGTTTAAAAAAGGAAGGGAGAGAGAGCCATCCACTCACTAACGTGACACATACGTAGAACCGTAGAACAATACAGTAGCACAGCTTGTGCTTTGCTTCAATAATAGATTCACCTCCAAAGGTAAATCTCAGAGACTACTTCCTAAGTAATTTGTATGGAGGAGAAATAAGCAAATACCACTATTCTTTTCTGTGAAATTGAACTGTTTTGCTATTAACATTGACATCTAGCAAGTTCTTGTGTTGGCTATGAGAATAAGGCAGAAGTCGAAAGGATCAACACCAACAGGGGCATGTGAAAAGACGACCTTGGCAAGAAAGAGATTATTACACCCTCACTGTAACGTACGTGAACTTTAGTTCATTCCAAGTTCAACAGACCCAGGACCCTAAAGTAATTTGTTGGAAGCATTAGTTAGACACAATAATGGAATTCTGTGACCTTCCGGAGGCAGGTACAGAGTCTTACTCATAGGTAGGTGCCTGGCACATGCTGGGCTAGTAGCAAATATTTGAGTAAAGATCTGGGAGGTAATTGCCCCAGGACTCTGCCCTGCCCTGGTCAAACCACACAGAATGGCTACCGGTGTCCTTAAGAAGCAGACTAGAGCTGGGTGTGGTGGCACACACCTGTGACCCCAGAACTCAGGAGGCTGAGGCAGGAGAAATGAGCACTCGGGGCTAGTCTCGGCTACATAGCAACTCCCTGCTTAACAAAAGGAAAAAAAAAACAGAACTGGAGAGTCTCAGAGAAGAAGAGATCAGGATGGGGGAGCACTCTGAAAACCTGGGACCACTGGAAAATGCTGGGCTCTGCCTGGTACCAGAAATGAAGGGCAGAGGCTAGAAGACGGTATCAGATGCCCTGGAACTAGAGTTAAGGGTCGTCGTGAACCACCATGTGGGTGCTTGGATTCAAATCCAGGTTCTCTGCAAGAGCAACAAGTGCTCTAAACTGCCGACCCATCTCACCACTCTGGGATAGATTCTTAAAGCAGAAGATTTTTATTGCGTGTACAACATATCACAGACTAATAGATTTTTGTGCCCGTTAAGGTTTGTATAGACGTAAAACCAAAAAATAAGAGAGAGATTGAAAGAGAAATTAGACATAAATAGACCTTGAAAGACATGCCATGCTTGTAGCTGTTACTGGGATATCTAAGAAATAGAACTTTCTAAGGAAGAGTTATTCTTTGGTGTCTTAGAGACATAAGCAATCCTACTATTCTTAAAGGATCTAAAAAAAATGGAGTTGCTAGAGGGTTCAATGAGACTAACAGGAGGAAATCAATGTGTGTTTTGCCTAGCGCTTTTGAAACAAGTGAAAAAAGTGTTCTTCCATCTTGCTTGGGTGCGGCACGTAAGGTGTTAGGTCAGCAGAATCTGCCGTGTTTGCTAGGTCTTTGGGGGATTGCTTTATCAATTAGACCAGTTGCTTTCAGAGCTGGTTTGCTTAAACGGGGAACACTGTGATCTCTGAAGTAGCCTGTTCAGTTCGAGAACAATTTGTCAGTCTTCAAGAAAATCAAAGTTGTTTAATTTTCCGGTTACCACCCTGAGCCAGTCAATCAGAGTGGGGGCTGGTTTGTGCTGCTAAGTGGAGAACCAATTAAATAAGGAAGGTGTGTTGGAGTGGCCTGGGGTGCGTCTCTGCCTCCAGTGACACTTGTCGCTTGCCGGATTGTGTCCCATGAAAAGGTCAGGCCACATTTGCTGGGGGAATGATGTTCAGGAGACAGTTTCAGATAACGCCTTCTTCTATTCCCCTCCCTGCTATTTCCCCCCCTTCTTCTTCTTTAAATGCACTAAGAAAACAAACACAGGGTGAGGTATGGGGGACGGGAACTCTGATACCTGTGGGTGGGAATGTTCGTTGGTATGACCTTTGTAGAGAGTCCTCAGTAAACCAAATTACAGAGTAGATAGCTTTGACACTGAACTTTTGACTTCAAACAGTTAACTCTGGGGTGCATATTCGCTACATTGGCATCCACAATAACAAAATCCAGAAGTAACATAAATGTGCACCATCAGGGGATTGTCTTCATATGCTGCGCACACACCTGTGCAGAGAAGATGATGGCAGTGTGTATTGGACCCCATAAGATTCCTCCCGAGCCACTTGGAAGTGCTGGAGGTGTGTGCAGCACCTACATTCTTGGTGTCAAAACATGGGAAAATACATTGTATTCATTTGAGAGTACACAAATTATCTCTGGGAGCCCCCATCAGGCCATAGGTAAAGAATTTGTAACATTGATAGTCTATAGGGAATCCAAAGGGTAGGAGGAGGAGGATGAAGTTGGGGAAGGAGCTTGCAACAGTCATGGATGTTGTAGAACTGAAAACACCCTTTTGATCAGCTTAGCCACTTTGGTAGTCATTTTTGCGCTTCATAATTCTGCCAAATAATAAAAACATTCTTATGTCTAGCAAGATGGTCCAGTGATTAAAGGAGCTTGCTTGCCTCCAAGCCCCACAACCTAAGTTTGATTCCTGGATCCACATCATAAGAGGGGAGAACTGAGCCCTGAAGGTTCTTCTCTGACTGCCACACGTGCACTGTGATACATGAATGGACATGCACAAACACACATACAGTAAATAAATAAAATATAAAAAGATCTTTGAAAATACACTTAAACTCTGGGGAACTTAGTTTTGATGTCATTTTTAAACATTTAAATTGTATTTATTCATACACACATATAATATATATATATCTGTCCCCCTTCCCCTCTCTGTGTGTGTCTGCCTGTCTGTCTATGTGTCTGTGCCTGTGTGTATGCACATATAAAGGTCAAACACCAACTTGTTATGGAATCTGTCTTCTCCTTCCACTGGGGGAGTTCTGGGGATTCAGCTCGGGCTGTCAAGGTTTGGAGGAGAGTGCCTTTCCCCACTGAGCCATCTAGCTGGCCCTGCTATGCTTTCCTTTATCATCATAGCAAGTTTTCATATGCAGTTCAGTGCTATAGGCTCAGCACTGCTGTGCAATGGATCCTGAGGATGTTTTCCATCTTACAGAACGGCAACAGTTCCTCATTCTTTATTTCCCTAGCCACCAGTGCCCTTCATTCCGCTTTCCATGGCTGTGAATTTGATTGCTCTCCCTACATCCTATGAGCAAATTACATCATACTTTTGTCTTTTGTGTAAGGCTGTATTTTGCTCAACGTCGCGTCTTCGAGGGTCGCCCAAGCTGTAGCATATGGCAGATGCCTTCTTTCAGCTGAGGAGGGTTTTACTAAGTCACCACATTTTGTTTACCCAGTCACACCTGACTGGCTTCCACCTGCTGCTGGGTGTCCTGTTGCTGGGTGTCCTGTTGCTGTGGATGTGCAATGGAGCCTTTTGAATTCTGAAAAACAGAATGATGTGATCCACTTTTAAATGATATTTAACTGGATGGTCAAGATTGCTCCGTGGATAAATGTCTTTGCTGTTGGACAGTGCAGTCCTGACAACCTGAGTTTGATACCCAGAACACATGCAAAGATGGAAGCAGAAAACTGACTCTGAGGTTGTCCTTAGACCTCCACACCCACCATGGCATGTGCACACCACCCAATAATAATGAAGAAAAAAATCAAACCAGTTGAGCTTTTACAAACAGACACATTACTCATGGAAAAATTTTAAGAGTGTTTACAGACAGGAAAAGCACATTGAATTCGATTTTTTTTTTTTTTTTGGTCTGACGTTTCTTTACAAACTCCTGGGATTTCCCCATGCCCTGTTTCAATATCCTTAACCTGTACCCTGAATCTGGCTTTTGACTTTGGTCCTTTACTGAGGACAGATCTATCTCATGCTGTGGCAGGAGGTAGGTCAGCAGCAATGAGGCACAAACACTTATACCTGATAGTTAGTGATCACTTCTGATGGGCGAGCCTCCTTCAGGTGATATTAGGACCAGAACCTGCTGGAAAACCACTAATCTTTTAAACTGGTCACCTAAACTACCTTTTAAAATGCTGGAGTTGGTGCTGGAGAGACTACTCAGATGGTAAGGTGTTTACTGTGCAAGCAGGCAAACCCTAGTTCAAATCCCCAATACTCACATAAAGGTGGGTATGGTATTGCATGTCTATAACCCTGGTGCGGGGACAGCGGGGATGGGGGGAGCAAGTAGATCCCTGTAATTCATTGGCCAGTCTAGTCAAATCAGTGAGCTCCAGGTTTAGTAGCAGACCCTCAAAAGTGAAGGCCAGCAAGATGGCACTTACCTGCCAAGCCTGATATCCTGAGCCCAATCTCCAGAATCCACATGGTGTAAGGAGAGAACCAGCTTCCCCATGTTGTCCTGTGACTTGCATATATACACCATGGCATGTGCATCCCCTCCCCCAAAATAAATTAAATGTAATTAAAAAAAAATAACGTTGAGAGTGTCTGAGGCAGACACCAGAAGTCACCCTCTGATCTCTCTGTCTCTGTCTGTCTGTCTGTCTGTCCACCTCTCTCTCTCTCTCTCTCTCTCTCACACACACACACACACACACACACACACTCACTTCACACTTATGGAGCTGTGCTAAATTTAGAAAAGAAGCCACTGCAAAGGTTGTTGCTTCTGCTGACTGAGAAAAAAATAGATAAAGAGACAGATAGATGGATGGATGGATGGATGGATGGATGGACGGACGGACAGACGGACGGACAGATGGATGGACAGACAGACATACAGATAGAGACAGACAGGGAGAAAGGGAAGGTAAAAGAAAAGGAAGGAGGGAGGGAGGGCTGTGGAAGTTTCCTTGCCTTTCTAGAAGCCTGATTCTTTTGGTCTGGTCTGCTGCTATGAGAACTTCCAGGGCACTGGTTGACCTTTGGTAGATCATGACGAGGCCTCGTCGAGCATTCTCCGAACTGATTACTCACATTTTATTGGCTATCTAGACAGCTGCTCTTTTGTCACCTTCTGAAGCAAACAGAAAGATAATATAACCAGGGATACTAGGAATTAACCTCCAGTCTGTTACAATCTATGTAAAATAAATTTATAGTTTTGGTCTGCAGGCGTGCATAGGCTAGCAACCTTTTAGAGACAGTAGCCTTAGGCTACACCAGCCCACCCAGCCCACCCAGCCCACGGTGAGTAGGGAGTTGGAAGGCTGCTGCTGCCTGGGGTCGTCAAGTATCTCTTGGGGTGGGTGCACTGGTCTTTGTTATGCTGGAAAGAGACACTGCTCAGGAAGTCTTGTGCTCCCCACTACAGGAGCAAGCAGGAACTCCTGCTTAGGGCAAAGAGGAACCTCTCTATGAAGACTTTCTCTTCCCACACACTGGGGCACACTGAGCCCTTCAGAACTACTAGATTCATGGCTGCCGAAGGGCTCCCTTCTACAGGGTAGCTGCCCAGTTAGGCCTCCTTATTTCCAGGGGCTATTGTCTCTGCAGGGCCTGGCTATTCCTGAGTCTCCATCCTGCCTATTCCCACCTACAGAGCTGACAAGGGGTAGACACATCAATAGGAACCCCAGCTTGCATATCCTTCTCATCTTCCTGAAGTTGGTCTGCCGATCATGAAAGAGAGTCCCCAAATTCAGAGCCAGATGTTCTCCTAACTTCAGAGGGCCTGTTTAGGAAAATCCAAACCCTTATGGCTCTCTCAGAAAGGACTTTCTAGAGAGGTCTGTTGCCTCTTCCCCATCTGCAATGGCCATCTCAGATGTAACTATGGTAGGCGGAGGAGGAGAGGGAAAGCTGAATGGGTCTGTTTCTAATAAAGACAATAGGGGACGTGGATGCAGACTGGGTACGAAGCTGGGAAAGGCTGTTCTGCATGGAACCCAGCTGCCAGTGACAGCCTTCTTGGGGCTGGCAGGTGGCCTGTGGTTTTATCTATTGCTGCTCTCTAATCAGAATTGGACCAGGATATTCAAACTTCTTATCTTACTGAAGAGCACTTGGTTTTCTGACTTTTGGCATTTTTGCAGGCGCCCAATACATGCCTGTACTGTATTTAAAATATCCTTTGCCACAAGTCTAATCTAGGCAGGTAAGCCAGTCTGTGTTCACAGCTATAAAAATGCCTCTGCCAGTGGTACTTGTTGCTGTCTTTTACTCTGGGTTGAACGGCCACAGAGGTACCTTATTTTTTATTTTTATTTTGTATGAGAGATGAAGAAATCACATGTCCAGGATGGGTGGGAAATTTTATGGGTTATGCACTATGTTCTGCAGGTCTCCCAACTGCAGATAAACTTAGCTTCCTTTTTCTCCCCACTTAAATTTCCAGTTCTGCTTCCAGAGATCCACTCTGAACTGATCGATAGCAACTGGTGAGCAGGTTAATTATAATCGCAGGATAAACGCAGAAGTCTCAAAGTTCACCACTTTGCAATGTTTTCAGACCCCTCAGGGACCATGCCAAGAGGTGCTCATTGACCCATGGGAGCAGGTGTGGCAGTTTGAATCCGAGCAGACAATCGGATCTGATTTGGGACAATTCAATTTGGTTCTTATCTGCAGCTTTCCCCTATCGTGTGAAGTCTGTCATTTCAGATAAAAAAAGGCTCATCCATTGAGCTGGGACCTGGCAGGCTACATTTTCCTCTGATAAAGTTTTCTGATTGCTTTATAAGATTAGACTGAAATAGTTGTGTGTCTCTGTCAAGGTCTACAGGACTTTTTCAGATATTTTATCAGGTATTAGCTCCAGGAGACCACCCCCTTGTCTTTCTTTCTTTGACCTGGGAAAGAATGTCCTGACTTCCAAGATCATAAATCAAACTGGGCGAAGAGAGGTAATAATACAAGTCGCCCCTCAAAATTGAGTGGGCGGGAAAACAAACAACAAACACGACCTTTCCCTAGCTTGTAAGAACTTAACTTGACCCTGCACGAAGAATGTGGTTCCCATGATTGCACAGTTAGGAGAATTCTGCTGATCTGGAAAAAAAAAGCGGGTGGGGGAGACGTTTTCCAGGTGATGATGGCTTTAGAAAAACACACATAATTTTTTTTTTTGCTGTCTCAGGAAAACTTCAATTATCTTTCTTCTGTAAAGCTTAATGTATGAGAATATGGCAAAATAAAAAAAAACTTTCCATGTGCAAATCATCAGAAATCTTACCACACCAAGCTAGCCAGTGCCAGGCAGCACTCCCTGGCTTTTTAGTTGCTGTACATCGATCTAAGCATGGCTATTTCTATTTTTAAATCAACATAAAAGCTACTGTTTAAAGTCACTCTGCACTGAAGAGTTTCTTTAAGATTAGTGAACCAGACTGGCTCCCCAGGACTGGACTCTCAATAAAGCAAAGTTAGAGAATTGGTTCCAAGAACGGGCACTAAGAGCCATCAAATGCAAGAACGTTTATGTAAATGTTGTCACTCTTAAAGTTGACGAGTGCTGGCCAGTGTAAAGCTAAGGCAGAGTTGCTTTATTTGTTAATTATTTTTGTGCTAGGGACTTGAGCCTGCTAAGCACATATCCTAACCCAGCTATCCTTTCAGCTTATTTAAGTTCTTAATTGGACCCTTTGAAATGAAGTCTTTTCTTGTAGGATGTGTTGATGTATGAGGCTCCGCTGGCTGGGAAACGTGAGCCATAGTTGTCAACTTGCAGCTAAAAAGGGCTCCAGGAGACCAGCAGTTACAGGGAGGTGACAGTTCATGGGTTCATGGCACTGATGACCCAGATTTATGGATCTGCCGGTGTGTGGGTCTCCCACTTGTTTTCCTGCTGGGTGACTTTGGACCCCTTACGAAGCTTCTCTTTGCTTGTGGGTAAATAAGGAAATCAGGCAAAGAAATGGTGCGAGGAGCTAGCTGTCTTAGAGTCTGTAGAAGACATTTTAATTTTCAATTCAATTTTTAATTATACATATAGATTTGCATGTCAGTGTGAGTATCTGTAGCATCCAGAAGAGAGTGTAGATCACCTGGAGGTGGAGTTTACAGGGAGTTGTGAGCCAATTGATATGGGTCCTTTGCAAAAGCTATGCATGCTCCTAACCACTGAGCCATCTCTCCAACTCCAAGGGAGACTTTTAAAATTCAACATGCCTCATATGAATAACTGAGACCATGTCTGTGCAGACCACAGGTCCCATACCACTGACCTCCAAGACAGCAAATGTGCATTCCACCGGAGAGTCAAGGCTTCCATGACTGCCTTGCTCACTGAACAGCAGTATATTTGAAATCACACATTACCTGCCACGATTCAGCTTATTTTCTTATACATAACAGGGCAGCACAAGCCACTGAAATGTAAAATGAGCTTGGGGAAGCTGTGGGTGGTGACCTCTGTGTCAATGTGTTGTTGCTTTGGTTTAGTAATAAACCCATCCACTGTGAGAGGTTCAAGGAAGCTCCAGAGATTCATAGAAGATAGACATCCTTTCTTCCTAGGTCACCAGGCTGAGAATTTTCTCTGCACACTCTCAGTGAGCCTCACAGCTGGGCTTTGGAGATAAAAAAAACATGAGCAAGAAGACCTCTAAATGACAGCAACCCACAGTGTGGAAGGGAGCTAATAGGCGAGTGTGCAGCCCAAGGACTCTCAGAGGGAAATTTCCATTCTGCAGGAGCCCTGGGGATACCTCCACCTGTCCTGGTACACAAGTAGCCACCAGGCTTGCCAGAGAAGGGAGCCTATGGAGTCCTACAGGCCAGATGGGTGTTGGGGCAGGGAAGGTCAGTACTGGCTAAGGCTGGTTGGTGTCAGGCAGTCTCTGGTAAAGGTTGGATCACAAACAGAGGCTTTGAACAAGTGGAGGCCTGGGGGGAGTCAACAGACCTGGAAGCTGAGCAGCACTTGAGTGACCCTTGAGACTGAGGACTTTGGTTTTGATGATGAAAGGATCAGAACTGTGACTCCTGCCTTATTTATACCTCCGCTCTGCAGAGTGATAGCCGCCTCTGTGCATTCTGTGCCTGCAACCCACCGAGGTAGGCTTCGGTGAAGCCTCGGTGTCAATGGAGCCTTCTCTGAAGCTACATAGGTATTCTAAAGCTGTAGAGCAAAAGGCGACCGCGTGGTTTCAACACTAGGGCGTGCGCACAGTGGCCTGTTGTTAAGGCTAAAGAATCACAAAAGGGAACCAAGTCGCAAGTCAATGGGTTTCAGCCCCTAATCCTCCACCCAACCCTGAGATGCTAGAAAGGGAGGCAGTCTCTGTAACACCCACCTCCTTGCCCTTGTCCTGACTCCACCCACCTGTGTTTTCTGTAATGGGGTTGATGGTGGGGAGTAGCTTTAAATAGCAATAGCAGCAGTTTCCTGGGAGAAATACTGGTTTGCTTTGTGATGCAAAGATAGAGTCCAGGGCTCGCCTGGCTAAGAAAGCACTCAACTACTTGGCCACACCTCCAACATCTCCATCTTAATTCTTTTTAATTTTGATGCAGAGTCCCAACAAATTGTCCAGGCTGCCCTCTAAATTATTTGGTAGCCTAGACAAGCCTGGGAATTGCAATCTTCCTGCCTCAGCTTCCCTAGTAGCTGGGATGTGACTGGTCTATACATATAACCTTGACCTGTATTTATGCAAGTATCAATGCATCCCGTGGGGTGCATTTACCAAAGTCCCCGTGTACTAGAAGGCTTGAGGGGGAAGCTGAAGGGCCCTGGTTAGCTGCCTTCCTGTATGATTCTGAAACTCTCTTTAATACATCACTATAATTTTGATCTCAATTCTCACTAGGCTATCCTGGCCGGTCTTGAACTTGGATCCTTCTGTCTCAGCCTCCTAAATTGCTGGGATTGCAGGCTGATCAGTCCCTGCTGCAAATGGTATTGTTTTAATGCTGTCTTTCCTTCCTCATTTGTTACCTGAAATTCTTCATGACAAAGAAAATGGCCGCCTGGAGTGGAGTTTGGCAGGGAGAAGTAGAATAAGCGATTCCTACTTTACTTTTCCATTTATTCCAAAGTAATAAGCTCCCCCTAGCATCCTTCAGAGATTATTAAATTTGAAAAAAAACTAGAGTTTTTAATCTCCCAGCATTTACGTGTCTCTGGTGTGTTTTGGTCACCTGTCCTGATTGTTGCTCAGCTTGTGCCCCCTTTGCCGGTCAGAACTGGTTCAGATTGGCTATGAGTCTTGTGATGAAATTTCACGTTAATAATTTTCTGCATTGTGCTACAGAAAGTTCCAAACTGCCCTGACACGGTCTTCCTCCCAGACCGGAATTTGACCAATTTCTTGGGAAACTGAGGTTTTTCTCCTGAGACAGCGCTGGGGATCAGTTGGAGCCAGTTCAGCTGGCCATGCTTGTTGGGATTGTGTTGGTCATCCAACAGGCAAAGAAACAACCCGTTCCTCTCTGAAGAGAGGAAGAAACAGCCTGTGCATTCACACCTTCACACCAAGGTTTTCAGTTCAAGTTGGGAAGTTCAGTAAAGAATGTTTGTTACATTTCTTTTCTGTTATTCTTATTGTTTTTCGAGACAGGGTTCCCCTATGTAGCCCTGACTATCCTGAAACTCACTCTGGCCTTGAACTCAGAGAGATCCTTTGTTTCCCTAGTGTTGGGATTAAAGGTATGCACCACCACACCTGGCTGTCTGCTGCATTTCGTGGGTCTTTTTCTTCCTTCCTTCCTTCCTTCCTTCCTTCCTTCCTTCCTTCCTCCCTTCCTTCCTTTCTTTAGATTGTGGTAAAGTATGCATAACTCAAAGTTCAGGGCTAAGGGTATGGATCGGTTGGTAGAGTGTTTACCTGTGAAGTCCTGGGTTTAATCCCCATCACTGTGTAACCCAGGCATGGAGATGCAAGCACCCTTAGGACTCTGGAGGTAGAGGCAGGGGGATCAGAAGTTTAGGGTTATCTTTAGCTACACACTGAACTCGAGGCTAGCCTAGGCTACATAAGAGCCTACCTCAAAAAAAAAGTGAATGTCTCCCAAACGCATGGACATTTACCACTGGCATCCATTTCAAGTTTTTATCTTCTCCAAGGGAATTCCCAGTTCAGTGGCAAATTTTCCTGTCTCAGACCCCAGTCTACTTCCTGTCTGTATGATCTGCTCCTAATAGCACACAAAAGTAGATTCCTACCGTATATGCGCGTTTGTGGCAGGCTTATTTCGCCAGCATAGCGCTCTCAACGAGCCCTTGATTTGCAGCGTGAGTCTGCCTTTTCTCCTTTTTCAAGACTACATACTATTCTCATGTGTGTACAGGTCATATTTTGTGTATCCAGTCATCCCCGGATGGGCTCTAGAAATGCTTCTGCCTTCTGGATATTGTAAACAATGCTCCTACGTCTATAGGAGTATGTAGTCTGTTTGAGCCCTGGCTTCTGTTTAATAGCACGTGCCAGTTCCGTGTGGTTCTGAGGAACAACCTGTTTCCCACAGCGTCCGCACCACGTTACATCTTTCATGGGTGCTAACACCTAAAATTCTTATATTCATACGAAAAGTCTCATTTGAGAGTCTTTAAGTACTGTGTGTGTGTGTGTGTGTGTGTGTGTGTGTGTGTGTGTGCGCCACAGTGAGTGTAGAAGTCAGGACAACTTGTTGCAGTCGGTTCTTTCTTTCTACCATGTGGGTTCTGGAAATTGAACTCGGGTCATCGGGCCTGGTGGAGGTGTCTTTTATCTGATGAGCCATCCTATGGGCTCCAGAATCCCACTCTTGAGAACTGCAGCCTAAGGGTTCGTTAGCACCCAAACACTCTGATGACAGTGTTACCAGCACTGCCACTGGGGAAGCTCCCATGCCCATCTGCCTGGTTCAGTTCACTTTCTCTCTTTCATCTAGTTAGTTTTCCTTTACAGCGCCTTGTGTGTAGCAGGCAAGTGCTCCACATCTGAGTTGCATCCCTGATTTGCTTCAGGTGTTCCTAGCTTTTGGCTTTGGGGTCATTTGTGAACCCTCTGAGCTGCTCACATGTAACTGCACCCGCCTCTCTCCCTCAGTGGGCAGCCCTACCTGGGCAATTATGGTTCTCATCACACATGTTCTCACTCTCCCCTATAGGGGTAGCAAGGTAGCCATGGTGGCCCTGGATCAAAAAGGACCTTAAAAATCAGACAGAGGAAACTCAGGATTTATGAATGCAGGGCAGGTGAGACGGTAAATTAGAAAATGTACACAGGACTGTGTGTGTGTGTGTGTGTGTGTGTGTGTGTGTGTGTGTGTGTGTGTGTGTGTGATGTACCCAGGCAGAGTTCTCAAGAATTAGTACATGGCCCGTACTCTGTCTCTCTATACCTCATGCTACCTACTGGGTTTGGCTTGTTTGCTTGGTTTTGTTGTTTTTGAGACAAGGTTTTATGTAGCCCTTGAACAAACATGCTATGTAACGGAGGATGGCCTTGAGCCTCTGATCCCCCTGTCTCCTCCTGCGGTTGTGAGTGTGTACCATGCCCAGTTATTGCTGTGCTGGGGTTTCATGAGCAAAGAAGGGTTTCATGCAATCTAGACAAACACTCTAACAGCTAAAGCCACATCTCCCTACTGCTGCTGTAGTTTTTCTGGTTTTCACTGGAATGAAGGTATCTGTAGAGCAAGAATTAACACTTCATTTTTGGGTTTAAAATCTTGGTAAACTCAAGTGCCCTCTCTAAATTATGCCTTGAAAATCATACCTGGGCTCATACCTTGGTCCCATAGTGTTCTAGGTCGGGACGGGGAGGGCAGCGGTGCCCTTTTAGGTTTCACAGGGTGCCACCTGTATCAAGACCTGGGGATTTGGCCTGCAGTTTGTCATTTCCCATTGCTGGGGGCTGAGTCTATTCTTTTTCAACTTCCTCTGCTGAGTGGAATCCGGGTTCCTCCTTGGAGAGGTGAGGGGAGGGAGCTGCATGTACCAGGGCCAGTCTCTCAGCCTCTTTATAACAAAGGGCCTAGGAGCTCCGAGATCCTCTGTAGACACAAATTCCCAGTCAGACTCTGTTTAAAGCCTGTAAGTGCCTGTTGACTTTGGAGGAGAGCTCTGCCCGCCTGCAAGTGCTTCACAGAAGTGACAGGACACTTTCCTTCGGGGAATGTTGATATTAAGTTTCCTGCCCTGTGTAAACACGCCTCCAGAAATGGCATTAATAATGGAGACCTGCTCACGGGACAGAACAGAGGGATGGTGGTGAGGAGAGGAAGAAGGGGAGAGCTGGCCACATGGACAGTGTAACCAGCTGTGCGCATGAAGGGGGAGTCCTTGTTGTCAAACTTTCTGTCCTCATTCTCAGAACTTTTGCTTATGCTCCTTACTGGGACCTGCAGCTTTCTGTGACTTGGCAGGTGAAAAATGAGAGACAGGGTCTTGCGTGTCAGAAGCCAGTCTGGAGAATGACACCTGGTTTGAAATCCTGCCTTGATTCTTTGCAAGGTCCTCCCTCCAGTTTTCACATCTATAACCTGGATATAGCTAGGGGTGTGGTTCCGTTGAAAAGCTCTTGCCTAGCATGCACAAGGCCTTGGACGCCATCCCAATCAGAGAAACAGAGCGGGGGCTTGCTGCCTGTCTTGAAGGAAGTAGGCGGGCCAGCCTAGGCTTCTGGTTCTTGGTGAAAATGACCCGACGGTGCCTCCTAGGTATGTGGGCCTTTCTGGATCTGGAATCATAAAGCTAAGGATGGATGTAATATGACTATGGGCTGGGGAGGAGGAATAGAGCCTGGGCCCTAGCTCAGTTGGTGGAGTGCTTACCTAGCATTATAACACCTAACACTACATAAACTGTGCATGGGGACACACACCTGTAATCCTGCTTGGGATATGGCCACCCTCAACTAGATAGGGAGTTTGAGAATAGCCTGAGACCCTTAAATAAAAAAGCAGAACATGGAAAATGAGAAAACTGAATGACACTTATGTGGGCGCTTGCTCTCAGGAGCAGGTTTTTTGTCTGACCGTCTTCAAGGGTTAAAGATTGCAGGTAGGCAGAAGCAACAGAGATGGATACTGCCCATGTCCCCAGGCCTGTCTAATGCCCCCGCATGTCACAGCCTTGGGGAGCCATGACATGTGAAGACATTAGATCCCAGCACTCACTGTTCCTTACTTCCTCATGGCATCTTTTTTTTTTCAGTGACTCCTGTGGGCAGGAGCTGCCATGTCCAAGGATAGATAAAGAAATCACAGGTCTAGGACCCTCTAACACAAGACAATCTGCCAGGATTGAGCAGCCTAACTTCCCATTGCCTGTGTCAGCAGACTTGGCTGACTTACAAACACAGTACTAAGGGGAAAGAAACGCAACTGCCCAAAGATGTTAGTGACCTAGTGTCTACCAAGGGGACAGGGTGGGTGGGTAACAGATGTGTACTGAACACATTCAGCCTTAGAAAGAAAGAACATTCTGGAATAGGCCACACCAGGGACAAATCCCAAGGATGTTGTGTCAAGTGAAATAAGCCATTCACAAAAGAACCAAACGTTGTAAAATTTCCCTTGTATTCAGACGTGGAGAGATTAAGTCCCAGAGGCAGAGACTGGGGATTCCTGAGGGAGGGAGGAGTTAAGGTGCTGGTAGGTGCAGAGTTTTGGCTCTGAAAAAATGTTTTTAAAATCTCTGTAGGTTGTTTGCACAATGGTGTAAATATATTAAATTCTACTGAATTATGTCTTTAGTAATTCCTGAGATGATAAATTTTATGTAATTTTTTTTACCGTAATTAAAAATACAGAAAGGTAGAGAATGGGAAAAGTGTCATTTGTGGAGGGCAATGACTTCTCTCCCCCAACAACTGTTCTCTTTCCTTCCCCAAAGGTGGAGAGTGAGGGTCGGGTAGAACTCTACCCCAGATTTGAATTGGTCTACCTGGTTACTTTGTTCTTTTGGAGGCAGGGTCTTATGTATCCCAGACTGGCCTGGAACTTGCTAAGTAGCCAAGGATGGCCTTGAACTTCTGATCCTCCTGATAGCCTTTCAAGTGCTGATTATATGAATAAGATACCATCCCCCCCCCCTTTCAAATGTGGTGCTGGGGATTGACTCTAACACATAGTAGGCAAACCCTCTGCCAGCCGAGACACAGTCCCAGTGCCTTCTGTAGCTGTAACTGCTCCACACTTTCCCTAGGATCCAAAGGGATGGACTGATCTCAGAGCCCTTTTCTCTTCAAGCTGCCCCAGTAGAGAGTGCAGAGGGCTAAGCTGGATGAGTTCTGTGTTCCTTCCCATAGCATGGTGCAGAGGCCTCACTCCATATACTTTTTTTTTGATTTGTAGATGTTTGCTGGGCTGAATAATTCTGAGGCTAAAGACAAATAAAAGAGAAAGAAAATTAATCAAAGTTTGAAGTATATTCAATATCTACATACTTATGATTTAGTTTTGCACCAAAATCTGGTTTGGGGAAAAAAGAGTGACTGTTAATTTTGATTGACAGTTTGATTGGGTTAAGCTATGCCTAGGGGAGGCTGGAGAGACGGCTCATAGTGTGAACTGATTTTCCAAAGAACCCACATTTCGTTCCCATCACCGTGCCAGGAGGCTCACAGCCACCTGTCGTTCCAGCTCCAGTTCCGGGGTTCAATGCTTCTGACTTCCAAGTGCACCTGTGCTCACATACTCATAGCCACACACGGGGGGAAGGGGGTAAAGAATTAAACAATTTTTATTTTTTTTTTATTTTTTTATTATTTTTTTTTTTTTGGTTTTTCGAGACAGGGTTTCTCTGTAGCTTTGGAGCCTATCCTGGAGCTAGCTCTTGTAGACCAGGCTGGTCTCGAACTCACAGAGATCCGCCTGCCTCTGCCTCCCGAGTGCTGGGATTAAAGGCGTGCGCCACCGCCGCCCGGCTTAAACAATTTTTAAAAAGTAACATAATTTTAGAAAAAATCCCTAGGTCACTGGAGACACACCTCTGAGTATGTCTGTGAATGTGTCTCTAGAAAAATTTGATTTAGGAAGAAAAGTATGGGTAGTGCTATCCCATGAGCTGGAGTCTTGGACCAAATGAAAAGGAAAACAGGCAAAGGCAAGGCAGGATGGATGCCAGCACCCATCTCTGTATACTGTATGTAAGAAACAACTGCCGCAAACTCCCGCCACGTAGGTGGAACCCCAGCCTTGCTCCACGATGGACAATATCCTCTCAAAGAGTAATTCAAAGAGCACGGTACCTCCTTACGTTGTTTATGTCAGATGTTTTCTCCCAAACATGGGGAAAGTAACACACAGCCAAGAGAGCTAAATGCTATTCTACCAAGTATATTTATGATAGAATGATATTTATCAAGGATAAAATAGGCAATTCGAGATAAAAGTGGCCAGCTGCCATTTGCACCCATGGAGGGCACTGGAGCGGACTGCAGAGGGACAGCAGGTGACAGAACTGGAGTGAGCCTTGCTGGGAGGTGACAGGGCAAGGGTTTGCCTGCTCCGCTTCCTTCCTCAAGGCCTCTCCATCAGTTAAAACAAATAAGGTAAAAGTTTCATCATCAGCCAATTCAGAGAGCAGCTCATGCCCCCGTGCTGGGATTTTCTGCCAAATGTAATAGAAATCCAGGACACACCAAGGGGCAAGGCTGAGAGCCCAGCTCCCCCAACTCCGGCTGGTCTAGTTTCCTTGTGGATGAAGAAAATGGGTTTGGAAATGAAATGTGGATGCTTTAGTTTCTTAGTTGAAAGATTGTCAACTCAGTAAACAAATGAGATGTGTCTGGGAAGTGCCCATAAAACACGGGAAGACATAAACAAAGACCCGAGAGTGGGAAAGACACAAAAATCTTGGAGTAGGGAGCACGGAAATGTTTTCTATTCCAACCCCCCCACCCCCAATAAGTCTATACATTTATTGCTGTCTCAGGAAACAACCCAATAGGATTTTTAAATGCAACTTGTCAAGTTGATTATAGAATTTCGGTGGAAGAGTTATTGTATGAGAATAGCCATGATAATTTTTTTTTTTTAAAACAAAGACTTTTAAGAAAAGGGAACTTTCCTTATCAGAAATCAAAACAAACCAACGAGGTCCTGGCACAGAAACGCACGCCGTGCTGTTCATTACAGCCCTGTTGTGAGTAGAAGTGAAAAATTACTTATTGGAAGCCAGCCAGGGCGTTAGGTCCCGGGAGGCAAGCACAGAAAGACGGGCATTAGCACGGCTTCCTTTCCAGCATCAGGACCAGCTGAACAGCTGTAGGGACTAGAAGACAGAATGTAAATGTTATGTGCCGTTACCATGTAAAACCAAGAAGCTCTCTTAAAAGAGTGAAGTTCAGGGAGCTGGAGAGCTGGCCCAGCACCCACAGGGTGGCTCACAAACCAGCTGTAAGTCCAGTTCCAGGGGATCTGATGCCCTCTTCGAACTGTTACAGGCATGGTATGCGCAATGTGCGTAGACACACACACACATGCAGGCAAAATACTCACACACATAAAATAAGTCTAAGAAATATGTTTAAAGGAGTGACCTTGATCTGTGCCAATGTAGAAAATGCCCTAGGACACATGCTTTCAGGGAGTAACTGAGCTGTAGAGGAATGGGTATTATATGCTGCCCCCTAAGATAAGTACGCATTTATCTCTTCTGTCATCCTGAAGATGTGAGCTTGCGAATGGGACTCACCTTGACGTCACCTTGCAGCCATTCCGCAGAGGGCTTTTGTGTTGCTTGGCCATCATTTTCATACTCTGCCCCATGGAAGGAATGAGTCACCTTCAGTCTAAATGCCAGCCGGAGGGCCAGCAAGACAGCCAGCTCAACAGGTAAAGACACTTGCTGCCAAGTCCAACACGGAGAGAGAACCAAGTCCTGAAAATTGTTCTCCGACTTTCATACACACTCCATGGCACATGCCTACCTCCCAATAAACAAAAACATCATTAAAAATTAAAATCCCAGAATGAAGCACAGGTACATACCAGAACTATGACTAATTTGCAGCTGACATGTAATATGAACAGAGAAAGGTCCTTAGTATTATTATAAGCTAATTATAGGTTCTATTGAGATTTGGAAGATGTTTATTACCACATAAGCTAACAAGAGCTGACTGGTACATTTCTGCAACCCCCCCCCCCCCGACAACTAAGCAGAAGTCACTTATGCAAATACTTCTTGGCATGGCTATAACAAGTCCATTATAAGATAAAACATAAGAAAAACCTTTTCTCCCATAAAGAGATATGTACAAGGATGCTTGCTTGAGGCATTGCTACTAACACAAAACTTGAAGACAACCAAAACACAGCCAATCCACCTTAGTCCGGCTGCTATACCTGAGACTGAGTAGCTAAAGTGCATATACATTTATTCTGGAACCAGGGATGTCCGAGATCAAAGTGCTGGTATATTTAGTGAGGGAACTCTTTGTGGTTTGTAGATTATGATGTTCTGTACCCTCAAATGAGGTGAGATAGGTGTCTGTTTTTTTTTTTTTCTTATAAGGGCATTCATTCCTTCCATGAGTGATTCAGTCTCATGACACAATCACCTCTTGAGAGCCCCATGTCATCATGCTGGGTTTAGGATCTTATACAAATTGCGGGCTGGAGGGACACAAACTGTCTCGGTGAGATGACGGCTCGGCTAAGGAAACATGATGGATTGCAATAATGAGAACACGGGGCGGCACAGACAACGGGTCCTCACTGTGAGAGTAGACCTGAGGCAGAATGACAGCTTCTAAAGGGAAGGGGCTACAATGCGCTGTGTAAAACTATCTGAAGCAGGAGCTGCAGCAGCGGAGCAGCAAGACATGTGCTTAGCATGCAGGAGGCCCGAGTTCAATCCCCAGGGCTGGAGAAAGGAATAGGAAGCAAACACCAATATGACAACATAAGATTTGACAGCACCAGGTGGTGGGGGCCGTCGTTTGCTGTGCTCTCATTTATTCAGTGGTTGAGATGGTTCATTGTTTTAAAGTAAGTATAAATTCACTGTACAGCATGAAGCACTCCTGTAAAAAATTTTAAAAAGTTCAAGATTATATTACATTGTACAGAGATATACTTATATTGTGCAAAGGTATAAAAGTAAGCCAGAAAATTTATGTGTTAAGTTCATAAGATTGGCTCAGAGACGGTAGAAGAAGAATACAAGTAAATTTTTGTAGTTTTCTATAATTTAAAATTTTTCCTAAAAATAATAATTGTAATTAAGAAAATAGACATATTGAAAAGTATGAATTTGTCAGCCACCATTACTAGGGATGGACGCTGGTGACAGGAGAGACTTAAACAATGAGACACTCTCTCTCAAAGCTTAGTTGGCTCTTTTATAAGCAATTTTAATTTATATAGCTTAAATACAAAATTTTAGGTATAAATCAGGAGAAGAAAACCTAAAAGTGTATTAATCTGGAGCACTGTAATGGAGTGTCAAGTCAGGTGGCTCCGCAAGCAGGAAGTCAGAAACCATCTTTCATACAGACTTCATTTCAAGTGGAGACCAGTTGAGGAGAGGTAACCAACTGTGGTAAACATTCCCACTTCAGGCTGCTTCTGCAATCGGTTTCCATGGCCCTGTGCTGCCCACAGTGCCCTCTAGGGGTTGGAGGACCTTCCTCGGGGCCATGTCACGTGGATGGGAAGAGACTGTGAGCCCTTTAACTAACCAGCTGTGGCTCTGTCTTTTGAAGTTATTTTAATTTTGATTTTCTTTAAAGAAATGTTCCTACAGCTCATAAACAAATAAACAACCACCACCACAGCAAAACAAGCAAACGAAAAACCTCTCACTGCAGAAAGAGCAATGTGCAGACAGCATTTGATCTATTAATTTGAATAGTTGTCATTTAGGGAGGGAGCACTTGAGTCATAGATTTTCTATTTCATGTGTATGGACTGTTTGGCTGGCGTGTGTGTCTGTGCACCATCTGTCTGCCTGGTGCCCTTGGAGACCACAGAAGAAGAGACTGTTGGATTCCCTGGAATTTCAGTTACACACACCAGCTCCCTGTGGTGCTGGGAATCAAACCAGTGTTCTGAACTGCAGGGCTATCTTCCCAGTCCTCTCTATAACACCCTCTTTTATAGAAGGGGGTGGGGGAAAGGGGAAGAGACTGGATCATGGTGTGTGTGACAGTCTCCTGAGCCTATAGGAGGATGCAGTTGATCTGTCTTTATTTTTGGTTTTGCTTTCTGTTCACTGTACTCAGAACTGAACAGAACCTTGCCAACTCACATCAGACTCCATATTTCATGCAGAAAGCTTGCAGCCTTTCAGGGTAACTGGGTACATTAGCGGGAGAAGATGTTAAGTGCAGGCAATTGGGGCTTAACCTTGGTTTGATTAAGTAATCCCTGGGAAACCCCAACAGGGGAAAACAGACTTGGTGGATACTTTTCAGCACCCTGGCTCCCCTCCCTCCCCTTCGAAAAGGCGTAAATCTCCCCTGAAACACCTCCCAAGTGTCCAGGGCAATAAAGAGGTCACATTATATCTCCATAAATCTCCCCTCTGGCTGGCTGGCTGCTGCCATTCTGTCCCGGAGAGGAAGTTGTTTTCTTTCTGACAGTGGCTGCAAGCCTGGAAGGAAAAGGCTTTCTCCGAAGACCCATTGTCTCATCCCCAGGGGAGCGGCCCTGGCAATTTGTTCAGTGTTTCCGTCTAGGCTGCCAGCCTGCAGTGCTCCTTACACCCTGGCTCCCCTCCCTCCCCATTTGCAGAGGCAAATGGTCATGGTGGCCTGGCTGAAGCCTCACCTAGGAAAGTCCCATCTCAGGCTTTCTAGTAAAGGAGCTAGGGTCACGTATGCGCATGTGTGTAACTGCGCTGGAGACGTCAGACAGAGCCACTGGCACTGGGGGCCATGTGCACTTGTATATCTGTGCCATGCACAGGCGAGGGAGGCTGTTAGAATCGGGGCCTGTGTCTGCCTGTGTCGCTATATGGGGCTCTGGTATGGAATGAAGGAACAGAGAAAGGACTGCAGAGTGCTTCTCTAAGTAAGCACTTAGAGGAGAGATTCCCTTTTCTCACTTGTGAAATGGGATGCATTTATGGAAAAATCAGAACATGAAGCCTGCCTGACTTCAAAATGCTACTGCTACATGGAGCAGGGGTGATGCCAGTCTGGGGCATAGTTAGTCACATTCCCGACCATGCAGACTACTTACTGCTCGTTGGGAATAAACGCACAGTACAAAAGGGTGCATTGACCGAGACGTCTCCCTGAGCCACCAAGATGACTCTCTGGAAGTGACTTTTTACTGTACCTGCTCCATCCTTCCACAGTCTGTACTGTGAACACAAACAGACCCATCCCTAGGTTATATCTCCCTTTGGCGAGAGGCACTGTCTGTGCTGCCCTGTCCTTACAATATAAACTGGTAAGCCTTTCAAACCAGTGCGGAGTTTTGCAGGCTTCCCGGCTATGGTATGTGTGCTCACTGAAGCTACCATTCCATAGGGAAGGATATTTGTGCTGGCTTCCCCATCTTCTGCTATTGCAGAAAATAAATTTCCTCCGTAGAAGCCATTTACACCAGGGTCCGTGAACTCACAGCAAACACACCGAGAAGTGGGATAGTTGGATCAAATTGCACACACCGTTTATACTTGTGATATGATATTGTCAAGTCGCCACCCCCCCCCCCCCCCCCGGCTGGGTCATGCCTCCTGCCAGGCTCTTCATCATGTCTGGGAGGCTTGTTGCTCACCCCCTCCCCAGGGCACCATGAAAAGATGGAAGTAGGCAGGGAAGGGCCATTGGCACACACCCAGTGACTGGCGGAGACGGGACCAGTGCTGGACTTTGTCCACAGTGTGGTTGGCAGCATCCTTTGATAAACTGTATTCTATTCTCACACTTGCTGGAACTGTCCCCTGTAGGGAGAGCTTTCCCTTTCCTCTGAAGAAAAACACAATGCCATGGTGGATGCTTGAGCCTGGTGAGTTTACTGCTCTGGACAGGCGAATCCTGGTCCTGCGGAGAAGGTCCTTTGTGGGAGACATTTATTACCCCTTTGTTTATTTATTCTGTGTCCACTCATGGGCACGCCATGGCACTCCTGTGGAAGTCGGAGGACAGCTTTCAGGAGGTGGTTCTCGCCTGTCATGTGGGTCCCAGGGATCAAACTCGGGTCATCAGACTTGTCAGCAAGTGACTTTACCAGCTGCACTCGCTCACCGTCCCCTATTTACTTGTCTTCTGAGGTAGTCTCGTGTATCTTACGGGATAACACAACTGTACAATTGAGATACAGCTTTGGGTAGCCTTGAACACCTATGCCTCTTGCCTCCACCTCCCAAGTGCTGGGATTACAGATGTGCACCACCACAGCTGACTCTTTCCGTCTGTTTTGAGATGTGAATATCCAGAGTTAAAGGCAGGGTGTGTGTAGGGGGCGGGGGGAGGTAGCATCCTTCACATGCTAAGAAGACTGACTTGTTTGATTGCTTGCCTACTTAATTACTTTAAGTCATGTTTGAGGAAGGAAATCTCAGTATTTTAATACAATATTAAATATATATACATTTTTTTTAAACTCCGAATTTTTATTCCTTGACTGAAACTTGTTTTTTACTTCTTGCTCCCGATGATTGAGCAGTTGGGTCATTTCCATGTTTTGCCATGAAAATATCTAAAATAAAAATCTCCCCCTGTGGAGAATACTCTAGTGAATTGTTGGGGTGGTGGTGAGCGCGATGTGGTGTCCTTTTCCACAGAAACACATCCGTTACACGTGCACACACATTACTTATCCATGGGCACGCAGCTGGGTACTTGCGATCCTCTGCTGCGTAGATAGGCTTTCCCAGACCAGTGTGAGTATGGCCAGGGACAGAGGGTCCCTCAAATCGGCCTCACTCTCCTGGGGATCTCCTGCTCCGTGAGACACCTGGAGGCTCAGATCTTTGTCGAGTCCCACGGGTCAGTGTACACTGAGCTCCTGTTGTGTGCAAAGCATGGCAGGTGGAGTGACCCAGAGGACAGCAGCATGGTGTGGGTGAGGACAAGGTCAGGTCACTGACCTTTCTGGGAGTGGTACTCGTTCTCAGGTCACCTGTCTTCTCTGGACCTTGGTTTCCTCTGAAGAGACATGAAAATGCATGCGCCCCACTCTCTGGTTTTTGGACCACCTTCCCCCATAGCCTTCTCCCGGAGCCTTGCGCTCTGCCGCGAGCCTACATGGGGGAAGGTGTGGGGAGCTGCACAGCTGTCAGAGGGCCAGGGCCAGGGAAGAGAGGGCACCTTGGGCAGAGTCCAGGAAGTCTTTTACTTGTTCGTTCATCAGGATGCTGTGGGTGTAGTTGAACTGACGTTGATAACCATGAAGTCTAGAGGGCTCTGGAATGTTACTACTGGTCAGAGAAACAGCGATGGCAGGATTTTTTTTTTAATTTATTTATTACGTATATAGTGTTCTGGGCACCAGATCTCATTATAGATGGGTGTAAGCCATCATGTGGTTGCTGAGAATTGAACTCAGGACCTCTGGAACAGCAGTCAGTTCTCTTAACCTCTGAGCCATCTCTCCAGCCCCGATGGCAGGATTTTTGAGCCATGTGTTTGGCATCCTATGAGCACCCTATCTGGGAGGGTCTGGACTTTATACTTTTTTGATACCATAGTATTTCCTGTGTCCTGCATGGGCCCAGATCTGCAGAGCACAGGGGTCCAGGACAGAGTCCTTGCTGAGGCACAAGGGCATGGTCTAAGGCCCTCTTGGGTCTCCTGGAGCTTTGTAGTGGATCCTGCGCTCCACTCCAGGGAAGCCTTTTCTTACCTTATTCCTGAAGATCCGCTCACAACAGTGTTGGAGGCAGGGAAGCATTCTTCTTCTAGTGGGCACCCTGCAGAGCAATGCCATGCATGGATCTACCTCTGAAAGTCTCTGAGACCAGACAAGCTGGGAAGACAGTATGTTTGGGTCCTGGACTTCTCTAGTCTTTCCTGCTAACACATCCTGTTGAGACTGAGTTTTTGGACCACAGTCCTCTCTAGGTTCTCTGCAGAGAGGGTTGGGACAGGCAGCAAAACCACAAGATCAGGATCTAGCAGATGATGCCTCTGGTTTCTAAGCCACAGCTATAGACCATTCTTCAGGTACTCCCTGTCCTGACCTCTAACCCCAACCCAACAGTGGCAAGCCAGGTAGGAGCAGGGTAGCTGGGATTGTCAGGTTTTCTGAGGGAGGAGGAATGGTTGCTTACTCCTGACTTCATGGCTGAGTGACAGGATTGCCTGCTGCCGGCCTGCAGTGTGTGAGTATTAGCTCTTAGAAATAGCTGAAGATGTTCTCTTCAGTAATTCATTATTCAGTTTTCCTCTCCTGCCTAACTTATTCTCCCCTCTTCTTTCCTTCCTCTTCACTTTGATGCATTTCTCCCTCTCTCTTCCCTTCTTCCCTCCCTTCCTTCCAGAATGTCCTTGTCTGTATATGATGTTTCAGGACCGAATCACATTTTAGAGTCCCCACATGGACATTGGCATTAGGTTTCTCAGCACCAGAAGCAGAGGTTAGGGCGGGCTTCACCCCCAAGGCCTGGCTGTGTAACCACCTCTGTTCCACAGTCCCAGGGTTTCTAAAATAGGTACTTCAATCCCACCGGAGCACCATAGGAGCTGTGGCCCTCGTGGCCAGCCAGCTTCCTGTCATGGGCTTCTGCTGCAGCCTGATGAAGCCCAGAGAGATGAAACTCAGTGGCTGCCAGAAAAACCCCGGGTTTGTTTGTTCCTTGTGCCCCAGACCCAGGCGCCAGCTGCGGCGGATGAACCGAGGCCTGTCGGGAAACCCAGGCCCAATCTGCTGAACCTTGGATCCGTGCGAGGTTGGGTTTCAACATGGGACATTTGGGGTGGGGCTGCAGACTTCTCTCCTGAAGTCCCTTGGTCCTTGGGAAAGGTCCTTTTGCACCCCGCCTAGACTGTGCCTTGTTTTACCCCCAAAGATTCTCCGTTTTGAATTCCCTTCTCCTTCTGGCTCTTTTCCTAGCCCTGATAGGTAGCTGCTCTGAGAATGGGCATCATCACTGCGCGGTGGTGCACCACCTTTCTCTGAATAGAAGACTCGGTGATCTAGGACAGTGGACGTGGAGAGGGGGTACCGAAGGCCAGATTCACTGCAGTGTGCCACACTTAATAGAATGATTTGTTTTGAGCTGTGTCTTCTCAGCTAGGCCAATGCATACACCTTGGGACAGAGATTTTGCTCCAATTTTTCTGCCATGCCCGTGTGTCCAGCACTTGTCAAGGGGTCAGTAGATAATAGACACAGGGTAAAAGGAGAGACTGCATCAAGTTGCTACCCAAACATAGAGCAAGGGTTCTTCCAGCATGGGCTCTGACTCAAGACTCAAGATAAAAGACTGAAGGACACACCCAGGGCAGATTAGGGCCTGGGTGACACTAAAAGTGCAAACTCAAGGCAGCATCAGCTACCTGGGATTGTTTCCCAAAGGTCAAGGGACACACTGCTCTCCACAGTGCCCAGGGGGGTGCTGATAGCCATGACCCTGCTGTTCCCTTTCTCTCTCCTTCTGTCCTTCTCCCAGCCCCCATTTGCTTCCAGTGATTTGCAGAGCCAGGTGGGTGCACTCTACAGGAGGGATGGAGCAGGGTCAGGGGTAGTTGTGTCTCTACCTTTGATTGCATCAGCTTTGGGGAAATCAGGGCCCCCTTTCCCTTCCAGGCACTTGGACGAGTGTGGTGTGCCATGATTTCTAGGAATATCCATCCTGCACCAATGTATTCCTGTTTAAAAGAGAGTTGTTTGAAGTGGGGCATGGGATGGTGGTGGGGAGTTAGGTGTCTGTCTTCAGGATTAGGACGATATTCCTTTTCCCACGCAGCTCCTGAGAACTCTAGGCAGAGAGTGTGAACTTTCACTCACCATGTAGCTTGCAGCCTCAAACTTGAGTTGGGAACCCCATGGATCTGAGTCTGAGTCTCATTCGTGCTGGAAAGCATTAGATTTCCAAGTCTTCTCGAGTGTCTCCCCTGTCTCTGGTCTTTCTCCCTCCCTCCGCCCCTCTTCTCCAGCCTCAGAACAATAATCCCTCATGGTCATAGCTATCTCACTGGGTGTTTGCGGAGCTCTCCACAGCCATTGTTGTGAGTTTTTCCTCTCATTTGCAAAGTACTTTACAGCTGTTATTACAAGACTGTCCTCTTAGAGTGGAGAGCTGCTGACCCACTCTCCGGGGTTGGATTCCCACTGCGCCCCTGTGGGTGGACCAGTGCCTGTACTGGACAGGGGTGGGAATGGGAGACAGGCTGTCACCGGCTGGAGCCACACGGCTGGGCCCTCGACTTGCCCTCTGGAAAGTTACACCCTGTGCTTTTCCTGAGGAAGAGAGTGCTGAGTGGGGACTGGGCAGTCCTGCACCCCTTCTTCCCAGGAGTAAGCACTAAGCTGCTGAGATGGGCTGCATTCTTCCCACTCCCTGGCCCTGCACGGGGCGGGGGGGGGGGGGGGGGAGGGGGAGGAGAGGAGCCAGACAGACATAAAATGCTCCCCTCTGTTTGGGGATCAGATTTCTCTGTTTTCTAAATCAGAATTTAAAAAATAAGTAGTTATGATTTTCTAGACTGGTGCTTTTATGAAAACAGAAGTCCCCACTAGAGTCCGTCCAGTCGAAGCTCCTGTCTTCTAGGCGTGGCCGCCCTCATTGTCCGGGACACCTTTGTCGGTCTGCAGGCCAGAGTCAGCCCTGTGCTCTTCCGTCCTAGGTCCTTGGCACTGGTCACTTACAGTTTCCGTGTGGGGGCTGGAGAGACGGCTTGGGGGCTAAGAGCACTGTTGCTCTTGCAGAGAACTGGGGTCCAGTTCCCAGAACCCACATGGTGGCTCACAATCACCTCTAGTCTCGGGGGGGGGGGGGGTTGTCTAATGCCCTCTCGCCTTTGCAGGCACCAAGCACACATACACAGTACACATACATACATACATACATACATACACAGCTGCATGCATGTTGGCAAAATGCTCATATGCATCAAGTAAATCTCTCTTTTTGAAATAAAAATTCCACATACCATTCCATCGAACTGGTCGGGTAGTAAGATTTCGTGGTGGAATATGTACACAGGTGTGCCCGGCTAGGCATCTTGAGGAAACACGGTCTTTGCTTCCTGCCCAGTTCCCTCCTTTGGCTCCCGAGCTACAGTGACTGGTCTATCTGGGCTGGACTTGCACATTTCCTGTCTGAGACCAATGGTATCGGCCACAAATCCCGCACTCCGTTGGGAGTTTGAAAACGGAATGCTTCATCTTATCGCCTACTATCGATTCCCAGGTCCGGGTCTGTTAAACTAGATCATTAGCGCCCGGAGAGCGCCCTCTTCGCTCCTGTGGCATCTGCTGTCCTGCTTCCATCACAGGTGTTTGGTAAATATTTGTGGGTGTCAAATCCATATTTGCCAATGCCTGGCGACTTTATCTGGTAGGAAAACAGTTGCTAGAAGGCATAACCCGAGGTGTCCTTGCATGAGTTTCCAGGTCAACCTTTGTGCCGAGTCCTCAGTGCAGGGAGGGGTAACTGAGGGGACAGAGAGGGTGTACCCATGGGCGCTATTGAGTCCCTCGATGGTGTATGCACACATGGAATATACTCAGTGTGAAGAAAAGTGGGTCCTCCCCTCTCAAAAACAGCAACAAATCACAAAGGTTTTTTTTTTTTTTTTTTTTTTTTTTTTTTTTTTTTTTTTTTTTTTTTTTTTTTTTTTTTTTACCAGAGAGCTTAAATGAACCAGAATGAGGAGAAACCTGTGGGAGAAACAGACTGAGACATTGATGGGCTGAAACGGAAGGATCTTGGGTTTTCTTCTGTAGTACAGGATGGTTAGAATGGATAAAGGTCCAGATGAGGTGACATGGTCCACAGATCATGGGAAGCCGCTTGATGGTTAAATAGGAGCGTATTTTATACTCTGCCATCCTTGGACTATAACTCATTTCAAGGTCAAACAGAATCAAAGGACTGCAGTAGGTCTGAGCTAAAACAATGAGCAAAATCCTTTCTCCTGAGGTGCGATTTAACCTAGAGTCTGTGGTCTTGGTTCAATTTTGAGGCTGTAGCGCCCTCTAGTGTCCATGGCAAAAAAGAGCTGCCACCGCTCGTTCTCAACCCTGCTGGATGTTGGCTCTGGGAATTCCTGGTCTTTCTACTGCTTTCAGAGGTCTGGAAAGGCAAGAGCAAGGCTGGCAGGCCACAGACAAGGTGCTGGTGCTGGTGCCAATGGTGGTGGCCTGGCAGAGAGTAAGCCACGGACAAGAGTCACCTCTAGAGGCAGGTGACCTTGATGAAGGGCCTTCAGTGTGACACAGGTGTAAAAACAGCCTCTCAAGGCTGGCTTTACTTAAGCTCCTGGCCTGAGCAAACAGCCCCTCACACCTGTAACATTGTTTGCTCGGGATGGACACACCACCACTTTTTGCAGGTGTAAATGACTGTTTGCGTGCCCAGAGTCATGGGGAGGGCGCCCTACCCTCTTCCAGCCAACATTCCCTTAGAGCTGATTACTGAACAGTGAAGCTGGGGCCTGAAGGAGGGGCCGACCTTTAATCCCGCCTTCGAAGGGGTGCAGATGGCTTCCCCAGAGAAGAGCTCAGCATTGCCTTTGGTATCAGGACAAGGGCAATCTGGAGACCAAGGTGGCTATGCTTAGAGACAGAAGACTTAGATGGCATGAGTCAGAGGGACTTCTGGAAGTTTCCAAGCATGGTTTCTATAGGTCAAAAGGAGTGCGAAAGCCAACCCTACCTCTCTCACTCAGGCAATAAGGGACACGAGGGTTTCGCTAATGAAAGGGCAAATGAAAGGGTGACAGATGAAGGCAGCCTTCTTGTGGAGGAATGACACTCACATTTGATGGAGTCCATTAGGTGTCTTTAGTGTGTGTGCCACATACAAGGAAAAAGAACAAAAAGCAAGATCACGCATATACGTTAAGAGTACTATCCTGGTTTCATTTCAGTTACTGATAAAATACTCTGGCCAGGAGAGAGAGAGAGAGAGAGAGAGAGAGAGAGAGAGAGAGGAGACAGAGGAGGTTATTTTAGGTGACAAGTCCAGGTCCATCACTGTAGGAAGTCACAGAAGCAGGAGGTTGAGACAACTGTCTACGCCACGTTCACAGTCAAGAGCAGAGAGAAGGTGCATGCATACTTGCGTGCATGCTTGCTTGCTTGCTTGTGCTTCTTTTCCCTACTCTTGAACAGTCCAGGAATCCTTGCCTAGGGAATGGTGCTGCCTATGCTAAGCAGGGTCTTTCCATATCAATGAACTTAATTCAGACAACACATACGCTCACAGCCAGTCCCATGTAGACCATTCCTTGTAGAGACTCTTTCCTGAGGTAATTCTAGTTGATAATAGTTGAGGTGTCAAGTGGGCAATTCCAGCTAACTGTCACAGGAGGAAAACTAAGTGAACAATAAAGTTAAGAATGTAAATAGAACCCTAGTCTCCATGACCTAGAAACTCTCCTTCTAGGATAGAGCTCGGAGTCGGAACTAGAAACTCATCACAGATGTATGTACAAAGAGACCCGTGTTTACAGAACAAATATCAGAAACTAGACAGAGATTAAGCAGTTACTGAAGAGCAGACATTGGGGGGGGGGCACATTTCAATGATGGACTAATATTATACCGTGCTGAAATGAGTTTATAATACATTTCTAATGTGGTAACACATTAAGGCATTAAGCAAACAGAGCAAAGCAAGATAGGCCAGGCCGTATCGCTTGACCTCAACTAGGCAAAGGTATGTGTCAACATAGAAAGTCTCACAAGGGATAGAATAAAATAACACGCTCACAAAATACAGCATAGAAAGTCTTACAAAAGATAGAATAAAATAACATGCTCACAAAATACTGACTCGTATTTTCTTTACATGTTTCAATACTAATTCTCCTACAATGTAAATATATTTATCCAAAAGGAAAAAAGAATCTGTATGGCTTAACTTTTGCAATTATTATGACTGTAATACCCAGAGAAATTGTTTAACAGAAGCCAGATTGATTTTAGCTCATGATTTCATAGGGATTTGGTCTACCGTGGCGAGGGAGGTGTGTCAGAATGGATAGGATGGCAGAATACTGTGGAGGTTTCTCGGAGTGCAGTAGACCAGAAGGCAGTGAGAACAGGAATAGAACAAGGGGCCTGGAATTATAACCTTGCGTGATCGACTTCTTCCAGGCAGGCCCCACCTCCTAACTGGGTTCCACAGTCCCCCCCCAAATAGTGCCAAGACCTGGGAACAGGTGTGCAAAACATAAGCCTGTGTGGACATTTCAAACCATCACACGGTCATAATTAGGGGAAGGAAAATGAAGAGAAAGGTCTGAGCAGGTTAGGTGGTACGGTGAAGACTGTAGTGGCAAGATCTGGGCTCGGAAGTGTCCCCTATCGCCTGTGGAGCTGATGCCTTCTGCTGCATCTGGACGGCACACAGTGGCACCCACTTGCCTTGCAGTCCTGACCGAGGAAGAGGGAATCTTCTGGGGAGACCTCGGGCCGTGCGTTCCAGGTGAAAGGTCTCCGAGCAAAACAAAAGTAATCATTTGTGTTTTCTTTATCCTGTGTCCTCCCCCAGTAGATATGTTTGATGACTTCTCAGAAGGCAGAGAGTGTGTCAACTGTGGGGCCATGTCCACCCCGCTCTGGAGGCGAGACGGGACAGGGCACTACCTGTGCAATGCCTGTGGCCTCTACCACAAGATGAACGGCATCAACCGACCCCTCATTAAGCCTCAGCGCCGGCTGGTAAGCAAGCACCCCTATGACTTAGGGCCAGTTGCCTTGAGAGCAGCCAGCTTTGCCTGTCTTCCCTGCACCAGACTTTGAAACTCTTGCCCAACTTTAAATTTTGGAATTGGAGGATATGAGCTGAGGGGTTAGGTAGGTGGAAGGAAAGAGGGAGCTTCTCACACCTTTAGAGTGAGCTTGGGCTTGCTTCGAAGATGCTGGCCCAGCTAGTCCACCCTCATCACCCCTATCATGCAATAGTAGAAAATGAAGCTCAGAGAGGTGAGCGGCACCAGCCACAGGGAGCCAGATCCAGGCCTCCTTGATCTCAGTCCCTTTATCTTGAAGGTCAACATAAACCAGAAGTTGTCTTATTTTCAGTTGATCCCCGAGAAAGACCAGGATTCCAAGAAGGCAAAGCAGTGGGTGTGGCTCCTGGCTAGGGAGGCCTGGAATGGGGCCAGGTGTTCCTGTGTTTCCTCCTCCTCCTTTCTTCCTCCTCCTCCTCCTCCTCCTCCTCCTCCTCCTCCTCCTCCTCCTTCCACCTCCCTCCTCCTCCTTCCCCCTCCCTCCTCCTTCCCCCTTCCTCCTCCTCCTTCCCCCTTCCTCCTCCTCCTCCTCCTCCTCCTCCTCCTCCTCCTCCTCCTCCTCCTTCTCCTCCTCCTCCTCCTCCTCCTCCTCCTCCTCTTCTTCTTCTTCTTCTTCTTCTTCTTCTTCTTCTTCTTCTTCTTCTTCTTCTTCTTCTTCCCACCTGACTCTGATCAATACCAACCCACTTTGGTGTATTCAGGGAAGGGGACTAGAGAGAGAGAGAGAGACACCCTGAAGCTTCCTCTTTGAGGAAGTTTCAAGTTCCTCGCCCCAAACACAGTCAGACACTGGCACCCATGAGCTCCACGTTGGGGAAGACATGCTCTGTTGACAGTGTCCAGGTCATTCATACCATACCCCGATCTATGTTGTAGTCTGCTTCCCGCCGGGTAGGCCTCTCCTGTGCCAACTGCCAGACCACCACCACCACGCTGTGGCGCCGCAATGCCGAGGGAGAGCCTGTGTGCAATGCCTGTGGCCTCTACATGAAGCTCCATGGGGTGAGTCAATACCCTGCCCTGCCCTGCCCTGCCAGGCCTATGCCCTACCTACGCCCCCTCATGCCCTCAGCTCTGCCTGACAGGAGCCTCCTCCATTTCTGTTCTGCAGGTCTCACTTGTCTTTCCTCAAGAGTAGAATCCACATGCTTCTTTTTTTACAAACCTTCACTTAATGTGTGTATGTGTGTGTGTGTGTGTGTGTGTGAGAGAGAGAGAGAGAGAGAGAGAGAGAGAGAGAGAGAGAGAGAGTTTCAAGACCATAGCAGACATCTACAAAGGGAAATTGATATATTAACTTCCAACCCTTCAGGTACCCAGGCCTCTTGCAATGCGGAAGGAGGGGATTCAAACCAGAAAACGAAAACCCAAGAACCTGAATAAATCGAAGACAACAGCAGGTGAGGAATAGATCCGTGTGTAGGCATGTGAACAAGTCAGGAGTTCCCAGAGCATTCGAGAACCATGTCTGCCTCGGTAGGCTGCCAGAGGATGGTGATAACCGCCTCCTCCATCCTCCTCTCTCAGGACAGAAAAGAACCCAGCAGAGAAGCCAGGCCCATGAAGCCGTAGGATGATTGCCCTTGCAATCGACTGACTGGACCAGTGTGCGGCCTGAGAGAGTGATGTTCATTGGCCCCATCTTTGATGCTGCGATTAAAGCAGACAAGTTCTCGTTAGGCATGCTCCTGGCAGATTGATCTGTAATTGGGGTACATTAATGTCACGTAGAGCTCTGAACCTGCACAAATTCCTGCAGGGATCCCCTCAAGACCTGACAGAAGCAGCCTGTCTTCCTAATTAGCATACTGGGGCTCTCGAGGATAATGGCTTAAAATCACACTGGTATTGGCTGGGATTTGGAATGTTCACTCCGGGATCAATAGTCTGTTCGATATGTTGTTCTGTCTTCAGAGTTTCTCCATGGCTCAGAGTAACCTTGACCTCATGACCCTCCTCCTCAGCCTCCTAAACTGTAGGATTATAGGCGTGAGCCGCCCACTTAATGACAATGCCTTTTACATAGGGTTACAGGACTGGGGAGATGGCTCAGCCGTTAAGAGGGAGTGAACTGGCTGATGTGGTGGACACCTCACCTTCCCACCCCAGGCAGTCAGACTCACAAAAGCCATGGCCGGCATTCTAGGTTCCTACATTAAACAGGGACTTCGGGAAGAAGTATCTCCTACCTGAACCTTCTGCCACTCCTCATGGGGTCCTACCTACCTCTTTCTGCCTCCTGGACTAGGAGCGCAGCAGAGCCTCTGGGCGCAGGTGTAGAGTCCTCAACTCCTAGGTCGGAATTCAGGACCATAAATTCAGAAGCAGAACCTGTTCCGGAGGGGCACAGACCATCCGTCGTCGCCACGTCTCCCCGAGCAGTGTTCACATTTTGCTAGAGAGAAATTAATACAGTTAATTAGAGGTTGCTGTCCCAGAACCCTCTGGCAGTCTCCTGAAATACATAGTAATCACGTTGAAAAACTACACTGAAAGCGTGGAATCCCCAAAACAGAATGTGGTTTCCTGGGCTTACGGACCTAGGGTCATGAGGGAATCGTTGAGTCTTTTGCAAAAGTTCCTTTAGGGCTGGGGCTGTAGCTCAGTGAGTACTTAGCACGCAGGAAGTCGTGGCTTCAATCTCCAGCATTCCATACACTGGGCATGGTGGCATCGGTCTGTAATCCCAGCACTCAGGAGGTGGAGGCAGGAGTACCAGTTTAGCAGCATCCTTAACTACATAGTGAGTTTGAGACTAGCCTGGACTACAGCAGACACTGTTTTAAGAACGTGAAATAGTCTCCTTGGAATTTTGTTGTGGTTTATCAGAGAACCGCTGTTCTTCACCGTAAGGATACCTACTTTTCTTCCCAGCCGATGTAACTAGGGCCTCTGTCCCTGCAGCTGGACTGAGTTTCCTGACTCTGTCTTCTTGCAGGTCCATCTGGTGAGAGCCTCCCGCCCACCAGCAGTGCCTCCAGCAACTCCAGCAACGCCACCAGCAGCAGCAGCAGCAGCAGTGAGGAGATGCGCCCCATCAAGACAGAGCCTGGGCTGTCCTCTCACTATGGGCATGGCAACTCCATATCCCAGGTGGGTGTGGTGATGAGGCTAATAAGAAAGTAGATTCCGGCCGGGCGGTGGTGGCGCACGCCTTTAATCCCAGCACTCGGGAGGCAGAGGCAGGCAGATCTCTGAGTTCGAGGCCAGCCTGGTCTACAAGAGCTAGTTCCAGGACAGGCTCTAGAAACTACAGGGAAACCCTGTCTCGAAAAACCAAAAAAAAAAAAAAAAAAAAAGAAAAGAAAAAGAAAAAAAGAAAAGAAAGAAAGTAGATTCTGGATTCCTGGTGGCCTGCCCAGCCCTGAGAGGGCTGAGCCGCCGAGCTCCAAATAGCCCAGCCTCTGAGTCCTTGGTACCTCTGGTCCAGCTGCGGTGATTCGGACACAAAGAATGCCACATATTTAGCATCTTCCCTGTGCTGTGACCTGTAGGAACAAGGAGAAGGATGCAGGGACTGCACCCAGCATGCATGTGACAGAAAGCACCAACTACCCCCTGAGTCAGACTTGGGTGTTGCCATTGGAAGCAAACTTGGACTCTAGAGTTGGAAGCGCTTTGACCTTGGTCTTGAAGGCTTCTCAGGGAAGGCGGGAGGACCCTGTTAGCATGGCTCAGGCTTGGGTGAGAGGTGGGCAGAAAGCTATTTTCATAAGTTCCAGCTTCCTGAGAGCCTCCAGAATGGCCCAGCAGGGGACCAGGCCCTCTTGAATATATGACGCCCAGTTCCTCTGCCTCTTTGGGGATGAGGAAGTCAGTTTCCCTTTTCCAGCCCCACTACCTCTACGTGTGTGCGGCTGTCTGAGCACTCTACCCTCAGAGTGAACCAGAGAGAACCTGGTTCCACAGAAACAAAAGTGCTAGGACCCCTTCGGGATGGAGAGGATGACCTCAATCTGACCCGGAAAGACCTCTATCTGACCCGGAAGTGGTGATAAGAGTGTCTCCTATGGCTGTCAGAGCCTTCTGAGAAAGCACAGCTGCACAAAACTCCTGGGTTATAGCCCTGATTACACTGTGCTTGGGACCCCTGGGGAAGCACACAGACCCCTGCAGATAGGCCCTAGGCCCTAGAGAAGCAGCTGAGTGCTTACTCCCTCACCCTCTCCCCAGACCTGGTCCTGGGGCCCCCAGGGGCATCCTACTGGCTCACTCTGCTTTCTGCCTTCCAGGCGTTCTCTGTCAGTACTGTGTCCGGCCATGGGCCCTCCATTCATCCAGTGCTGTCAGCTCTGAAGCTTTCCCCGCAAGGCTATGCATCTCCGGTCACTCAGACATCACAGGCCAGCTCCAAGCAGGACTCTTGGAACAGCCTGGTCCTGGCTGACAGTCACGGGGACATAATTACCGCGTAATCATCCCCTCTCCCTCTTCAAATTCCTGCTCGGACTTGGGACCTGGGGGCCAGCAAAGTCTGAGGCTGGGGCATCCTGGCCAGCCCCTTCGTCTGGGAACAACTCCCGAAGAACAACTGGGTAGAACTTGAAGTTGTTGACAATCGCTTAGGGATGTGGGTGCTGGGTTTCTTCAAACACCTTTTTCAGGTGAAGCCCTGGGAAGAGCCTGTGCCCTCAGAGACGCCCACCTTCGCGCGAGCATGGTCCAGTGAGGCTCTTCCCTGGAGCAGGAGATCTCTTTCTCATTCTCCACCTGCCTGTCCAGGACAGAGACCTAATCTCCTTCACCCCAACTCTCCACCCCAGTGGTTCTAGGTAGTGGGTTTTTTTCTTTGTGCTCCTCGGGTGGCTGTAGGGTCCCAGGCTTCAAGACACTGTCTCCAGCCTGCGCAGGGTGTCTACTTGATGTGGACTGGACGTGGCAGCCCTGCCCTTGTCCAACACTCCCCTTGAGGCATGGCATATCCCTGCATGCCCCATACCAGATCTGACTCCAGAAGCGCGGGTGCAGTGCAGATGTTACTGAGTGCTCCCTGGGGAGACGGTGGTGGCGAAGGCACATCACCCATCACACGGTATGCAGCAGATCACAGTCCAGCTGTCGAGCCTTCCCTTCCCCCTCTCCCAGGAACTCCGGCATTAAACCCTTGCTCTCCAGCCTGAACATCTCCTATCCTCTGCAGAACTAGAGCTCAGTTGTGTAGCGGGCTTGGGCCATGTGGTGCTGCGCCTAGCATCCTTTTTCAACCCCTTCACACATACGGGTTCCACGGAGGAACAAAACGTGCTACCGAAGCAGCTTGGTGACTGCACTCATCTGCCCCTTGGATCCCCCTGGAGGTTGTGTCTACAGCACAATCCTGTTCCCAGGACTCCAGCTTGCTTGCTCTGAGCTTGCTCTGAGCCTGCCAGGCCATGGCCTTTCTCAAGTCAAACAGTCACCTGGATCTGGGCCTTTCTCCAGCATGGGTCCTTTGTCTAGGAAACCCAGAGCGTTTGCAAGACAAATTCAAAGCAGGAACAACCGAAGGAGATTTGCGGAAAGACAAAGGTGACAGAAGATGGATGGAAGCCTGATGGGATTGCCATGCTTGTAGCTCTCCTAGAATTGGCCTTCTTCCCCTCCCCCATTCCTGGGGCCCCCAAAGATCCTTCCTCGTCCTCATCACCCACAGAGCTGTAGCCAACTATGGCATGATCCATTGTACCCCAAACTCCCAGACCCCACCCCGAAACGTTTCTGGCCGTAGCAGAGAATAGCTTTGAACCAAGATTGTTGTAATCATCCTTTACACCGTTTGCTCCCTGAAGGCTGCCCTCTCATGCCTCCCCCTCCACAACCTGTTAACATTGTCTTAAGGTGAAATGGCTGTAAAATCAGTATTTAACTAATAAATTTATCTGTATTCCTCTTTCCCTTGGAATTCTTTTCTAGAAGTCCTGAGGCTCACGCCCTTTTTAGTAGACCAAAGGGTAGGGACTGTCTCTACCCAGTTCCCCCTTCATGGCTTTGGCACTTGGCACCTTGAAGTTAGTGGCGGAGGCTGCTGAGGGAATGGAAGTGGAGGATCTCAGGACAGGCTCAGCTTCCTGGAGAGGGCGGGAGCAGCCGGAGCTGAAGCTCCTGTCCCCACCTTCTCACATAGCTATCCCCTGTGAGTGGGGACATTTTAAAGCATTTTCCTTGGTGCTTGTGCTTCCGTTCAACCGAATGGTCCTTGGTCTCTCCTGTCTCCTGATGCAGGACACACCCTGAGTAGCCCCCAAGGGACAAATATCCCAGTGAGACAAAGACAGTTGTCTCCTTTATCCTCAGGTCACACCTGCCGATCTGCTTCACCTCAGAAATATGAGAGGCATGGAGCAATCATTGGTCCTAAGACTGTGTGTCATTTGGTCCCTGCGGCATGGCTGGCTTACATATCACCCACCTTCAGGACCAGCTTATGCCACATCTGCCAGGCATCTAGGGCCTCAGATCTCATGGCATTCTGGTTATTTTCTAGTAATAATAACACACACACACACCACACACACACACACACACACACACAACACACACACACACACACATACACACACTATTCTATGTAAAACCGGAAAATATTTTAAAGTGTTTTCAAAATTAGTTGATTGTGTGAAGGGGCGCACATGCCACAGCATACCAATGGAGGTCAGAACAACGTTTGGGAGTTACTTCTCTCTTTTTCACCTCTACATGGTCCAGGGTTCAAACTCAGGTCGTCAGGCTTGTGTGGCAAGTGCTGTGCTCATGTGACCTCTTTTTTGTTGTTGCTTTTGTTTTTTTTTTTTGCTTTTTGACACAGAGTTTCTCTGTGTTTCTCTGCCTGTTCTGGACCTCACTCTGTAGACCAGGCTGACCTCAAACTCACAGAGATCCACCTGCCTCTACCTCCCGAGTGCTGGGACGAAAAACATGCACCACCACAGCCTGGCTCAAGTGACCCAATCCTACTGGCCGAAGAAAAACTTAACAACTCTTAAAAGAATAGCCAAACCCATTAAACTGAGAGTTACTGTCAATCAGGTAAGGTGAGTCCCAGTAAGAAGAGAGATACTAAATTGTTGGCCAAAGAGGTCCATGGGTTTTGTTAGGGCATTTTTGTTTAAAACATTCACATTGCTTGCTTTGGTTTGGTTTGGTTTGGTTTTTGAGATAGGGTTTCTCTGTAGCTTTGGAGCCTGTCCTGGAACTTGCTTTGTAGACCAGGTTGGCCTCGAACTCAAGACCGGCCTGTCTCTGCCTCCCAAGTGCTGGGATTAAAGGCGTGCGCCACCATTGCCCTGCATACATCACTTCTCTTTAGAAATGGATTTCAGAACAAAATTCTACGTTGTCTCAGTAGATGCCTCTTTCTGCATACACTCTCTCTAGTTAAGATAACTTGGCCTCTTTGATCATCAGACTTGTTGCAATCTTTAAGGAAGCATGAGTTGCTGTATCCAAGACACTATAAAAGATGTAGACGGGCCTGGTTGTGAACATTATCTCATTTATCATCCACAACAAAGAGTATTTCCAAATTGTTGGTACATATTTGGGAGGAGGGAGAAGCGAGGGAGAGGGTACAAAATGATGTCATTAGGATAAATCACTTTCTCAAGGGACAAGTTTACATAACAAATCATATGGCTTTATGGTCACACTTTTGACTGATAAAAACCTTCTGGGAGCCAGGTTAAGTCCATAGGCAGTTGGATATATATTGGCCCCAGCTTCTGAGCAGGAGGCAGCATAGCTGTGACTGGGTGTGGTTGGGATGATGGCAATGGCTACAAGTTTTTCATCACTGAATATGCACCAAATGGGGCCGGAGAATTATTAGGAGGAACCCCTGTCCTCAAAGCTTGGTGTGCTGAGTGTGTTTGTCATCTTTCCCTTACCATAATTAACCTTGAGACAACTGACATAAAGAGAAAGATTTAGACTGGGGCTTTACCTTCATTAGTAAAGTGCTTACCTAGCATGCGTGAAGTCCTGGGTTCGATCCTCAGCACTACATAAACCAGGTGTGGGATATACCTGATACCCCAGCACTCACAAGGTGGAGGCAGGAGGTTCACATGTTCAAAACCAGCCTGAGCTCTTAGTCTCTGGTATAGTCTGGGGTTGGAAGGCTGTCTGTCAGATTAACCATTTCAAATGTGTCTAGTGTGCCCTAACACTCGGTGGGACAAATGGAGCCCGAAGAAAGCCTTGGTTAGCTTAATGAGAGTTAGATAATTTCTGCCAATCCCTTCATCCCTTTCTGGAGGTAGAAGCCTATGAAAGTTCAGTGGGGTTACAGGGGTTCAGTTGCTAAGAATGAGTGTCCAACAGCCAGCCTGGGAGAGTTGAAGACAATCTAGCTATGAAAAAGGAAAGTCAGATCATAGGGGTCTCAGGGACCATCTGACGGTCCAAATGCTTTAATGTTGCCATCCAGAGAACTTCCTTATGGCCACAGTTGGTGGGAGAAAGACCACATTTACGCAATTTCTCCCCTCCGGAGGCCTAGAGAGCAAGGAAGCACTGCAATTGCAGTTCACGAATTCACCACGTGGGGGCGCAGACATTCTTGTCTCCCTGTCCCCTTATAGCTAGCTGGTTTTCCAGCTGTTAAATCCGAGGTCAACCCCAACCAAACTTTTCTACTCAAAAGCATTACTGCTTATTGAGCACTACTGAAGGCTAGACATTGACAGCTTTATCAAAACATTTTTACATCTTTGCAATCATGTTTTGCAACAAAGATTAATCAACACTTATATGTTTCCAAGTGACTCATACACATACCAGAGTTTGCGAAATATGGCTTTATGTCTGTAACACTGTGGCATAGATGTCCCATTTAAATGCTAGATTTAGGTATTGTGGCTGGCTTGTTTTCCCACAGCTAACAACGAGGCAGTCTATGTAAAGATTTTCCAAGGTGTCTTACACACACAGCGTGTGCTCAGTAAACTAAAATGGCGATTTTAAGTGACAGCAGCAAATTGTGAACGGTTCACTTTCTCAGCTGTAGGGTCCCTCGGTCTCAGAAGAGACCTCTCAGGTGCACAGCTCTGATTCCACCAGATAAGGCGGGCTTCTATCCAGCACAGCCCGTCTACAAAATGTGGTGTGTGTGTGTGTGTGTGTGTGTTTGTGTGTGTGTGCGTGCATGTGTGCGTGTGTCGTACGCGCGCGTGTCGCCCTCTGGAAGCTGCCACCGGAGTGCACTGAATCCTGTAGCAGATGTGATTCTCTGAAGAAGTCAGCTGCAGAAAGTGGGAAAGCATACTCCAGTACTTATACATTAATATAGGGGGACCACCCCTCCTTAAAATGCTGCACCCTCAAGCTCACCTTCTGCCCCTAAGGGACCTTTGCCCTCCGGATGTCAGAGGCCTCCTCTCCTTACTTCTGCTCTCTGACCTGCAGCAGGAGCTATGGTGAAAGACTAGCTGAGCTACTCCTTGAGGCGGGGCTGTCTTCCCTGTTCTGGCCAAGTCCTCCTGGGGCCCTCAGTTGCAAGGTCCAGGGACTGACACCCTAGCCACCTCCTGTAGGCCTGCTCGGAGTTCGCCAAAGGTATGCTAACTTCCTGGAAAGTGCTGGATCCACCCTTCTTGAAGTCCTATCTTTGAACAACCCACTACCATCTTTATTCTTCTAAGTAAAAATTTCAATACACAATAAAAAAGTTTTTAAAAGCATACAGTAAAAATTCAAACACTATTAAAATAATATAAAGTGAAAACTAATTTCACTCTATTTTTTAATATTTATTTATTTATTATGTATACAGTGCTCTCTCTCTGTCTGTATGCAGCTGCTGGCCAGCAGAGGGCACCAAATCGTATTACAGATGACTGTGAGGCACCATGTGGTTGCTGGGAATTGAACTCAGGACCTCTGGGAGAGCACCAGAGAGCAGTCAGTGCTCTTAACCTATGAGGCATCTCTCCAGCCCCTAATTTCACTCTTTAAAAACTTTTCAGGCCGGACGTGCTAACTGTGTTTAAAATCCCAGCATTTTAAAGACTAAGACCGGAGGGTCACCCAGGAGTTCAAGGGTAACCAGGGTGCCACAGTGAGTTCCAAGCCAGCCAGCATTATACTGTGAGGCTTTTTCTCACAAAACCAAAACCTCCCAGAAGAGTGCAGAGGACCGGAAATGTCTGTCTTGGTCTGAACCATGTTAAGACCACTAGCATCTGAGCGCTTGCCTTTTCTTGGTCCCAGTCCACTCTCTCCCAGGCTCTGGGAGTTGGCAAGCCCGCGGAGAGTCGTGGGGAAGGAGGAATAGAGGGGTGTGGGTGCCGGGTAACAGGCGAATAAGCTTCCAGCCTGCCTCAACAGAGTGGAAGCGGCCCAGGGAGAGAACTGCGTCTCCAGTGGTTACCACAGGAAAAAAAAAAAAACAAACGCAGCATCCTTCCCAAGGTGAACCCTGTCTCCAGCTCCTCCAGGAGAGAAGCTTGCAGCTCTCCGTCCCAGGGCGCACCCCACCTCGGTGCAGCACTCCCAGGGGAAGAGCTTGTAGCTTCTCCATCTCGGAGGGTCCCCATCTCTAGAGCTCCCAGGAGAGAAGCCCGCAGCTCCCCACCCACCTCCAGGACGAGCTGGGTCCCTGGAGGAGCCCTGGAGAAGCGGCTTCCCGCCTATCCCCGGGAGGAGCTATTCGGCTCTGGGTCGCCGGGCCACCTCGCCTCCCGCAGGCTAAACTTGTCGTCCCTCATCCCCGCATCCGTGTCCTCCCCACCACCGTCTCCCGTCTGGAACTGGAAAGCGCGAGCGGATAGCGCTCCCGCTGATGCCGCTGGGACCCGGTTTCGTAGAGTACAGCTAGCTCTGCAGGACCCGCCTGGCGCACTCCGGCCTCCTCCTCACCTTCCCGGGGCCGCACACGTGCACGTTGTCAACACTTTTTTTTTTTTTCTTTTTAACCTTTGGTGAGAAGTCAATTACAGAAAAGTTAAGCAGCCTCTCTTCCGGTCACGCGCAGCTGGGGCGCACGTTTGTTTTTGTTGATCTCGTTGCCTTCCGCCTGCCCGGACCCTCATGACCTTCACGTGTTCCCTCCCCCTTCTATCATTCTGAAGATTTGAGAAACGCAGCCGCCTAAGACTCGGCCTGGAGGCTGGACGACAGGGACCACGTCCTGCACAGTCTGACCACCGCGCCCTAGAAACGAAGCCCAAGGTTCTCATTATCTCATCCCTTTCCTGACCGCTGAAGCGTGCCTGTGGGCGGGATTGTTGTTTGTTTTGAGACCAGATCTCCAGTAGCCTGGGCTGCTTTGTAGACCAGGCTGGCGTCCAGTTCTCTTGAGATCCTCCTGCCTCTGCCTCTGGGGCTGCTGGGATTAAAGGCTTGCACTACCACCTCTGGCAGGCGGTAGAAATGTAAGATTACAGGCGGACCTTTCCAAAACTTTCTCTGATGAAGGCCAGGGGGACTCTGAGCTGAGAGATAATTAGGATACCAGTGTCTGGCAAGCCGCCTTCCAGCCCAGCAGTTTCCCCTCAAGGTCTGAGTAGATGAACTTTTACCGCATTACCAAGAGTGTGGTTGGGAATCCAAGTGTGGACGAATTTAAATATTGCACTGAAGCCTAAGACTTAGCACAGTTGGTAGAGGGGTTGCTTAGCTTGCAAGATGCCCTGGGTTTGCACATTAGCCAGGAGTGGCCAAGCAGTCCTGGAATGACAGTGCCATGGGGTGGAGACCATCCATACACAGAGGGCTATGGGCCAGCTTGGCATCTGGAATATAGGCAAAAAAAAATAAGCAAGAAAAAGACAGAAAAGAAAAATAGCATTACTACTGAAGGTGTTGCTTATGGATTATGAGAATTTGTGGAATGTCTAGGGTATCCCAATTTTCCGGTTAGAATCTGTTTTAAGTGTCTTAGAGGGAAGGGAGGGAGTTGTATGTGGCTCACACTTATAATTCCAGCACTCACACTGGGGAGACTCAGATAGGGCGTTTGTTCAGAATTCAAGACCAACCTTGGCTACAGAATGAGACTTAAAAAACACCACCACCATCAAAACAAAACAACAGAAAGCCAACAACCAACCCGCCTTTAGAAACACTGAAATAACTACCTGTTGTGTGCCATTGATAATTTTCACCATGGTTTATGGAGCCTGGGGCTGGTGAGTGGCAGATAAGGTTAGGTGGAACCTTGGGGTGGGGTAGGGCAGCTCCCACTCGCCTCAGTCAGGATGTAGACCATTCAGACAGTGTCATCCTAGTGGCTCTCAGTGACTTTGAATGATTGAGAACAGGGAGGTGAGGGGTGACAGGCAGTCCTGCCTTGCGTTTACTGTAGTTTTTCAGCCATCCGGCATATTATCAGACCTCAAGCTGGTTGGTAGCCTCCTTGCCTGGCTGGTGTCTACTTGTCACAGTTTTGAGCTCTGCCAGCACTTTGGTCCTGTAGAGAGAACCACTGTTATTGATCTCATAACTAGTGCATCTCTCCCTCCCTTAGGGTGGTCCTAAGAGAGCCAGATCCAAGGATGGGTGAGCAGAGGATTGGAGTTATTGCTTTGGTGGTGGGATTGGGAAAGACAGAGAAAGCATGGAGATGACGTAGAGGTCTAATGTACCCGGCAAAAAGTAACAAGGAGGTGCTGCATGTTTGTAATCCCAGCACTTGGGAGCTTGAGGCAGGAGGAGAGCTGTCAGTCTTGAGAACAGCTAGAACTACACAGTGCCAGCTTACCTATAGCTACATAGCGAGACTCTGTCTCAAGAAGCCAAACAGTAAGGAGTGGCTAACGACTGAGGTGGCAGTGCCTTTGAAGCAGACCATGCCTGCTACATAACACCAAGCACGCGATGTTGATTATATTTGCTGCATGGATAAGGATGAGGGACCAGGAAGAGAAGCCAGAGCTCCAAAGCTGGACCTTATCCTGCCCCGACTCAGTTGTCTCTGAGATGTGACCCCTCTTACCTCAGGCTCCAATTTTGGCATGTACACCCTGAAAGTGGGTGACCCAAACTGGCACCTTGGGGTACCACACCATCATATATGCTCTAGAGGACCGAGCCAAGTCAGTGTGGTTCTTGTTTGCCACTTTCTACCTGCAGAGATGCCGGAAGGGCCATCTGTGAGGAGGTTTCACCGCCTTGTCTCCCCTTTTGTGGGCCAGAAGGTAGTCAAGACAGGAGGCAGCAGTAAGAAGCTGAACCCTGCCTCCTTCCAGTCTTTGTGGTTCCAGGATGTCCAGGTGAGTTTTGCTTTCCCCAGATCTCAAATGTGCTGGCTTACCCCACCTCCCCTGGAGGCATTTAGCCGAAATGTTTTATGACTCCTTTCAGCAGTGGACAGCAATGCTAGGACTGCGTGTGGCCCTGCAGTGTGATGTTTCCTGTCACAGTGGACTGGGGTCTGTAAAGAACATACAGAAAGGACCTGAAGACCCCATGCATAACCTGGAGAACTTTTCTCCTTGTCTTACCTATGTCTCTGTGTGGTGCCGCTGGCCCCCCGCAGGCCAGCCGTGAAGGAAGGAATGCGCATGTTGAAGATCAGGATTCACACCTTCTCATCCTGAATGGGAGTCAGAGTTCCTTCAGGGGCCTCAGGGACTCCATCTGCACTGACCCTCCCTACCCCTCCTGTCTCTCCGGCCTTTCACCCAGCCCCAAGTCATTCTTTGTGTGTGCTAGCTCAGTTAGTTCTTGCCCACAGTGTAGACATGTTTTCCCCTGCTTGGGCACATCCTCCTTTTTTTTTTTTTTCTCAACCGTTTCCATTCCTGCCTCTTCAGTTTACCATGGTAATGTTAGCCTCTCTTCAGATTCCACTTGACCACGCTATCCTGTCTGCTTTGCGTTGGCTGAGAGATGACTCCTCTGTACTTCTGCGATACCCTCGCCTTCCTCCTGGTGCATCCCTCTTGCCACACCTGTCCTTTGTGGTTATGTACAGAGACAGAAACAGGGCAAGGCTGTGCTCTTGTCAAACTTCTTCTTGCTTAGCTACGAGCATCTGCACGTAGGAAGTATGGGGTGAGTTTTGTCCAGTAGCAGTTGGTCCCTGCTGCTCCTGCCAAGCTGGGTGATCAGAAGCAAGTTCTCATTGTCTTTGTTCTCAATTCTTCAATTGTTATATGGGGCGTAAAACCCTTTGTGGTGGTTTGATTGAGAATGGTCCCCATAGGCTCAGATATTTAAATACTTGGTCATCAGAGACTAGAACTCTTGGACTGGAGGCCTTGTTGGAGATGTGGGCTTTGAGATTTCAAAAGCCCATGTCAGGCCCAGTCTCTCTCTCTCTCTCTCTCCTCTCTCTCTCTCTCTCTCTCTCTCTCTCTCTCTCTCTCTCTCTCTCTCTCTTTCTCTCTCTCTCTCTGCCTGCTGCCTCTGCATCAGAGTGTAAAGCTCCCCTATACTGCACCATGCTTGTCTGCTCTCTGCCATGATGATCATGGGCTAACCCTCTAAAACTGAAGCAAGCTATCAGTTCAATGTGTTCTTTTATAAGAGTTGCCTTGGTCAATGTGTCTCTTCACAGTAATAGAACGCAGACTAAGACACACTTGTTTGTTAAAACCCTTGTAAGAATAGACTTTACAGCCCACACAAAATACGTATGTCCCTGCTAGATTGCAAGTTCTCCTCTTCACTTTATATACGTGCACGCACAGGTGTACACACACTCCTCATAGGCTACGGGCTCATCCTTTGAGTGGAAGGTGTCTCATAGCCCCTCCCCTATAGCTCATCACTGGAAACTGAGACTCTGAATTGTCCAGGTTTAAGAGTTCAGGTCCTCCAGGCTTCAGGCTCTTTGTAGAGACTGTCTCATGTTTGGGTCCCATGGCTTTGGTTCTCCAGCACTTATAATGAGAGTTGTCACAGAGCTGGCACTTACATATCACTGAATAGATTTGGAAACAGATAAATATATGGTAGGTGATCTGGAGATACAATGGATCCTGTTTTATAGGAAACAGAGGAGACATTCATGCTGTAGAAACCCTAGGGAGACCTGAGCTTGGGACTGCCAGATGGTGCTTCTAGGGATTTTTCATCCAAGGAATGTAGATTTAGGTAAGGATGGAAGGACCTGTATTTTAATAAGAAAACTGCCCAACAAGACTAAATGGAGAGAATCATAGCTGTAATTAAGGCCCAGTAATGCCTTGATGTGAAGGGGTCCTTCTGTCCCTGAAGGAGATGGGACTTGGGATGGATTAGAGGATGTAAATACACTTCAGGGGAGAAGACTGTGTGAGTGTGTGTGCACAAGTGTGTGTATGCATGTGTGTGAGTGTGTAGAATATAACGTGTACGAGGATGCATGCATGAGTATACCTGTACATGTGGAAGTTATCAGTTGCTGTTGGGGTTTCCCCACAAGAGTTCTCACATTATCTTCTTAAACAGCATCTCTCACTGAGTGTGGCGTGCACCACTTGGCTAGACTAACTGACCAGTGAGTGCCAGGGATTCTCCTGGCTGCACCTCCTAGTGCTGGCATTACAGGCTCAACCTGCTGTACTTAGCCACCAGCCTCAAGCTCTTCTCCCTCAGCCAAGTTCTTGAGGCCTCCCACCCTCGGGCTTGTCTAGGGTCAGAGTGGGTGGGATTCAACAGGGTAGGTCCTATCCCATCACTAACCCAGCTCCTCCAGTTACCTTCAGGCATTTGGAAAGCCATTCACCTCTCTTGACACCACTGGGGCAGGAGAGCAAAGGACAGAGAAATCCTCTGTGCTGGAGCAAGCTTTGGGTGAGGAGAAGGATCCAGACTGTTGGCAGCTATCTGTTTGTGAAGCGTTGGTGCCTGTGTAGGGCTCTAAGGACCAAGACATGTTCACTTTTTTTTATTATTGTTTTGTTTTGATAGGTGCATGGAAAAAGATTATTCCTTCGGTTTGATCCAGAGGAGGAGATGGAGCTACCCAGCAACAGCCCACAGCCTGTACAAGGAGTGTGGCAGAAAGAGGCCCGGGGCCCAGAGCTGATCTTGGGGCCCCATGCTCAGGAAACTTCTGCAGGCCCCTCTGGATCTGGGGAGCCTTTGCCTAGTGGATCCGATGACCCCTGTGGTCCTGGGGGGCACAACCTGTTAGCAGTTGCCCAGAGGTGGCTGGAGGTCAGATTTGGTTTGTTTGGCAGCATCTGGGTGAATGACTTCTCCAGAGCAAAGAAAGCTAACAAGAGAGGTGACTGGAGAGACCCTGTGCCTAGGTAATGATGTGACGTGGACAGGGCTTCTAATAGGGTCTGCAGTGTTCATACGGTCCCCTCTGTGGCAAGGCAGTGGCTGAACAGTCGTACTTGGGGACGGCCAGACCTTGCTATCCAGGAAGCAGAGTGTGTAGGTGGAGTTTTTCTGTCCCACCCACCCGCTCCCACAATAATCTCTCAGCCTTATTATTAATTATAATTAATTGACCAATATCTCAGACTCATTACTAACTAGCTCTTACAACTTAAATTAACTTATTTCTATTCCTCTTTGTGCTACCCCAAGATTCATGGCATTTACCTCTCTGGCATGTCCTGCTTATTCTCTGTCTGACTGGTGACTCCTTTGCCTCTGCCTTTCTTCATCCCAGCTTCCTTAGTTTGGTTGTCCTGTCTATGCTTCCTGCCCGACTATGGCCAGTCAGCTTTTTATTAAACCCATTCAAGTGACAATTTTTTTTACAGTATATGAAAAAGGATTCTTCCATGGCAAGAAAGAGGTATATATTCACCCTTAAGAACTGGGACTGTGGTCTGCACTCCAAAAGATTCTAACTGCCTGGGTCACTGAGAGAACAGAGTGGGTTTCCAGCCAACGTGACACTTGAGGGTGAACTGACTCAGAAGAAAAGTGTGTCTAGACTCTTGATGGGGCATGGTTTTCCCTCTTACTCGGTTTGTGAACACTGAGAACTGTGTTTGTGTATAAAGCTTATGTGTAGGATTATTTCCTTAGAGTCAGTTCCCAGTTGCTTCCGGAAGGGAATGAGCATTCTCTTGGCTGGATTTGCTCAATCAAGCCTTACTGGCATTGGGCTACTTGTATGCATGCTAGCAATAAAAAGTATCTCTTTCATTATTATTGCCTGAGTATGTGTGTACACCCCAGTGTGAAGGTCAGAAGACAGCTTCCAGGAGCTGATTCTCTCCTTTCACTGTGGGTCCTGGAAATCGAACGCAGGTTCAGGTTTCATAGCAAGCCTGCTAGGTCAACCCAGCATCCTCGTGCTGAAATTCTTTAAACTCTAAGATACTAAGTCTGGTAGCCTGTGTTGTCAGGATTGTTTCCAGGCCAGTGTGCAGCCTTTGAGTGCGTTTATAAAGCATCTCAGCGTTCAGGGTTTTTAAGTTTTTATGGTCAATGGTCATGTGTAACTTTGTCTCTTAGCAAAAGATTCCACTTCCAGCGAGTCACACAGGTACTCTAGTTTATGTTTGATGGGTTGTTTTGTGACACTGTGCATTGTTGCTAAGCAAGTCTGCTGAGCCTCACCTCCAATCCTTGAAAGAGTATTTTTTATTATACTTATTCAGTGTGTGTGTGTGTGTGTGTGTGTAAGCGTAAGCGTATGCATACGCCATATTGTGTTGAGATCAGAGGACAACTTGCAGCAGCTGGTTCTGTGGGTGGGTTCTGGAGCATGTGGTCCTGTGGTCCTGGAGATCAAGCTCAAGTCATCAGGGCTGATGGCAAACACCTTTCCCCTCTGAGCCAACTTGTTGGCTCTGACCATTGAAAACAAGAAAGCAAGAAATATTGGCTGGGTTGTTCTATGACAAGAGTCTTCCTATATTGTCTAGGCTAGTCTCGAGTTCATAATCGTCCTGTCTCAGCCTCTCCGAGTGCTGGGATGACAGGCATTACCGCAGTGTCCGCCTCCTAGCTTTCTGAAGTTTCCCCTGCCCCTTCCCAAGAACACTAACTAGGTCAGACGTGGACTCAGGTTCTCCTTCTTCCAGTGTGGAGACGGATCTTTTGGATTAACTGTCCCTACGAAGTATCCCATTATTTCCTTACCAAAGTGTGTGAGGTGTCTTTTCTGTCCTTAACATTCAAAAGGCTCAGGGTGTGTAGGAGACACACACACATACCTAGGTTAAGCCAGGCTGAAACTGGGAGTGGTGCCCTCTTTGCCACCATTTCTTCATCTGGCTCCCTAATGCATCTACCCACCTCAGTTCAGTTTACCACTAACCTGGATTCAGACTTACAGCTTTTCATGTTTCTGTCTGTCAAACACATATTTCTACAACATAATTAGAAAACAATGTATATGCATGTTTTACTTCATCCCATTTGGCCCTGAGATGTTTATGATTCTGACCATGGAGCCTTAACTTTCCAGTTTGATCCAGAATAGTCTAGAAACTCAATGTACAGTCTACCTGACTGCTGTCGAGTAGAAATTGTGTGTATGTGTGATCTGTCCCATGGTAACTGTGTATAAATGTGACCTACATAGTGGTCATTGTACGCACATGTGACATAATTATGCAGGGGTAACTATATAATGATGTACATTAATAGTTGCATGTGTGAGATGGTTATATTATAACTATACATACATGTGAACTGACTCCATAGGGGTCTGTTTATGTATCATGAACTAGCTGTACATTGGTGGTTGTACATTGTAAGTAAGAACACTGTATGTATGATCCCTTCTGTCTTCTCAGGTTGGTACTCCATTTTAATGGCGGTGGCTTCCTGGCATTTTATAGTTGCCAGATGTCGTGGAGTCCTCCCCCAGAGGTTGAGCCCACCTGCGACATCTTGTCTGATAAGTTCCATCGAGGACAAGCCTTGGAAGCTCTGAGACAGGCTCAGCCTGTGTGCTATACGCTATTGGACCAGAGATACTTTTCAGGATTAGGTATGACTCGTGCGATGGGGAGGAACCCCCACAGAGTTGATTAATGGGAAAGTCACACATCTGTAGGGCAGTCAAGACTTGAGGACTCCTATCCCAGTTGTACTGACACTCCTGGTTTTCAGGTTGGCTCAGCATCCCTTGATTTTAGACTCAGAGGTTGGATTAGGTGGCCCTCACTTCTCTGTCTGGCCCAGCACCCACGTGATAGAATTTACTGCTCTAGAGGCAGTGGGACCTGGGTAAATGGAGCCGGTGAATAAGACAGACCAAAGTTTCATGCAATAGCCAAATTTATTCAGAGCATCAGACAGCTTGACTCTAAGGGCTAAGAGGTCACCCGAGTGACGTTCTAATGAGTTCAAGCTGTATACAATCACAAGGACAAGACACAGAGCGTAAAAACATGGTTTTCCACAGAGGCCTAAAAAAATCACAATAGCCGCTTGTAATGAACAATGAAGTAAACACTCCTATCCCCTATACCTGAGGGGAGCACAAACACCATTCCAAGAACTCTGTTTTAAAGAAACTGAGGCCACAAGACTTGTATTTTGTGGGTTTTTTTTTGAGTTTTCTCACAAGTCCTCAGAATTCTCCTCACGTGACTCCATTCTTGAACTGTGCTCTGACCTCTGATGTGACAGGACTGTCAGTTGTGAGTCTCCTGATGGTGTATTAGTATCACCTAACATGGTGATAATGTCTTATACCTGGCTTCCTCTAAAGCCTGGTGACCTACGGAGCATATAGAAGATTCAGGGTCGGGGCTGGAGAGATGGCTCAGAGGTTAAGAGCATTGCCTGCTCTTCCAAAGGTCCTGAGTTCGATTCCCAGCAACCACATGGTGGCTCACAACCATCTCTAATGGGGTCTGGTGCCCTCTTCTGGCGTGCAGGCATACACACAGACAGAATATTGTATACGCAATAAATAAATAAATAAATAATAAATAAATATTTAAAAAAAAGAAGATTCAGGGTCATGACATGCCGTGAATTGTTGTCCTTAAGGCCATCAGAAGAGAGGAAGGTTCCTCTTTTCTACACCTCTTGTTCCTACACCTCTTGGGTGATGGAGCTTCCTGCTGTCAAACCAGAGGCAAACATGAGGTCAGCTCCCAGCACTTAGAAGGCACAAGAAAGAAGCAGGTCTCTGCTCTGCAGAACTGAGTGGTAAAACTGAGCAATTTCCAGTCAAGACAAGGAATGTGCTGTGCTTAGGTCCAGGGAGAGCAGCTTTCTTACTGCCCGCAGGAGAGCAAGCAGTAAGTGCTGCACAGCTGGCTGTTCCAGCAGTTGCTGTTAGCAGAACTACGCCCTTCTACAAAATGTGACTTTGCCTGCCAGGGGTGCGGCTCACTGTAGGAAGGTGGGAAAGCCTTGTGCTTTCATGGGAGAACCAGTTTCTATACCAGAGGAGCAGCAAGGCTTCTAGAAGCAGCTTTTGGAGGTATACGGAGAGCTGACAGCACAACGATACCGGTGACGGCCAGCGTGATTCACGTGACTCCAGCGACCCAGGCTCACGGTCCTGGCCTCGTGCTACTCCATGAGATAACCGCTTGTTAGCTTTCTCCTTTATCCAGATGAGGAAACTGAAGCAAAGGGCACCTTTCTGGTGAGAGGCGGCACAGCTGAGCTGAGTCCAGGGAGCCTGCCACTCAAGTCTGCAGAGAATCTGTAACTAGAAGTGCAGTTGTGAAACTCTTGGGGGGTGGGGTGGGGAGGAACCACAACTGTTACATCCGTTGGCACCACGTGGCATCGGGCTCACTCTCCTCTCCTTAGCAAGGTCATTGCTCGGTGGCTCAGTAAGCTGGCCTCCACTCATCGTAACTTACTTTGCGAGCTAGTGTGCCGGCACGCATCTTTAACTCAACACTCGGAAGATGGAGGAGGCAGGAGGATCAGGAGTTTAGCCTAGGCTCCATAGTGAGTTTGAGATTCTGTAGACAAAGAGTGTTTCCTAACCCCATGTCTCTCTTTGTTTCCAGGGAACATTATAAAGAACGAAGCCTTGTACAGAGCAGGGATACATCCCCTCTCTCTCGGTTCGCTGCTGAGTTCTTCCTCTCTAGAGGCCCTCATGAATCATGTGGTGGAGTTCAGTTCAGATTGGCTTCGGGACAAACTCCAGGGCAAGGAACGGCACACACAGATCTACAATAAGGAACAGTGTCCTTCTGGTCACCAGGTTATGAAGGAGAGCTTTGGGCCTCCTGGTAGACTCCAGAGGCTCACCTGGTGGTGCCCTCAGTGCCAGCCCCGGCTGCCATCAGAGGAGCCGAAGAATCTGCTGTCCTCGTAAAACACTTGGCCGTCTTCATGGAACTTGTAGCCTTGAAGATCCAGATACCATGTGTCCTGAGAGAAAGGTGTAGGCAGGACTCATATGACAGGTTGGAGATGGGGTCCGGAGGGTCAGTAATGTTGACACTCATCTCATTGGATTATGCATCAGCCACAACTTTCAGGGGGATAGATGTTTTCCTTTTCTAGTTAATTCTATATAATCCCACCATGTTGTCAAAATCCTGACAGAGGGATGGAGAAAATGCCTGGAGCAGCAGTGATCCGAAAAAGAATGACTGGGGAACAGCTGGGGACTGGGAACAGCTGGGGTGGGGAACAGCTGGGGACTGGGAACAGCTGGGGACTGGGAACAGCTGGGGACTGGGAACAGCTGGGGACTGGGAACAGCTGGGGGGTGGGAACATCTGGGGGTGGAAATGCCTAGGGGTGATATGGGCAGCTGGGGGTCTGGGGGACTGGGAACAACTGGGGGGGAGTGGGAACAGCTGGGGATGGGAACATCTGGATGGTGGAAACAGCTGGAGCGTGGGGGCAGCTAGGGACTTGGAACAACTGGGGTATGGGGCAGCAGGGGGACTGGGAACAGCTGGAGCATGGGGACAGCTAGGGGGTGGGAACAGCTGGGGACTGGGAACACCTTGGGGTAGAGGGGTACTGGTGAGGACAGCTAGGGGATACTATGCTCCCAGGCCACCTTGCTAATGTTATGTTGTGCTTTAGGAACTGGTTGATTTTGAGTCCCTCCATTTTCTTTCTTCTTTCCCCTGGAGGGGCCAGGGATGAGGGCACAGCTGCGGGCAGGTACTGCTGGTCAGCCTGCCTGGTGCCTTCCCAGTGACCGTAGACCCAGGGTGGATAGGGAGGTGTGCCCAGGGACTGTGAGAAAAACTACTGGTTTAAGATGGGCATTTGTGACAATTCAGGTGCCCAGGGATATAGAGAAACAACCCAACAGGTTGTTAGCGGCAAATTCGTGGAACTGGGGTAGCAATTGAAAATAAAACGGTGTGATGTTTTCTATATTGTCTTCATTAGGCAGAAGTGGTTTTTGTTGTTGGTTTTGTTTTTTGCTTTGCTTTGTTTTGTGGTGCTGAGATGAAACCTGGGGCTTCACTTGTGTCAAGCAATGGCTGTACCACTGAGCTATGTCCAGCTCTCACCCTTCGTGAAGGGGGCTGCCCAGGCTTGTAGGGTTGGCTTGATGCATCCCCTTAGGAGTAGGATGGGAGGGAAGTACACATCTGCCCTTTGCCTTGGAGAACTAGATGGACCTTGGCTTCTGTTGACCTCTGGAGGGTGTGCGTGCATGTGTACTTGTGTGTGTGTGTGTGTGTGTGTGTGTGTAGTATGTGTACATGAATGCAGTGTCCTGGGAAGCCAGAAGGCAGTGTTGGAATCTCCTGGAGCTGGATTCACAGGCAGTTGTGACCTGCTCTGTGTTGGTGCTGGGAATTGTACTTGAGTCCTCTGGAAGAACGAGTATTCCTAGTCACAAAGCTGCATCTCCAGTGCCCAGCACACCCTGTATGCTTACCCACACCAGGCACCCGCCACTTAGGCCTTGTTCAGATCCTTCAGGATGAGCCATGGAGATGGACACTTTGTCATTTAAAAATGCTTTATTTTCTATTCCTTTTAAAGGTTTCATGTTAATGTGTGTCTTGTGTGGGGTTATCTGCACAATACTGCAGGTACCCGAGGAGGTCAGAGCCCCTGAAGCTAGAGTTACAGGGGTTATGAGCCACCTGACTGGGTGCTGGGAACTTGGGTCTTCTAGGAGAACAGTGTGTACTCTTGATCAGTGAGCCACTTCCTCAGTTCTGAGCACTTACTCTTTACTGTCCTTACTTTATGGATGAGTCAACAAAGTCTGGGGAGGTTATGGAATTTAAGACCACACAGTTAAGCTGAGGTGGTGCTGTAATCAGGAGGCTGAGGCAGTAGCACCCAGTGTGTAGGCCAACCTGGTTTTGCCGAGACTCCGCCTCAGAGAGAAAACAAACAATTAACAAGGTCCAAAGCCACTGTCATATGCCTTAGCAAAATACCAGCTCTGCCATCTGTGCCAGAGCTGTCCTAGCTGTGTCCCCAGGATGACTGATGGGAGACAGTCACGAGGGTGGTAACAGAGGCCTCTGACATCAAGTTTTGGGGGACTTGGAGCGCTGGCTATGTGCAGATCAGTGATAGTAACCTGCAGGATTGCACCCCAGCAAAGAAACCCGACAGGCACTGGTGCAGGATGCCTGGTGTTGTGCCAAGTGCTTCTGCAAAGCTCACACCACCCCTTACTGTGGAGCATCTCAGTATAGCCTAGCAATGCACACGTTCATGACTGTGCATCATCAAGCATGCCTTTGACATCCTCCACCTGCTCACTAATGAGTACTCTCTGCGGGGCTTGGTTGTCATTATCAACAGTGGCCTCCCAGAGGACTTAGCATACACTGGGAGAGTGCCACAGTAAGGTGGCAAGCTGTGGGTGTGGCCCCACTACACCCTCTGGCTGCTGCTGGATGTGGGTGCCTGTGAGGCTGCCCCCTAGAACAGTAAGGCCACAGGCAGGTAAGCTCCTAAGTGTTACCAAGGGCTCTTCCAATTCTTGGATGACCTGAAGTGTGGGACCAAGTCTAACTAACTTCCCAGCTGTTTCTAATAAACTGATGTTTTAAATAGAAATTTAAAAAATAAAATCAAAGACTGAGTGATTGGGTAATTTCTCACTTCTCATGAATCTACAAGACGAAAGTCCTAAGATCAAGGCAGATTCAGTTACCTGATGAGATTCCCTCTTCTGGATTACAGATGGCACTTTCTAGAACACTGACCTCACTGTGTGTGTGTGTGTGTGTGTGTGTGTGTGTGTGTGTAGGGGGGGGGCTCTTCTGATATTTTTTTCCTTGCAGAAAAGACACCAATACCATGGGAATCATCTTAAAATCTACCATATGACTTTGGTTATATACTGTTCCTCCCAAACTTCCATCTCTAAAAGTTCCCCCTTCTAGACTAAGGCTTCAACATGGGAGTTTTGGAGGGACACAAGCATTCAGAACCAAATACTTTAGAGTAAGTGTTTTTATTAACATGTTCACCATACATAGTAATGGGCTGCATTAGGACATTTTTATACATGTATATAAAGTATTTTGAGCATATTCACCCCCTACCATTTTCGCTTGCCCCCTTCCATGATCTTCCTCTTTGAAATTGTAGTTTTTCTTCTTGATCACTTAATAGGTTTATTTAGGGGTATTGCATGGGTAACTTACTAGTGGTCATACTAAAGAAAACCTGTCCCGGACTGGAGGGATGGCTCAGGGGTCAAGAGCATTAACTGCTCTTCCACAGGCCCCGAGTTCAATTCCCAGCAACCACATAGTGACTCATAACCATCTGTAATGAGAACTGGTGCCCTCTTCTGACCTGTTGGCATACAGGCAGGCAGAACATTGTATACATAATAAATAAAACAATTTTACTGTATAATTGTACTAAAAAAAAAAAGAAAGAAAGAAAACCTGTCCCTCATTAGGTCACACAAAGGCACCACCAGACCTGATGGCCTGAATTCTATTCCCAGGACTCACATGGAGGAAGAGAGAACTGATCTCCATACCTGGCAATGTGCATGATGACACTTACACTCACATCAAAATATAATAAAAGGATGTAAGTATAAGCGGGTCTATTTGAGAGAATAAAAGGATTGGCAAGTGTGGGAGTTGTATGAGGGTTAAAGGGGAATACGATCAAAAACCATATACATGTGAAGAGTTCATAATAAAACTCGTGTGTCGTTTAGGCTAATAGCTTTTTTAAAAAAGTTATTCCACTAGCAACCATTAACCACCTATAGATCTTCAGGGAGGGAGCCCTTCCCTGACCCTTGCAACCCTTAACTAGAGGGTTGGTTGGCTGTTCCTCCCACGCCAGATGGGGCCCAATCTTGTGCAGATTTTGCAGGCACCACATAAATCCTGTTGCACATTAATCAGAACATGAGAGGTATGTCCATCAAGAGCCCAGTTCTCTTTGTTTTAGTAGCTTTGAAAATACGATCCAAGAATCATCTGCGTGTTGTCTCACAGATGAGGGATGGGGACGTCTGAGAAATACTGTAGGCTGTCCCACTAGAAGCTTCATGGGGATCAGGAAAGCCGCAGGAAACTCCCCTCGGAGGAAAGCGAGACTCTGTTTGCCCTGTTTTCTTTCAAATCACGAAACCTACTTTCTCTTGGAAACCTAAATTCCTTAGGACAAGGTGTAGAGCCCGAGTGACAGGCAGCTCCGGTTACCGTGATCCTCCACGGCGATCTACAAGCGGCCAATCACATTTCCAGTCCCTGCTCTCCTCCCAGTCTGACGCCGCTTTGCTATCGCATCCCTCAGGCGTCTCAAGAGGTAAATGCTAACTAGGGGAGGAGGCGCGCAAGAGCAAGCGAACCTCTCCTCCAGGCACCTGGGAACGCGTGGATCTCCGCACTCCCGAACATCTACCCACGCGCGCTGCTCGCCGCCCACCTCAGACACGCAGCTCGCAAACAAGACCCTCTTCTGGGAACCAATCGCGTTCGCTGGCCTCTTTCTAGCCCTCCAATCAGATTCTAGGGTGTGGTCATCGCGCCAGGCACCTCTGGCCTCCGATTGGCCGGCGTCTTCCTGGTGCGAGAGGCTCTGACCAATCAGCGCCCGTCAGTCCACCGCACTCGCCCTAGGCTGGCGGCGCGAGCGGCGGGGCCGGTTGAGGAGGGCGGGAGGTGGGCGGGGCGTCCGGCGCTGGCCCCGCCTCCTCGTCCTGGCCGATTGCGAGTATCTAGACACCGTTGGGGACTGAGATCCAGACAGGTGAGCCTCGCCTCTAGCAGTCGCCAAGGATGGAGTTCGTGAAGTGTCTCGGCCACCCGGAGGAGTTCTACAACCTGCTGCGATTCCGCATGGGAGGCCAGCGGAAGTTCATACCAAAGATGGACCAGGTAGGCCGAGCATCGCTGTACCCTCGCGGGTCTGTGGCCGCTTCACGCACCGGAGATAACGGAGAATGGCCACGAGCGCCCCGGTCTCCTTGGAAGGGGGGGGGGGGAGTTCCCGGCCTGGGTCCCACACCCCAACTGGACTCTATCCTCTTGACAAGTCCCGCCCTACCCCCTACCTGTTTTTGAATGTTTCTGCTTGTTCAAGCCATACTTTTCCTGCGCACTTTCCCCCCCCCCCCCCCCAAACTTGAAGGTTTATTTTTCACTCCAACGGCTGCGTTCCAAGATTGAGATTAGAGAGAACAGGCTTGAGAAAATTTAACTCCACACCCACCACTCCTTCCAGCTTTCAGACACATCACCTTCCTCATAAGCTCCCTCTCCTTCCTGCATCCCCTATTTCCTTCCCGGGTGCTTCCTATGTTTTCTTGTGTACATAATCTCCAAGTTCTTACCAGCTGTTGGCTGCTGGAAGGCCAGAGCTTGGTTTTTGTTTCTATTTCATCGCATTGTACCCTTTGTTAAATGCATGCGTTTATGAGGATGTTCACTCTTGTAATAAGAGTATGTAACCGTTGCATGAATGCGCATCCAGTTGAATTAATGGTTTACATCAGAAGCCTTAAAATTCTCTGGAAACATCACAGACACTGTATTTTATTTAAAGAGATTCTTCATTGAATCACTTTATTTTGTTCATAATGCAGAATCCTCATTAGCTCTGACAAGTGCCACCTCTCTGCCCTTCAGATGATGCCTATTTACGGGACACCTACAATGTGATAGATAGGTGCTGTTTTGGTTAAGCCATGGATGGCTGTGTAGCATTCACAGATAGGACCCCCAAAGAAATAAATGCAAAGTACGTACGTGTCAGGGGAGAAGCGTGCACAGTTGTCAGGTTCTTACAGGGAGAAATGACCAAAAGCAAAGAATCTCTGCTTTATAATGCAAGTCACTTGGTCTTGTGACCACTCCAGTGACAGGTAGTTCACTTCTGGGGAGGCCAGTTTACTGCCTTCTCCGGTCACTGCTGATTCCATCTTGTCAGGACCCTTCTAAAGTGTCTCCAGAATGTTTTGTAGAAATCTGAGGAAGGCCTTCTGACCTGTGAGGTTCGCTTACCTGCTTTCTCTAGTACTGTTGAACTTCAGAGACCCCGTAGTCTGGTAGTCAGCTCCCAGGCTGACTACCAGGTGTAAGATTCTCTATCACAGGCTTGTTCTGATTTAAAAGTCTCTATTTGATTCTACAGGGTCTTACTGTGGAGCCCTGGCTGCCTCGGAGCTTACTTTCCAGATGAGATCCACTTGCCTCTGGTCGTGCTTGTCTGTGCCTCCTGAGTGCTGGGATTAAATTGCCACCACCCACACCTGGCAATTCTGGATTTTAAGATACTAGAAAATAAGGTTATTTTCTTCACAAGTGTGTCTTTTTGGCTTTCTCTAAAGTAGCTTGTCAACATGTGTGAAGATGAAGTAGAGAACGAAGCTGCCTTGGAGAAGCTTCTAGACTTTTACATCTGGTGCCCTTTCCCGAGTGTGGCGGGATAGTGAAGGTCATAAGGAAATTGACAGGAGGGGAAAAATCAGTTCTTGTTAGGATGTGAGTTTAATCTTTTCAGGGTTACTGAGAGGAAGGAAGAGCTTTCAAATGGTCTGTGACTTTTGTGAGCGAGTATTCATTTGGCTCAGTATTAGTAGTACTCTGAGCGCTGACGTGATGCCATCAGTGCCCGCTGTCACACCTGACTTCACACGTGCAGGTGACAAATCATCTTGAAAATGAAAACACTCTAATGTGTTGAGTGTTGTAAAAAGTTACCTATCAGCTGTGTGCGTGAGAGGCCCAGGTGAAGCATGGAAGGATTGCCAGTTTGGACTTGGGCACCGTTACTGAGATTACATATTCACGGTGCACATTTACAAACCTTCAGAAACCCAAATGCTTCCAGAAGTTATTGCTCAGTTGAGCTCTTAGAGGGGGGAAGCCGCCCCTGTTTGTCAGCTTCTTGCAGTGATCCGGGAGCCTAAGCTTATAGTTCAGGTCCCCTGACGGCTCTGGTGATGGTAGTTCCCCCACTGGGGAGACGTGCTTACTGCCTTCCCTCCTTCCAGGAAGTTCAGGTTTTAGAAAGTCTTGGACTGAACTTCAACCCTTTGTTCTGCTGCTTTTAGAGCCAGTTTTGGAATACAGACCCTGAGGTATTAAAACTCTCATATTCTCTTAAGAATACAGATTCACAGCCGGGTGTGGCGGCACACACGCCTTTAAGCCTACCAAGAGAAGGAGATGGAGGTGAATTTCTAGGAGTTCATGGTCAGGCTGCTCTACAGACTGAGTTCCGTGGCTAGTTGTGAACACATACTGAGACCTTGTTTCGAACAACAGACCAAGAAAGTATTATTGCCACAAAGCTGTGTCCTTTAGTTATTTGCTGTACGACACTTTCCAGACCACGTCCCTGCTCCTCCTTTTCCTTTAAAGTTCAATGTCCATGGTTATATGGTAATTGGGCAATTCTCATCTGGCTACTTCAGAACCTATAACACTCTGGGCGTTATTTTTTGAGACAGGGTATAAGCTTATCTGAAACTCAGGCTGGCTTTGAACTCTGAACCTCCTGAGTGCTGGGATTGCAGGTGTGAGCTTCCAAGCCCAATTAAAAATACATTTTCATTACAAGATATTTCATGCAAGAAAATACCAAAAGTAATACAACAAGCCACTGTACCTGAGGTTAAGCATGTATTCTTTTGGTCACACTTAATTCATTCTCCTCATATATCTTTACTAAGATAAGAGATTAACTATTCAGAAAGCACTAAAGCAGTCGACTGTCCAGATCTACCTCAGAGCCAAACACACTTGTTGCTGGCACGCAGTGGACAGTACTTGCAGGCGAGGCTCTTCTGTGCCATATCTTGACCTGTTTGCCCCTTGCCATTGTTCATCTGCTTTTTCAGGCAGTCTCTTCAGGCTTAGCACTGTGGACATCCCTGATCTGTAAGGACACCTGTGTAGGACTTTTCCTCCATTGTTGTACCTTGCTGAAAGGCTTTTGAAACGGAAGCGTGTGCCCTTTAGAGAGTGCCATGACAGTTAGCTAATGCCTATTAGCTCTTGGTCTGTGCCAAACACTGTTTTACAGAACCTCCCATCTGCCACCCTTTGAGGATCTACTGGTTTTGTGTTTTATAGAAGAGGCTTGGAGAAGTTAGTAAGTTATCTAAGGTCCTTGTAGCTATGGAGTGGAAGCTGAGTTTTGACTTTCAGTCTGAGTAGAGATTGTTCAGTCTCTGTTTTAAAAAAGATTCACTGTTAATGTTGTAATTGTGTGTGTGTGTGTGTGTGTGTGAGTGTCTATTGTGTGGGTTTGTGGAGGTGAGTACAGTACCTGTAAGGTCAGCAGAGGACATCAGATCCTGCCCTGGAGCTAGAGTTAGGGGTGGTCGTGAGCTGTCTGATACCAGTTCTGGGAACTGAACTCTAGTCTTCTGCAAGAGCAGTGCTTGCTCTTAACCACTGAGTCGTCTCTCCAACCCCTCCAGAGCTCTCTCTCACAATACACTGTTCATCCTTAGGATAATGGACCACAGAGGTACATTAAGCAGCCTGCTCAAAGCCTGCTAAGAGGTGGACACACCGGCTTGATGCACACAACTGCCTATCTTAAGTGGTTCGGAGGTTTTGAAAAGTTAAGGTAACTTAGGAACTATCACATAGCCTGATGGGCAAGGTGGCACAGCAGATAAAGGCATCCACCATCAAGACTAACAACGTGAGTTCAATTCCCAGGACCCACATGGTAGAAGTGGAGCACAATTCTGGCGAGTTGTTCTTATGTCCACATACCTGCTGTGGCCCTGGCTGTCCTCCACAAAAATAAACAGTAATAATGTTTTTCTTTTCTTTCTTGTGTTTTGTTTTTTGTTTGTTTGTTTTTGTTTGTTTTTTGGGGGGCATAGTGGCACATGCCTTTAATCTCAGTGCTTGGGAGACAGAGGCAGGTGGATTTCTGTGCGTTCTAGACCAGCCTAGCGTTAGTTTGTGAGTCCCAGGGCAGAAGATGTTGTCTTATAGCCATTTATTATCTAAGCATATTACTTAGATTTTTTAAATTAATTTTTAATCTTTTTAAAGATTTAATTAGTGTACATTGGGATTTTACTTGTATATATGTATGTCTGTGTAAATGTGTAACCAGAGTTACAGGTAGTTACGAGCCACCCTGTGGGTGCTGGGAATTGAACCCAGGTTCTTTGGACGAGCAGGCAGTGCTGCTCTTCACCACTGAGCCATCTCTCCAGCCCCAAAATTAGATTTTTAAGAACGTATTTTTGTGTGTGTGTTTACACGTACACATACACCACTGCACACATGTGGCAGTCATGGGACAACTTTGTGGCATTTATTCTCGCCACCATCTGCCTTTACACGGGTACTAAGAATTGAACTCAGGTCACCAGTCCTGTTCAGCAAGCATCCTAATACTCTGAGACATCTTGCCAGCTTCTCATTTAGCTTTTACTGAGGACAAATCATCCCAAACCTGAGGGCTGGGGTTGGGGAAACGTGTGCTGCTTCCTGAGAGGAGGCAAGGTGGTCAGATCATGCTGTGCGTGTTTATCCTAAGCTTAGGGAACAAAACACAATGGTGTAAGTAACAGCTGCTGCTTAGTTCCCAGTTGTCTGGGACAGCTGGGGCTTCTGGTCCCGGACAGCTGGGTCCATTTCTTCATGGCATGCTCAGCTGACAGGCAAGCTTGTGGCTGGATGAAGGGGTGGTTACAGCCAGTTTAGGGGAGGCACACATCAGCCTGCAGGCTTGTCTTGGGACTCATGGACACTGGAAGGGACCAGACCCCAATACACACACACTTCGGAATTCTGCATGTGTCACATCATTACTGTGCACTTGGACCCAAATGTCACTGGGGAACCAGGTGCGACAGAAGAAAGACTCCTTCATGATGGGAAGAGTCAAGTTAACAGTTTAGTGCACTTCGTCACTCTTAGTAATAGGAAAGAAACAAGTCCTGTTGTTGATGCCACTTTGCAGATTACAGGTGTAGATTACAGATAGTTTGCCCTCACAGGCAAGTGTGCCTCGGGGAGGGCCAGCCAGGCGGGGCCGCACAGGCACCTCTGCTGCTTTCTACCTCGGAGACTGTTCAGCCTCAAACCCTCAGGTGTTGCCAGAACCCAGCTAGCAGGCAAGAACTGGCCTGTGTAATTAAATTACACACACACACACACACACACTAGGCAAAGACCTGGCTTTTATCAAACATGTCCTATTGGGAGATAGAGGTAAGACAAGTACCCAGAGTTTCAGGCAGAACTAATTACCAGAAGCATAGTCGCAGGAGGTCAGAGTGGCAAGGCCAAGGGATGGCAGATCTTAGGGTTGTGATCTACAGCAGGGGACTGTTTTCCTCTTCCTCTATAAAATGAGACTCTTGGAGACTGTGGGTGGCCATAGCAAAGGGCAGAGGAAGTGAGGCTCTGCTGGGGCTGTCCCTTTTTCCTGGAGGGTTTTGATGGCCAGTGTGTTTACTGAGCACTTTGTGAGCTCCTGTAAGACCGCCCCCCCCCCCCCCAGTGTTGGAAGTTGACCCCAAGGCCTCATGCATGCTAACCAGGTCCTACCACTGAGGTACATGGTGTGGTGCATGCTCCTCCAGAAGTTTCAGACCACCCTAAATGCCATGGTAATAGCTCAGGTTGATAAATAAATAAATAGCAATAGTTGAATATACCTTTTACTAGGGGAAACAAACAGGAAAACGAATTTCCCTTCATTTAACATTTCTTTCTTAAGTAACAATAATAAGAAAACACTGAGGGAAATGTACCCTGAACAATATTGAGGGCTGATTATTTCTGTAACAAAGAACAAATGTGGTTCAGGCCAGGAGTAGTGGTGCATGCTTTTAATCTTTGAACGGGCAGGCATTTTGTCATTAACTGGGCATATCAGCACATCTAAATGCATTCCCCCATACGCAAGTTTTGTGACATTACTCAGAGGCCACAAAATAGAAGCGAACCTTTTCTAAAGAGATTTGGCTTTTGTCAAGTGTAACTCTTACTATTTAGACATTCATGTTCTCGTTAGTAATTTAATCTCCATGTTTCTTTATCGTCAGTAAGATAGCAGTACACAGAGGTACAGTGCCTTAGCAACAGCCTGCTTGTTCCACGCTGGGAATGAAAGGGGTTTTGTTTCATTTTTTTATTTGTTATTTTCCTTTATGCCAAGAGGTCTTGGGGTATAGCCCAGATGGCGTCTCCACCCTTCACCTCAGCCTCCTGAGTAATAAGTCACAGCTGTGCTCACCCTGCCTGGGTAACTGAAAGGTTTTTTTCTTAAGACTCAACATTATTGACTGTGCTATGGTTTGTTGTCTAAAACACTAAAAAGTATGACCTCTGCTACCTGTGTGGCATGGATTGTAGCCTGTTACACCTTCCTTGAGCATTTAGGAGGGGTTCAAGGTAATGTTTGTCTTGTGTTTGACATGTAGTGGGTGCCTAATAAGTGGCAATTGTTAATCCTGCTGTTAAATCTGAGGTTAGGTCTGAGGTTCATGGGTTTTTAAGATTTAGATTTTCTTGTCCTAAGCAAACCTGTCTTATTAAAAATGAGGGAAGACAGCCAGGCAGTGCTGGCGCAAGCCTTTAATCCTAGCACTTGGGAGGCAGAGGCAGGAAAATCTCTTGAGTTTGAGGCCAGCCTGGTCTACAGAGTGAGTTCAAGGACAGTCAGGACTGCACAGAGAAACCCTGCCTGAAAAAGGCAAAGGGGGGGGGGTGCTATGGCAGAGGGGAAGTAGGAGTGGTGCTGGTAGCTGTCAGCTGAAGCCTAAGTCTTGGGAATTCAGCCCTCTGTATTCTTCTGTACCCTTGTCCTAAATGCCCTTGAGTCCTGTTTTCCCTGCATTGGAGAGTTCTGGGTATGTACTTAGCCTCAAGCAGCAGTGAAAAAACGTGGGCAACTCCTAAGGACAGTAGTTGTGACATACATACAGGAAGTTCACATATGAAATCTTGCCAACATTCCAAGAACAGTGCAGTTCTTGGTAGTTTATTCTTAGTTGTTTTGGGGGCCTGCTCTTCAGGGTGACATGCTGCAACCAGAAACAAGTGATGTGGAGGGCACAGAGGAAGCGAGTCCCATAGCTTGTCTCCTCGGGGTGATGGGGTGGGGGCTGCTCCCTAAGACTGCTCTCCAAACCCAGTGCCACTGTCCCCTTGCATTTATTGCTTCCCTGTGAGAGCAGCCCCTAGACCATTGTCACTGTAGATGATACTCACGGGGCATGAGTCAGTGAACTGTCAGAGTTGCTCACCCTGGGTGTGGATCACAGCTGTAATTTGAGCAGTGAAGAGATTGAGGCAGAGGGATTTCCATGAGTTCCATGTCTGCCTGGGCTACAAGAGTAACACAGTATCCCAAAAGAGAAGTTACTCAGTTTTTTTTCCTGTGAACTCTTACCTTTCTACGTTCTGAAAGAGTGTATTTTAAAATCCTCCATGAATGTATTGCTTTATTCACTGAAACACTGTGGGTTGTTTTCATGTGCTTGATTGTGAATTTTACTTAAATATGCTGATCAGTAAATATTGGTTTTAACTAGTATATCTTATTGAAAATGACAACAAAATGAAACTTAGGATTATATATCCTTTTTTTAAAAGAAAGCCTTACTCTTTGGACAAAACGATGTGTATTCATATTAGGAAATGTAGGAAATACAAATAAAAAAGGACATAGCTCCCAGGACCCACCAGGGTCCAAGGTTCCCTGCCATTCCAGTGCAGCTGTGGATTGCCTACTTGCAGATATGCTGTATCTCAAAAACGACTCCCCCAGTAGATAATTGTTTCCCTTTTCCTAGAATGAGTGGAAAGATTGTATGCAAGGGGCACGTGGAAATGCTATACCTTCGGCTCAGTTTTCTTGCTCATAAAACGTTCATATAAAACGCACACACAGCATAAAACGGCAGGTTTGTTTTGGCATTTGTAGTAAGACGCCTTCCAAACCTCCAGTTCCTTGCAAAGTGTATTTAGTCCTTCCTTGTTTTCCTACGCGAAGACCAGCTCACTGCACATCGTTGATACCTCTGCTAAGAGCAGTGATTTTAAGGTTTCTGGCAGTCTTAAGCAGGGCTGGGGCCAGCCACGCAGTGCAGCAGTTGTTGAAGCCAGATTCTCTTTAGAAGAAAAAAATCGCAGTGGGGGTAAAGAAGCTTCAGAGTAGAAATGGACTCTGTCCCAATTATTAAGGGAAACTTGAGAGGGTAAGGGGTTATTGTTTAGATGGGACAGTGTGGTCACGTGTTTAGGTTGGGCAATTTCAACTAAAATTGAGCAGTGCAAAGACAGACACGTTGTTGGGTGTGGTGATCCATATGCGTAATCTCAGCACTCCACTCGGCGGAGGTAGAGGTAGAAGAGGGTGCAGGATCAAGTCCGAGGCCACCCTGGTCTACATTCCGATTTCCGAGCCAGCCAGAGCTCGGTAGTAAAACTGACCACAAACACAAACACAGAGCACTTCAGTTTACCAAAGACCAGCCTAGTTGAGAAAGGAGCCTGCATAGTTTCGAGCCAGCTTTTCCTAGCTGCGTCAGTCCGCGTCCCGCTCACCCCTACCATTTGTGGTGGCCGGAGAAAGCGCAGCAGAAGGGTGGGCAAGGGGTTCTTGCTGGTGGGGGCGTGGCCAGAAGCGACAGGGGGCGTGGTCCGGACCTGCACGTGTTGGTGAGTGAGGCTTGCTCCCTCTGCTCTGGCCAGCGCTAGCCCTGTCCGATCTCCGCCCTGAGGTGGGCGCCTATGGAGGAAGGGCTCCAGGCTGCACTCCCCATGGCAGCCGCCAGCAGCACCAAGGCCATGGCCTTGGTTAAGCGCACTTTGGTGCTTAGCCCGGTCGCTGCACCCAGGACTCCTGGCTCGCCCCCACGGTGCTGCGCCTGGCCCCCCACCGCCTGGCCTTGCAAGGATTGGTCCCGGGCTCGGAGCCCAACTGCCAGCTGCCTGCCCCAGCCCCATTCCTGCTCCACGTCTGCCACGGCGGTGTGTCTTCTCTGCCCACAGGACTCGCTCAGCAGCAGCTTGAAGACTTGCTACAAGTATCTGAATCAGACCAGTCGCAGCTTCGCCGCTGTCATCCAGGCGCTGGATGGGGAAATGCGGTTAGTAGAGAGCCCTGACTCGGGGAGGACCGCTTTTCCAGGGGACTTTGAGTCACTGCAGCCACGTTGACTCACCACTTAGAATTATGGGCTCCTTAAAAAAAAAAAAAAGGAATATGGGCTCCTTGTTGTGGCTTAGGCAGGACTAACCCTCCCCCCCCCCTCCACACACACACTGCACCCACGTGTTTACTTGCAAATGCCCTTCCAGACACCTGGCCATCTACCAATGTCTGTCCTCAGGCCAGTCCTTTCAGAGAAGGGGGTGGGGCAGCCATGTTTATTACCTTCTTTTAGGCCTGGCATCCGCACCTGTCAGTGAGCAGGCCTGGCGTTTTTTCTTAGCTCGTTTGTCACCTTACATTTTAAGCATACTGAGTCTTCAGAATGTTCATATTGCACACAAGTTTGCAGTGGTTACCACAACAGCATTCATGCCGAAAAGTTTTGCATCTGCAAAATCCTGGTTCCCTCTAAACATGGGTCTAACCTGTTGGTCCCTGACATGCATTGGTTACTTGTAAAGCATCCTGGGAGTTACGGTGTGGCACCTACCTACTTAGGTTATCACTTCACTTTTTACAAAACTATAGAGTTTATAACTCCCATTAAGACAGGATAACAAATTTAAGATTGATAGTCTTTAATATCACTTCTTAGCTCTGTAGAGTTACTGGGAAGACCACTTAGAAAATGGCCCGGCACAAGGGAAATGACAGTTATTGAAGGAGGGTCTCACTCTGTAGCCCCGTTGTCCTGAACTCCAGATCCTCCTCCTCCTCAGCCTCCCCAAAGCTAAGATTACAGGCATGAAGCACTATTCTGCTTTAAATGTGACTTAAAAATAAATATTTTCAAAAAGAGGCTAATGAAATAGTTTAGCAGGTGAAGATACTTGCTGCCAAGTCTGACGACCTGAGTTCTGTCCCCAGAACCCACGTGGGACAAAGGGAGGACTGATTCCCAGTTGTCCTCTGACCTCTCACATGAGCTGGGGTACAATCATGCTCGCTCACACACACACACACACCTATAACATCAATACACACACAAAATGAATAAATAATTTAATGCTGAAAGGTGCATGCTCCTTGCCATGTTAATAAATAGCCTTTCCTTTTTCACAGCCACGCAGTGTGTGTGTTTTATCTGGTTCTCCGCGCTCTGGACACCGTGGAAGATGACATGACCATCAGTGTGGAGAAGAAGATCCCGATGCTGCGCAACTTTCACACTTTCCTCTATGAACCAGAGTGGCGCTTCATGGAGAGCAAGGAGAAGCACCGCCAAGTGCTGGAGGACTTCCCCACGGTAGTGGACTCTCTTCTGGGTACATATGTTGCTAATTGGCAGTGCTGTTGTCAGTCAGCCCCGGAGCTGAGAGAGCGGTGACAGGAACAGTTTGAGGGCAGCCGGAGACGTGGAGACGAGATGGCTGACAACTCTGGCAGCTCAGAGTCCAGCACCAGATGTCTCTGCTTAGGATCCCAGCTTACTAATCGGTAATGAGGTAGAGACCCCTCCCTACCTCAGTTTCTGACTGTGGTAGAGACGATAACAGCTCCCTGATTCTAGTGTTGTTAATTCTCTCTCTACAGGGCGTTGTTGAGACGTCCTGGTCTGTTTGTACAGAAAGACTTCTGTATGTCGCACAGTTCAGGCTTCTAAAAGATACTCTCCCCCACCCCAATTTTTTTTTTTAAAGTGGATGTCTAGACTGGCTCTCCCAGGACTGTTGACTATAGTGTAGCCTTCAGTGAGGCTGGCTGGCTGGGATTGCTGCTCAGCATGGGTGGAGCTACAAGAGTTGGGTAGTTTCTTAGGTACAAAGTTCTTAGTTCAGTGCCTGGTGCTTACTAAGTGTTGTGTAGGTATTAGCTCTTGAGGTGGATTATAGTTAAAGCCCCAAGCTTTAGGGGGTCCTAAACCTCTTGTACATGGACCTCACTTCATCCTTTTCTAGAATTTGCATGTTTAGCAAAGTCACGTGGTCCCTGATACCCTAAAGAGGGCCTCTGTTTTGTGTGTAGTTTGCTAGCGTTTTGGAGACTAGTCCTCATATGACGTTTACTATGAAGGAATCTTATCTATCCCACATCTGAGTGGGAGGGAGTCAGGTGAACAGAAGGGGAGTACAGCCAGGTTTGAGAAAGACTCCTTTAGGACAAGGGCTGTTTCCACTTGCTGAGATCATGTTTTCAGGGCCAAAGCCCAAAATCTAGTGTACTGTGTTATGGCTCCCAGAAAGTCTGGAGAAATGCCTGAGCTGTTAGAGCTCTGAGCTAGGGGAGAAACTGGTGCATTGGTGTCTTCGAGGTATCTGATGGCCCGTGCAGGTTACCTCTGAAACTCAGCGCTGAGCCTCTGAGCCCTGCCAGTGTCGATGACATGCTGTGAGCCCCCTGGTGTGCCTTTTTAGAAACACATGGATTTTGCTTTTCTCCTCAGTCACTAGGTACTCTTATTTATTATTACTATTCTATATCCTCAGCCTGCCTTTTTCTCAAAGGCTGACCATGAACCCACTTTGTGCTTAAAGCTGTTCTTGAACTTGTAACCCTCCTACCCCAGCCTCCTAAAGAACACCAGACTTGCCTCCCAAAGTCCACTTTGCTGTATGTTTTTGAAGCAGGATTTCAGTATGTTGCCTTGGCTGGCCTGGAGCTGGATGATTTGGAACTCACAGAGATCTACCTGCCTCTGTTTCCCGGGTGCTGGGATGAAAGGTGTATGCTATCACATCTGGCCCAAGCTACTTTTCATACAGGGACATTACAGTCGTTAAATTCTTTCTGGTTGTGGGATAATTTTCTTACATGGATCATAAAAATTTAAGGTAACCTCCAGGCAGTGGTGGCGAATCCCTTTAATCCTAGTACTTAAGAGACAGAGGTAGGTGGATCTCTGTGAGTTCAAGGCCAGCCTGATCTACAGAGTGAGTTCCAGGACAGCTAGGGATGTTACACAGAAAAATCATGTCTCAAAGAACCAAAACAATTAAGTTAGCCCATCTGCCCAACAGAAGGAATATAAAACTGTGAGAATGTTAAAGTAATTTGGGGGAGATAGGTAACTTTCAGATCCACGTCAAATATGTTGGTAAAGCCAGTGTCTTCCTTGATACATGTGGCAGTCCAATGGAAGAGAATGTTTGGCTTTGGAGGGCTTCAAAGCAATAAATCGATCTTTTCCTGTTTGCGCAAGAAGGTTAGGAAACAGCGAACTGTCCTAGCTAGAGAAAAAGGGAACTAAAAATATAGGCCAAAAAAAGAAGCCACTTGTTATTGTTTGCCATTTATTTTCTGATGGAGGTGAAGCATTGAGAAGTCATTTTTTTTTTTTTTTATGAATGGGAGACCCTCTCATTTCTGGGAATCAGCTTAAAAGAGGGAGACATGGAAAAGATGTGTTCAGAAAGCTTGTAGAGGAAGTCTGGCCCTGGGACACCTTTCTTCAGGAGTAAAGGACAGAGCTGCAGCAGGAAGGGAAGGGAGCAGAGGTGTTTGGTTTGAAAAACCTGAACGGTATAGGCGTTTTAACTTCAAACCTAAAAGGTTCAGGTTCTTACACAATATACTTTGGCTTTTTTTTGTTTTTTTTTTTTTTTGTTTGTTTGTTTTCAAGACAGGGTTTCTCTGTGTAGTCCTGGCTGTCCTGGAACTCACTCTATAGACCAGGCTGACCTAAATAACTCAGAGAGATCCGCCAGCCTCTATCTTCCCAGTGCTATGACCTAAAGCGTGTGATCGGGTTTGCCGCAGCCTTTGTAATGTCCCACCACCCCTGGCTTTTACTTACGCCATCTGCAGTGTATCTGTACTTTCTACATTTTTGCATATGAGGGAGCTGAGGTATAGAGAAATTAAAGTCCCTTGCCCAAATGGGGAGTCAGGATTGGAACCCAGGGTGCCGGCCCCAGCAACATGGTGCTTATTTGTGCATCTCTTTTGCTGCCTTTTTATAGCTGGATGAGGTAGGAGGATTTGGAGCTCAAGGCTAGCCTCAGCTACATAGTGAGTTTGAGGACAGGATTTAGGTAAACTTGTCTGAAAAGCAACAAAAAAGCCCAAAGGACAAGAAAAGGTTAAAACATCCAGACACGTCAGCACACATCAGTAAGTCCAGAGAAGCGAAGGCAGGAGGACCAAGAGTTTAAGTCAGTTCTGAATATCACGGTAAGAGCCTGCCTCAGAAGGAGGGTGGGGACTTAGAACAACAGATCAGCCAGTATTTTAATCATAATCTGTCCAAGGCCTTCTATAAGGGGAAAGAGTTTGCCTTTGAAAGTTAATGAAAGTGCCTTGAGCCTCTTGCCCTGTTTGGGATTTGGCCTTTATTGTCTCAGGAGATTTATCACTATAATGTGCCTTCATGTCCTTGGATTGGCCAGCAAGAGATGTAGGGACCTGGGAGTGTGCCATGGTTGTGGCTCAGTCCCCCAAGGGTGGGAGAAGCCCTCCTGGCTTGTGTTCAGTAGCAGAGCTTGAAGAAGAATACAGATCTTTCCTCCAGGTTCCAGGAAGACAGAATTCCTTGTTTTACTAGATTTTTTATTTTCATTTGCTTGAATTAAAGACACTAGCTTTAAGAAGGGAGTACTTGGGGACCCTGACTGAGGAAGGGAAGTGGCTTGTCTGATCGGGGTTGTGCACTTCTGCTTGTAATCTTGTGTTTTGTTTTGTTTGCTCTCCATTTTAGATCTCCTTGGAGTTTAGAAATTTGGCGGAGAAATATCAAACAGTGATTGCTGACATCTGCCAGAAAATGGGATGTGGGATGGCAGAATTTGTGGACAAGCATGTGACTTCCAAACAGGACTGGGACAAGGTCAGTGTCTCTGTAAGCAGGGTCTACATCTGCTAAGTTAGACAGCCAGCTGTCACTGTGGTAAAACTCAGAGCAAGGGCAGCGTAGCCTCCAGATCTGGGTTTTCTGGTTTAACCAACATCTGTTGAAGTTGACTGTGTCCTTAAACCCACTTAGCTTAATGTTGTCAGTGGTAGTCCGTACCCTAGAGGGCTTGCTGCTGCCAAAGTGAGTTTAAGAGTATCCTGAGCTGCAGTGAAATTTCAGGTAAATGGCCAAATCATTTCCTGTAATGCAGAAATGACAGTGCTTTTCAGATTTTAAGAACAATGCTTGTTGTTACTGTTATTATCTTTTCTGTTACGGAATGCTGTTCGTGTGCACGTATTAGTGTGTGAGTCATCAGATGGGTTGTTTCTCTCTTTGCTTTTAGAGTAGCTCAGTGGTAATGAATAATTAGGTGTCTCCAAGTTTTTTTTAATTTTTTTAAATTTTTTTTATTTATTATGTATACAATATTCTGTCTACATGTATGTCTGCAGGTCAGAAGAGGGCACCAGATCTCATTACAGATGGTTGTGAGCCACCATGTGGTTGTTGGGAATTGAACTCAGGACCTTTGGAAGAGCAAGCGGTGCTCTTAACCACTGAGCCATCTCTCCAGCCCTGTCTCCAAGCTTTTCATGCCTTCTTTCTCAAATGTCTGTGGAGTTAAGCCACATCTAGAGAGGACCTTCTTACGGTTTTCACTGTAACGTGTCCGGAGCGATGGCGAGCGCACGAGAGCCAGAGATGGGAGTCCCAGCCTGAAGCTCATTTATAACTTGCACTAATCCACTTAGGCTGGAGCCTTCATGGCCTCCATCTCCCACGAGGCATCTCCACCTCGGCACCGTTGCTCGGGAGACTTGTGCTTTTAGAGAAACTGAATCCATAGCAACCGCTGACGAGTGGAGAGCTGAGCTATCCCTGTGGGCATGGTGCATCTTCCTGAGGAGAGTCAGGAGAGTGGGGATGAAGCAGACACAGTAATAGCTTGTCTGGCTAGACAGAGCTTCCTCCTCACCAGTAGTGTGGACTACAGGTCAGGCTAGGAGTTGGTAGGCTATGATAGATTGCTCATCTGGACAAAGGGAGACTTGACAATGTGTGTGGCTTGTTCACTTATTTGTTGACCTCTCAAATACCTAAAGAGTTTATGTGATTTCTATTTCCAGCAGAGCTTAGGTTCAGATCACAAAATGGACTGACATGCTCATTGAGGTCTTGTGGAGGTTCGTGGATTGAATGCTTGCAGAGTGCTCACATGGTGCCAGGAACACGATGTAGTTACATTTTGATTGTATTCTTTTCATGTGCTTGTGTTTTAATCAGAAGGACAGCTCAGACATTCTGCTCTAGACTCCCTATTTTGTAGCTAAGATGCCTGGCAAGACTTTTCTATGTCATTATTAAAGCACTTTGCACAATAATCTTTTGCAGTATTGTCACTACGTTGCTGGGCTGGTAGGAATTGGCCTTTCTCGTCTGTTCTCGGCCTCAGAGTTTGAAGACCCCTTAGTTGGTGAAGACACAGAATGTGCCAACTCAATGGGTCTGTTCCTGCAGAAAACAAATATCATTCGTGATTACCTGGAAGACCAACAAGAAGGAAGAGAGTTTTGGCCTCGAGAGGTAACTGACATGGGATACTTGTGGGGCAAACAGTATTAGACTCTGAAAAATGAGTCAATTTAACCCAGTGGTAGCAAGTGACTAAATCAAACTACCCTAGGCACCATCAGAAGGTACATCATGCGTTAGTCATTTGCTTTGGCTAGACCGGCTGTGTCCTGGGATTCAGGCTCTGTGCACGGCTTGGGCAGACTTCCTCCAAGTCACAGATAAATCCCAGGCAAACCAACTTAAACTCTGAGAGCTGGGGCTTTTCCCTGAATGTATTCCTGTAGCCACAGCCTGAGTCCTCTGACTGCAGACCTTCATGAGGAGTGCCAACACAGTGGGATGGACTGAATCAGGGCAGTCTCTGACAGTGAGGGACGAAGGTGCCGTAGATGTGGCTCATGACATTGTGCGTGCTAAGGATGTACAAGGATGTGGGTAGAAAAAAAGTACAGAATGGTCAAGACCTGATTTAATTATCAACACTGAACAGAAGCTTGAAAACTGACTGTTGAGATCTCGTCTGGATTTTCTTCCTGCTTTTCATAATATGTTCACCTTAAGCCAAGAGCTTTTGGAATAAAGATAAAAGGATAAGTCGCAAGGTGAGGAAAATGCATTTGCAATGCATGTAACAGTTGTAAAATTCATATTTAATATAAAAGGAACTGTTTTGTTAAAAATCTCAAATTTTAAAGTTTAAGCATTTGCCCGGGCTAGCTTTGAACTCAGGGTTTTCCAGCCCAGCCTTGAAGGTGCTAAAATTCCAACAAAGAGACCAGCCATCTTCCAGAAAAATGAGCACATAGGGTGTTTACACTTCCAGGTGTCTGGGGAGACAGAAGTGAGAAAGGCTTCTACCTGGCTCTCTGCTTTGGCGATGCCTCAAAACCTCAAAAGTCCAGGGATTCAGCTTTAATAGCTGACTAAGTAGAAGTGTTGGAAGGGTGGCACACTAGAGAGGGCAGGGATGCACCCTTCTCCCGCAGCTCATTCTGCATCTTTCGCCTGTCGTCTGCATACTTTATGATGAGCACTCAACAGGTGCCAACTTACTTCTTGGAATAGACATTGGAGCTGAGGAGCATTCTTAGAAGCCTGAACCCCTCAACCTGTTGGATCTGATGCCCTAAGTCAACTTCCTTTTGGAAATCAGACTGTATGAATAAAACAGTAAATCCAGCCCTACTTTAAAATAATCCATGAGTAGGGTGTAGATTGAACAGGTTTGTCTATAATTGTTGAAGCAGGTGGATACATGCATTTATTCCGCACGTTTCCCCCACCCCCAGGGTCTGCAAAACAACCTAGTACCTTCTGTCTAGGCAGATTTGGGTGCATATTAAGAATGGATAACATGGCACTGAAGCAAAGTCTGAACAGTTAAGGTACCTGCTGCTCTCTCACGGGACCTGAGTTTGGTTCCTAGTACCCACACATGTGGTATATACACACATAGATACATAAATTATACATATATATTATATTTATATATTATGTGTGTGTGTGGAGAGAGAGAGAGAGATCTTTAGTAGTCATGCTTAGTGATTTTAAATTAAAAAAAAAATCTTGAAACTAGGCAGGCCAGGTAGGGTGACTACAAACTTACCATCTTGGCATTCCAGAGATTGGGACTGGAGAAAGGGACTTTGAGGTTACTGAGATTTTGCTTCCAAAGAAACAATAACAAACAAAACCACCCACTAAACTCACAGTTTGGAAGTGAGGGGCCGGAGAGTACTACTCTTAAGTTCAAGTTACTGCAGTCTGGGAGGGAGTGGCACTGTGATGCACACCTTACTTCCCTCCATGTTCTGGCTCGGCAACATTCTTAGCAGGATTGGCCATCTTGGGTTTTGGACAGTTTGCTTGTGATGCTGGAGATGATTTGTCTGCACTGGGGGTGTTCAGTAATAGACTCACATCCCTCTGGCTAGCAGGAAGCCTCTGTAGGCTGAGGTCATTATGACATTGGTTGGTGCATGTTACATTAATTATTTACAAGGGCATCTTCCCATATGCCACCCTGCCTCCTTTGTCATCATTGGACCTTGACTAGTTGCTATAAATGGCTGTTACCTGAAGCCTAAGACAGATGGATCTCAGTGAGCAGTCAAGTGATTTCACTGTAAATAGCGCAGCTCTCGTATGGTGCTGAGGATGGAACCCAGCTACATGCTACATGGTCTACACTGAGCCCCCTCCAACCCCTGAAGAAACCTTACAATACACGTAAATTTTCCTCCTATGCACCTGTTGACTATTCTGTACTTTCTTGGCTGCCAGGTGTGGGGCAGATATGTTAAGAAGCTGGAAGACTTTGCTAAGCCAGAAAACATAGATGTGGCCGTGCAGTGCTTGAATGAACTCATAACCAACACCCTCCACCATATCCCTGACGTCATCACCTACCTGTCAAGGCTCCGGAACCAAAGTGTGTTTAACTTCTGTGCTATTCCGCAGGTATGGAATGTCGTGCTTGGGCTGGGTGGAACAGTTTCTGCCTCGCTCTGCCGTGTTCAGGACCGTGGTGTATTAGGAAAGTGGCTCTGGTGTGTTTTCCTTTGCTCAGGAGTAACTAGTGAGCTACAGCATGGTCCTTGTGTCACTTTCAGGAACAAGGTCAACTTTTCCAGAACCTTCCTTCTGGATTTACCCTTTTCCCATCATCCATTCTAAACTAGCTAGATCATTATGCTAATAATTAAAGTGTGGCCTCAGCCTAGATAGCCAGCATGCTGATTAAAACCAATAAGGCTATTACCATGAGGCATCTTGGTAGGTCATGGCTTCTACTAGGTAACCACCTGAGTTAAGATTTCTGGTATCTCACATTGCAAACATATATGAAATGAATAAATATAACATCTTCACTAAATACCTGATTTTTATCCTTTTCTGTACTCAATAGGAATGTAGACCTAGCCTCTATATATATTTTTTAATTTATGTTTTATGTGTGTTGATGTTTTGCCTGTATATATGTATGTGTGAAGGCGCCAAATCCCCTGGAGTTACAGATAGTTGTGAGCTGCCATGTGGGTACTGGGAATATTGAACCCGGGGCCTCTGGAAGAGCACCCAGTGCTCTTAACTGCTGAGCCATCTCTCTAGCCCTGCCTCTATATTCTCACACTTAATTTCCTTTACCAGTTAGTTCTGTAATTAACTCCCTCAGAAGCTTGGTTTTACGGTGTACTGACAGCCCTGAATGGTGCTCAGCTAAATCTGGATACCTAGCTGAAGTTTCCATCCGGGTAATAATCACTTAGTTTTTTTTTAAAAAAAAATATTTATTTATTTATTTATTTATTTATTTATTATGTATACAACATTCTGTCTGTGTGTGTGCCTGCAGGCCAGAAGAGGGCACCAGACCCCATTATAGATGGTTGTGAGCCACCGTGTGGTTGCTGGGAATTGAACTCAAGACCTTTGGAAGAGCAAGCAATGCTCTTAACCTCTGAGCCATCTCTCCAGCCCCATAATCACTTAGTTTTAAGCACGGGTACCCCCTTCCCTTGTTTTCATCTCACACAATTTTTAATGTGTAATAATTATGTTCATAATAGGATAAACTAGAAAATCTTTCCTAGATACTATTTTGAAATATATTTGTTATAATAACTTACCAATCGTGTGGAAAAGTTGGATTTACTTGTGTTTGTAAGTAAGTTGGGATTTTTTACTAAATGGCAGAATAATTTAGCCCTGTTGTTGAGAAAGAAGGGGAGCTGGAAAGGTGTAGACCCTGACTGGCCTACCCTGGGTGGTACTGCTTGGCTGCTACACATTGGCTCTTTAACACTTGGTATTCCACAAAAGACTTGGCTCCCGGGAGTGCGTGCAGTGCTGTGTGTTACATCTTCATGAACTGAGGTTCCTCCTGTTACCTGTAGGTAATGGCCATCGCTACACTGGCGGCCTGTTACAACAACCAGCAGGTTTTCAGAGGGGTAGTGAAGATTCGGAAGGGGCAAGCAGTTACCCTCATGATGGACGCCACCAACATGCCAGCCGTCAAAGCTATCATACAACAGTATATAGAAGAGGTGGGTTTTCAGTTAATATACTGGGTAATTTGTAGCTGTTTTTATGCATGAAGTCATGTCACTGTTTAACCAGACCACGTTTGGATAGTAGTTAGTCCTCACTCCTTAGTGTTATAGCCTAAAGAGAGTGGTTGGTATCTCTTATTAGAAAATACACACACTGGCCGGGCGGTGGCGGCACACGCCTTTAATCCCAGCACTCGGGAGGCAGAGGCAGGCAGATCTCTGTGAGTTTGAGGCCAGCCTGGTCTACAAGAGATAGTTCCAGGACAGGCTCCAAAGCTACAGAGAAACCCTGTCTCGAAAAGAAAAAAAAAAGAAAAAAGAAAAGAAAAGAAAATACACTGAAGGGGAGGGGAGTGGCAGGAAGGGGAGCAGAGAAAAATGTAGAGCTCAATAAAAATCAATAGAAAAAAAGAAGAAAATACACATACACAGAGCCCTGTTGTAGGACCCATGGCGACACAAAAGAAGCAAGGCCATAGACAGAGCCCCCAGGAAGAATCATGTCTCCTGAAGTGTGAGATGAGAGACTGACTTAGCTTCTTTGATGGGTAAAGGATATGAAGTGGAGGCTTTGGGAGCTAAAGCATGGCTGAGTGAATCTCGTGTCCTGACACTCAGTGTGGTGTGTTCTAGCATGTCACAGACCTCAGTTGAAAACTCCAGGAGGGAAAGTAGACAAAGTAAGGCTGTTAAGTCCTGGTCTGTTTGTTTCTGCAACTCATCTCAAATGCCAAAACCACCTTAGAAAGCCAAGCACACCTCCCCCTGCTGGGTGAGCATGCATAGCAAGCAGGTATCTGCTTAGGCTGGCCTTTGAACTCACTGGAATCCTCCCCCCTTGGCTCCCCAAGTGCTGGGACTACAGGCATGATTTGGGGATTACCTGGTTTACTGATCACTAATTTTTGAAAACCTTCATGGGCACAAAAGTTCATTTTTTAATCTTAGTTGTGTGCTTCTTGACTGCTAGAATGAAGTACTGCTGGTGGGTTGAGTCTGAGGCCAAAGGTGGCATGTTGCTTTTGTGAATGCCACTGCTGTAACCCAGCCACTGTGTTACAGCCTTCTTGTCTGACTGCTTGTGCAACTTCAGGGCAGAGTTGAGTAGTTACAACAGAGGAGGCCAGAGAGCTAAAAATAGCTTTGGGTCCTTAAAGAGAACGTGTGCCGACCTCTGACCCAGCGTTTCTAGTTTTCTTTGAGTTACTGCAGTGAAATGCAGAGTAAAGGATATATTAATATTAGGTTGATTCGATGCAGAAAAAATGGAATTACAAAGTTCGGGCAATAAAATCAGAGTTCAATGTCAGCTTTATGGAAGATTTCTCAGTATTGTTTTTATAATGAAGGCTTGCAGCCTGGAAGTATAACTCAGCAGGTAATATTCACCTACGATGCACAAAGTCCTGGGTTTGATTCCCCAGCCCCCATCATATAAACCAGCCATGGTGGAACATGGCTGAAATCCCGATACTGGGGAGGTGGAGGCAGGAGGATCAGGAGTTCAAGGTCATCCTCACCAGCACAGCAGGCTTGAGGCCAGCCTGAGCTACAGAGGCTATCTCACAATGAGTCAAGACTTATATGAGGTCTCCAGGTAGGCTGACCTGCTGGTGTCTAGATGCCAGCTGGAGCCGATCCTGTTCCTCCTCATGGATCACTTCTGCCATTGCAAGAAAAGCGGACATGTCCCTTGTGAAGTCTGTCTACTCAGTTGTACTGAGAATGTACCAGGGAAAGGCTTTCCAGAGGCCACTAATGCCTACAGGGAGGTGCAGTGAAGGCCCCGGTCCTCCTGAGCCGTGGGCAGATTGCTCCACAGTAGCTGGAGAAGCCTAGCTCAGAGCAGCCTGTGAACCTGTCAGCCAGGGAACTCTTCCTGTTATTTTGGGATAGAAGTAATATGTGGGCAAATACCTGGAAATGTCCATCCTCTGCTCTGCCAACTGAAAGCCTTGGCAGGGGCCATTGTTTTCATGTTCCTGTGCCTCCATGTGGCTGGGCTTTGCCAGGCTCTTGGGCCTTTTTAACTGTACAGATTACCACTTGGGTGTATATAACCCAGAAGAGGAAGAAATGTGATGGCCTTTGATGATAAACCCCCAAACCAGTTTGTTTTAAATCACCCCTCCCCCCAAGTCATCTGACGCAGACTCCTTCTCCTTGGAGCCCTTTGCTGCTTTCCTGTCTTCAGCGATGCTTGTCTCCTGCTTATCCTCTCCTCTTCCTGCTCCCGACCTTTCTGCCTCTTCTGCTTAGTCTTTAGATGTTGGGTTGCTTTGCATTCTCTCTTGATTTCATTTCTTTTCCTCTCATGTAGATGTTTCATGGCTGTTACCCAGTTACAGCCTTGGGCATGAACTCTAGTTGTTAATGACATTGCCATCTACCTTAATCATGGAATCCCTGGAACATCCTAGAGCCCTTGCATGGCCAGAGATCCACCACCCTCTTCCCCGGTCTCCATAGGCACTACACACACACGGTACACAGACATGTCTACCAATGCGGTGTCAATAGAAAACGCTACAACCTGCATTCGACCTTCACATGATCTGGCTTCTGTAGAATAAAGTCTTGTATTACCAGGAACTCTGGAACTGGAGTTTCAGATGATTGTGAGCTTCCTCAGGGCTGATGTGAACACATCTCTTAACTACTGAGCCATCTCTCCAGCCCTGGGTCCTGTTTATTTTTAAATGATCTCACTGTATAGCTCAGGCTGTGCTCAACTCACCATCCTCCTTAGTGCTTAATTGATAAACTGTACATACACCATGTGCTTGGCTAAAAGTCTGTAAAATGCTGGCTCTATCCTCTCCACTCATGCTCCAGTTCTGGCTCAGACTGTCATCACTTCCTGCCAGTAACCTGTCAGTTTGATTTATTGGAGATTTGAGGGGTAGGCAGGAGTCTGGTGAAGGTATGGAGACATGCAGTGTGGAAGGTGTAGTGAGAGAGAGAAAGAAGTGGCAATAGCATTGCTTGTATGAAGAGAGGTACCCAGTGGCTTGTGCATTTGGAGAGGGTATGGCCCAAGTCACCTCATGTGCACAGTAAGGAGCTCAGATAGATAGTGTGCAGGTAATGGGGGAGGGCTCAGGGGTTACTGAGAACAGGTTGTCCATCTCATTGACCATGTGAACAGGTGAGTGGATTTGGGGCTCAGATGCGAGTCACTAAGGGCATGGCTCAGGCAGGGTGTTGGCATGGATGTGGAAGGAGAGGTTCCTATAAGGAGCAGCGCTGAGGAGCTCTTGGCAGGACTGCATGGTACTCTCTGCTGTTCCCGCTATTGCAGTCTTCCCCATCCAACACATGCCTTTGGTCAGTCTAACTGCATCATGCCAACATTCACTGGGCACCTGCTCTGTGCCTGCCCCCTGTGAGGTATCTGCAGTGGTGGTACGTTGGCAGCTCTCCAGGTACTTAGTGGCTCCCTGGTGGGATGTGCGCTGCTCTGTGCGTCCTCATCAGCAGGACGTGCCTAGAAGCTACTTCAGCTTTCTGAGTAGCAAGTCACTCTTGTTTTCAGAACTTGAGTTTTCTCTTTGGTGACCAAATCATGGAAGATATAAGTGGCATACTCGACAGTGCTTAGTAGCTGTTCTTTTTCCTTAACAGATTTATCACCGGATCCCCAACTCAGACCCATCTTCCAGCGAAACCAAGCAGGTCATCTCCACCATCAGGACACAGAGCCTTCCCAACTGTCAGCTCATCTCCCGAAGCCACTACTCCCCCATTTACCTGTCGTTTGTCATGCTCTTGGCTGCCCTGAGCTGGCAGTACCTGAGCACCCTGTCCCAGGTCACAGAAGACTATATGCAAACAGGAGAACACTGATATTTTTATTTGGCTGGAAGCTGAAGTTCACATGAAAAGGGTTAAACCTTCCTCTGGTGGATTTTGACTTCCCTTTCGCTTTCCCTACTTTAATCCCTCGGAGAACTATGTGTGGGACCTTTAGAAATGGCGGAGGAAAGGACACCTTGCCCCCAGCAGCCTGGTGCTTGTTGGGTTGTGGTCTGCCTCTTGTAGCCATTGGCAGCATGCTCACTGCTGCACTTTAGATGGGGTGGCCACATGTGACGGTCACAAGACCCTAGTGAACCTGGCTAGAGTAATAATTGAATTTATTTAATTTGAGACAGCCTTTGAATACCTATCATAATAGAAAATGAAGTGACTTTTCCTTCCGTCTTGTTCCTGTTTTTCTCACCAGTTTGACAGTGGAAGGCATTAATCATCATCATTCTAGGTGAGGCTGCCAAGCTTCCCAAGAGTGCAGGTGTGTCTTTCGCACTCAAAGGGCGCTTAAGTGTTCATCGGTGCCATTGGTCACTTGTCAGAAGCGTGGCCTCCAGTAAAAGCTTTTGATCTTGAGATTTTTATAATAGCATGTCAGGGCTGGAATATAACTCAGATGGTAGAACAGTTGCCTAATAATGCACAAGGCTTGTATCAGTTAGGGCTTCTGTTGCTGTGAAGAGAGACCATGACCACGGCAACTCTTAGCATTTAATTGAGGTGGCGGTTTACAGTTCAGGGGTTCAGTCCATTATCATGGCAAGGAATATGGCAGCATGGAGGTAGACATAGTGCTGGCTACATCTTGATCAGAAGGCAACAGGAAGTCGACTGACACATTGGGTGGTATCCTGAGCATATGAAACCTTAAAGCCTGCCCCCCACACTTCCTCCAGCAAGGCCACTCCTAATAGTGCCACTCCCTTTGGGATTAAGGGGCCAATTACATTCAAACTACCACAAGGCCCTACATTTGATCCCCAGCACCACAAAGTAACAAATTAAAAATCCCTTGTAGTGACTGAGTTTGTCAAGTACAGGTTACCTGAAAGACCAGACAGATGATAGTGATCTTAAGGCCCAGTCATCTGTCGCCGCAACAGAGCTAGTAAGGACTGGCAAGGGCTTGATGGCTACCTGGCGTTACTGGTGGAGGAGCAGGAGTAGATCACCTTGCTGCGCCAGCCTGCCACTGTCATCTGCCCTACCAGCCTCCTCCATAGACCTGTGTTTCAGTTTTCCCTCCCATGTTTTTATACTGAAATCTCAAGATAAACGACGGCAGACAGGAAGATACTGCCTATATAAACTCCTATATAAGGTAGTTTTGTTTTGAATTCTAACCTGGTCTGCTCCATTGTATGATGGCTCCTGGCTACCTGTGTATCTGAAAGCCAGTGATACAGGCATTACAGCAGATAGAATCTAGGCAACATGCTAACCTGTTTCCCATTATAACAACCCCCCCCCCCCAGGCCAGCTGCTTTACCAAGAAAAGAGGTTTATTTCCTTTACAGCCTAGGAGGATGAAGATCCAAGATGAGGATAATAGCACCACATTGGTGGGAAGACATGCAGGAGAGGGCACAGGAAGCAAGAGACAGTCAAAGCCCAGGCATGTTGACAGTCTTAAACTAGCTCAGGTTGACCTGGAAATCTGTGTAGCCTTGAGCTTAATGGTGATCCCCTGACTTAGTTTTCTGAATGTAAGGGTTCCAGACATGAGCCATCCCATTCTTAGTCTCAGAACTAACTCTGGAAGACAAGTGTTGACCCCTTTGAGGGCAGTACCTCCAAAACCTAATCACCTTGCACTGTGCCTCAGCCGTCTCACTGCCACGCTGTGGACCCAGCTTCCAGCATATGACCCTTTGGGGGAACCCTCAAACCACACTGAGACGTGTATAGCACACTCTGCTCCCCTGTTCAGCCTACTGGGTATGCTGACTTCACCATTGAGGTACCTCAGCCAGTTTGGTGTAAACACAGATTTCCTTACTGTGAATGGGGCATGGAGACTTTATTTATAAATAGGTTGTTTGCAGTTCAACCTTGGACCAGTATCACACTGTTGAAACTAGTCAAAGTAATGTGTTACATGATTCTTTAACTTCTCTTCAAAAGAAACACAAACAGAAAAGCTCATCCTTTCTTACAGTAATCCCAGTACCCGGGAGGCAGAGGCAGAAGGATTGGGAGTTCAAGGTCATTCTCAGTTGTGGAAGTCAGCCTGGGCTATATAAGACTCCATCTCTAACACAAAACTCAGACTTTTCCCGTGGCAATAAAGCACAGGATGCCACACTCCCCTTGGATTCCAAATAGTTTTGTTTATATCCAGATATTTAGCATAGAACATTTCTATAAAGCCATTTATCTGAAACACATAATAGGTTACATCTGACACACCTTCCTTGCCCCCCCCACCCCAATTTGTTATTTTGTTGTTGCTAGACACTGAACCAAGGGTCACTGAACCAATGAGACAGCCCCAGTCTGCTTTTGACTCTCAATGGAATTTACAGCATCTCCAGCGTAGCCACTTGGTTTCTTACACATTGGAGTGTGTGGTCTTCCTCAGAAGCCCACCCGTGCCCAGCCATTATGGCAGCTGGAAGGGCCTGATCTGCCTTTCAGGAGCCTCTGGTTATCTCCAAATCGTGCCTGGGGCAGCCCCTTAGAGGCTTTCCCCTGCTGAGTCATTTTCTGGGATCTCTGGTACTCTAAGGTTCAGTGTGTATGGGATTGCTCTGGAACCAGACCTAGTCAGGCAGCAAATGACTGACCCTGGCTCAGTTTGAGGATCGCATGCAACGTAGAAAGGGAAGGATGTGTAAAACCTGAGCCATCAAAGGCCCTGTGGGCAGACTGAAAAGGAAATGCTCTTTACCTACTTTTTATCTTTTGAAATAGGGCCTCATTGTAGACCAGGTTGGCCTCAACTCCCAGAGATTCTCCTCCTCTGCTTCCTGAGTGCCCATTTGTCACTTAGTACCCAAGGAACACTGCTACTGACTTGGGCACAGGAGACAACACACAGATACTCTGTTATGGAAGCCATCCAGAGCCGTCCCCAAGCATATAACAGGTTTCTCTTCCGGGCTCCTCTTGGCCCGTCTCCACTGTCTCTAGGGTAGGAGTGGAGCTGCCGGTGGGCATGTGATGAGCCAAGACAGGCAGCAGAGGAGGAACTATTTGATGTAGTTTAGGGACAAGAACTGTCTTGCAGTACTGAAGCGCCAGCACCCAAATCAGGTTAACCTGACTCCCATCTCCAGCACTCAGCAGGCTTTAAGAGCTCAATACAGTTCTGATTCCCAACTTAGGGGAAGGCAAACTTCCTCAGCTTCTGGAAAGAACCAGCCCCTCCCACTTAGCAGGAAAGTAACAGGTCAACAGGATAATAAAGTGAATGCTGATTAGGGGGAAGCCTCCTGTTCTCTATGAACTAAGCTGTGATTTTATAAATGAATTCCTTGACCAGCCATGTAATTCAGTGACCAAGAAAACTTAAAACATGGTGCACAAGCTTTGGCTCCACCCCAAGGAGATGGTGCCCTCTAGGAAGGTAACAGTCTGCTCTCACGTGAAATATACACACCATGCCAGGCATGCCATACATGGTCAATGTGCAGCTCGCCTACCTCTGAGCAGGAAGACTCTCCAAGGCTGAGCACAGCCCTGGGGATGGCTTAGAGAAGGGATTCGGAGGGTGACAGGAAACTAAGGAGAGAGGTACAAACAGCTTGAAAACGCAGCCCAGGACTGCTCACCCTGCCTCCAGGAGGCCATGAAGCAGACATGAGGTAGAGGGAGAACTGGTTTATTGGCACAGTCAATAAACTTGTTAAACTGACAGGGTGAAGTGGTGACTCTACAACATAAAAGAGGGTTCTTGCCAGACTAGCGTCATTGTGGTGTCTGAGGTCAGTAGGTCACCCAGCAAATCAGGACCCCTTGTTTTAAGCCATACAATTAGGAGAGAATCTGTAAAACCAGTACAGCTCTTCAACTAACTAACCTGTTTGTTTCACATACTCAGTTGAGGTGCACAAAAAAAAAAAACAAAAACAAAAACAAAAACTCCTATTGAAAAAGCATTGGCTGAGGCCAAGACCAGGGAGGGCTCACCACATTGCCAATGTGGCGATGGGCACAGGTGTCCTGGAAAAGGTAGCTGACTGACTTAGGAAGTGACTGGCTTCAAGGTGCGGCCGAGAGGTGGCATTTGTCCTCATCATCAAGATGGTGTTCCATTCTTTTGGAAAACTTGCAACCAAAGCCTATCCTGCTCTGGAGAAACTGGGGTGGGGGTGACAGGGGTGGCAGGCAGAGCCACAGCAGTAAGCAGTACAAACAGCACTAGTCTAGGGGGAGGCTAGGATGCAGGCTGTGTCACTGCTGTGGAACAGGCTGGGAGGGAGCCAGCTAAGGACAGAATGAAGAGCTGACAGCTCTGATGGCAGGCCGCTCTGGTCCAGTTGCTCAAGCCTCGATGGAAGCTTTGTGAATCGTAGGTGAATTCAAAGAATCAAAGACTGCCCCGTCTGCCTCATTCCCAGCCTGGGCAGCTAAATTTAGGGGAAATTCCCTAAGGACTGGCCAACCGGGTCACAGCACATTAGAATCTTCCCCAGTACTGGTCAGTGCGAGGGATCCCAGCCACAATTTCTGATTCAATTCCACAGTGGTCTTCTCCTCTGAGGATTTTAAAGAGGCCTGGGGAGGAAAAAAAAAATAATAACGTGCTTTCAAAGTATGCTCTGGGTTTGGTCTAACCCTTGCTTTTAGATGGTGTCCCACTCTGTAACCCAGGCTGGCCGCAAACTCCATCCTTCAGCCTCAGCATCCTTAGTGTTTGCTACAGGAGTGCAGGGATTACAGCCACCATGTCAGGCGGCCTTGGGTCTTGACCCTTGTTGGTATGCTCAGATTCATCCAGACCGAGGGGTGAGTCATGCGGCCCCCAGCATCATCTGAGAGACATCCCTTGGTTCCCTCCACATGCTGCCTGTGCAGTGGAAACTGGATACAGAACCACGAGGAACTGGGGCTCAGAGATGGTTCAAGACCAAAGTATCAGCCGGGCGGTGGTGGCGCACGCATTTAATCCCAGCACTCGGGAGGCAGAGGCAGGCGGATCTCTGTGAGTTCGAGACCAGCCTGGTCTACAAGAGCTAGTTCCAGGACAGGCTCCAAAGCCGCAGAGAAACCCTGTCTCGAAAAACCAAAAAAAAAAAAAAAGACCAAAGTATCTATACACTTAGGTGGTCAGGGCCACGCCACCCTCAGGCCACAGTGGAGCAAAGGGGCTCATTACGTAGTTGGAGGAAGGGGACTGCTACTCACCATTATCACCCCAGTCGACGTTCCAAGAGTTGGCTACCAGCCAGTAGGGGACTCCATTCTCTACTCCCCAGCCCAGGATGCGGATGGCATGGCCGCCCATCATGTCACCGGCCTCGTGCTTGTAAACCCCTGAGGAAGGAAAGGAAAAGGCAGTCCTGACTGCACGCAGGCTACTGCCTGCCCCGAGTCCCCACAGACAACTGGCCACCCAGTCAGAAGCAACAGGCTGACAGGAACCAACTATTCCCCTACACAGAAATCTCTAGAAGACTGGAGAGGGGCTCAGGAAGACCAGTTAGCTTGGCAAGGCCATGGAATCCCAGGGAATGGCACCATCTGAAGGAATTAGAAGGATAAGGGATGTGGTTGTGGTCTTGTGCGTCAGTGGGGGTGGGTGTTGAGGTTTCGAAAGCCAGGCCTAGTTGTCTCTATCCTGTCCCATACTCTCTCCCCACCCCGTCTGCCTGTGGACTAAGATGCAGCTCTCACTGTCCCAGCAAGCGTGTCAGCATGCTCCCTGCCATGATGAGAATGGACTAAGCCTCTAGAGCTGTAAGCCAGTTCCCATTAAATGTTTTCTTTCACAAGGGTTACCTCGCCCATGGTGTCTCATCATAGCAATAGAACGGTGACTATGACAAGGGCTATCCACAGTATTAGGAGATTATAACTGTACACATATGTATGTGCATATATGTATAGAAGGTGTGTGTGTATATGTTTGAGAAAGGGTCTAAGAGGCCCAAGTTGGTCTCAAACTCATACTCCTGCCTCTGCTTCCTGAATGCTGGGATTACACATGGCTGCCAGTATACCTGACTAAGTGTGTGTGTATATTTTGAGAAAGGGTCTTATTAAATAGCCTTAGCTGACTTGAAACTCACTGTGTACACCAAGCTAATCTCAAACTCAGAGGTCTGCCTGCCTCTGCCTTTTGAGTGCTGGAATTATATCCACCATGCCTGGCACTGTAGAAATATTTTGGGAAGCCCAACACACTTAAGTATGCAAATTAATATTAAAATGGGATCCCACAAAAATTATCACTTGGTTGGCTTTAAAATAAAGGTTCTGATAAACTCTTAAGTTATGCAGTAAACTTAAAGCCTGAGATTGTATGTCAGGGTTCATCTGTCAAACTTTACAGGGCTTGCGGAGGTTTCAAGCTGCTCTGGGGTCCCCTAGAGAGGTAAGGGGGAGGTGGACAGCTGCCACTGTTGGCTGATGGCAGGTGTCCAGAGAGCCGGTCAACCAGGCCTTGCACTTGTGTGACTCACTTTTCAAACTGAAATACATCTTTAAGTAAATGGGAACAGGTGCTGAGATGCCTATTCTTGGTTGTCAACTTGACTACATCTAAAACCCAAATGGCTGGGCACACCTATGAGGAATATTTTCTTAATTAAATCATTGGAAGTGGGAAGATACGCCTCTAATTCAGATCTTTTGAGGTTGGAAGATCCACCTTTAAACTGGGTCTGATGTACTGCCAACCTATAGGAAGGACATGGAAGAAGGAATTCTCTCTCTCTCTCTCTCTCTCTCTCTGCTTGTTCTCACTAGCAAGTCCATTCCTTCATGTATTAGACTTCTTTGGGATTCCAGTGTATATTTAAGACCAACTTAGACATCCAGCCTCATGGACTGAACAACTACTGGATTCTTAGACCTTCCATTTATAGGCAGCCATTGTTAGACTATCTGGACCATAGCCTATAAGTCATTCTAATAAATCCTCTTTAGATAGATAGATGGGGGGGAAGAGAGGGAAGGAGACAGAGAGAGGATAGATAAGATAGATACATTCATTCATTCATTCGTTCATTCATTCATTCATTCTGTAAGTTCTGTTCCTCAACCTTCCCAATGCTGCAGCCCTTTAATACAATTCCTCATGTTGTGGTGACCCTCTAACCATACAATTATTTTTTTTGTTTCTACTTCATAACTGTAATTTTGCTACTGTTACAAATCATAATGTAAGAATCTGATTTGCAGGATGTATTTTCATTGTTACAAATTGACCCAAAGGAGTTGGCCGGTTAGCTCAGTTCGTTAGAATGGTGCTAACAAACTGACCCACAGGTTGAGAACCACTGCTCTAGACGACCCTGACTATACAGACGCTATGAGCTGCTAATCACAAGTCACATTTGTGATCCCAGCTACGTGGAAGGCTGAGGTGACCTAGGCCTTGGTAAAGATAAAGAATGACAATGTCAAATGTGGATGAGCCACAAGGACAGGAGTGGCTGCTATGGAAGGACAATCATCCGCAGAGCAGGGGGCTGAGCTGGGTTGCAGGGGTGGAAAGGAGCCCTAGAGAGACCCTGTGGAGACCACGCTCGGAGGGAGCCAGTGAGCACAGCAGTGGGAAACAGTGACCGTCATCAGACAAACACCACAGGCTGACTGACTATCTGCCTGGAAGAGTGGGGAGGGGGGTTGAGTCCCAGTGCTCTGCTCTCCCAAAGCCTCTGCCTACCTCCAGTGAGACCTGCTGGCTCATGTGGACCCTGGGCCCTTGGGCTCTGACCTTCCAACCCTGGCTGCCATTGGAGTTAATAGATACCTGATTTGTAAGTCAAGAAATCTGAGAACACAGTGAAGGCGCCCTCCACTGGGCCATTTTTGTAGATTTCCGCCATGATCTCCTTCTCACTGTTAGACACGCTGTAGGAAGTGTACCCTGCAGAAGGAACAAAGCAGAGTGAGAAGGTGCCTCCAAGAAGACCCTACGGTTTAAAACCAGGTTCTAACCCTTGTGAAACAATGGTCTGCCTAGTCCCCTAGAGCTCAAGTGGGCGGAGGCAGGCAGAGTGTGGACCGGAGTGCCCAGGAACCAGGTGTGAATTACCCGACTTCCCTTCTTCCTGATGCCCCTGGGGTTTCTCTGTGTAGCCTGCTGTCCTGGTACTCTCTCTGTAGACCAGGCTGGCCCTGGACTCAGAAATCTGCCTGCCTGTCTCCCAAGTGCTGGGATTAAAAGCATACATCCCCCACCACCCCCGGTGCTAGATTCTTAACACTCAATGGCATTGGCCTCCCCCCTGACCCCCAGCAGGCCCCGGCTTACCGTAGTGCTTATCTTCTTTGTAGGATGGGGAATAGCCAGCCTCACAACTCTTGGTACACCTGGGAGTGTCTCCTTCTCCAGTGCACTGGGGCCGGGTGCCATTGACATGGTGCTCACAGGGAGGTATGGTATATGGTAAGCAGCCTGAGGGAGGGAGGGGACAAGATGACATCAGCCTACAACCCACAATGCAAGGGTTCCTTCCCCAGGCCAGGTAGAGCTGGGATGCAGTCAGACCATGTCTACTTCCCGTGGGGGCTGCTCCTGTATTGAAGGTGGTCTGGCTAACTATCAATCAGCTGGCCCTCTACCGCTGACCCTCCCTTTACAACAGGAAAGGAAGCCACCAACACCTGCCCATGAAACCCACCTGAGAGACACGGGTTGTAGGCACACACTCACCTACATGGGAATTGTAGAGTCCACCAGAAACCAGGCCTTTTTTGATCCAGAAGTTCCATGCTCCAGAGGGATAGCCACCATTACAGCTGGAAAAGAGCGTCTATCAATGTTGAGCTAGTTCCAGCTTTTCCCACACATCACAGCGAATATCAAGGTCGTCCCTGGGAATACATGGTCCTCACAAGTCTCCTCTCACAGCCTGATATCCCGATTTATCCTCTTGCCACTGTCATTCCACCAGGGACTTGATTCAGCTCCACCTCTGTCCACGGGGACTCTCCAGGACACAGGGACTCCCTTTTTCCCATGTCCATATCAAACTGACCTTCAAAGCTCCCCTTTCTGGAACAGTGGTTCTCAAAACTGCACAAGATGTTGTAAGTCCCTGAGCACAGCAGCCCCCTTCCCCCCCTCTCTCTGAGACAGAATCTCTCTATGAAGTCCTGGCTCTCCTGGCACTTACTCCCAAGTGCTGAGACTAAAGGCACGTCCCACTACACCTGGACAGTTTGATTTCTGAGGTTTTAGTTATATCTTCAACTAAGGCCCAAACATATTAAGTGTAAAATTCCAGAATTTCTCAGTTTTAATTTGTACACTGTTCTGAGTAGCATGATAAAAATCTCACACTCCCTGGTCCATTCAGCATAGAACATCAATCATCTTTGTCTGGAGTATCCATGCTGATAAGCTATTATCTCTAGTCAACTGGAAGCTATCTTGGTTATCAAATCCATAGCTGTGTGTTGTGGAATATTAGTTAAAGATGTATTGCATTCATTTGTGCGTGGAATATTTAATGATGCAAAGATGTGTTGCATTCTTTTGTTACATTTGTTTAACTCTGTAAAGCTTTGTTACTTTGTCTAAAATACCTGTTACTTTGTCTAAAATACCTGACTGGTCTAACAAAGAGCTGAACCGTCAACAGCTAGGCAGAAGAGAAACGATAGGTAGGGCTGCCAGGCAGAGAAAATGATTAGGAGGAGCTAGAAAAGGAGAAGGAGAGGAGGATGCCAGGGGCCAGCCACCTGGCAACACAGCCAGCTATGGAGTAAGAAGGAAAGAAAGAATTAGAATAGAGAAAGGTAAATGCCTAGAGGCAAAAGGTAAATGGGATAATTTAAGTTAGCAAAGCTTACTAGAAACAAGCCAAGCTAAGGCCAGGCATCCGGAAGTAAGAATAAGTCTCCATATATTTATTTGGGAGCTGAGTGGTGGCCCCCAAAGAGCGAAGTGTAAAAAGCCAACAACAGCTCTAAGGCTGTGGTGTGGGTTCAAGTAATCCTTGATGGCCAATTCTAAGAGCGGTGATACTGGCAGCTCAGGCATACCACCCGGAAGCTGTAAATGACTTCTTCATGTGAAAAGGCCCAAGTTCTGAACTTAATGAGGAAAAGTACATCATAAACTGAGGTTGCTAAGATCTACGGTAAGAATGACACTCCTATGCCTTACATCATGAAGAAACAGGGATTCATGTTGGCTTTATTGCCACCCGTTGGGCTCTAAAGAGTTATGGCCGCTGGGTGGTGGTGGTGCACACCTTTAATCCCAGTACTCGGGAGGCAGAAGCAGGCGGATCTCTGTGAGTTTGAGGTCAGCCTGGTCTACAAGAGCTAGTTCCAGGACAGGCGCTAAAGCTACAGGGCAAAAAGAGTTATGGCCACAATAAACATATGTTCAGCTAAAATGGAAACAGGGCAGTAAGGGGAATAGGCAGCAGGCAGATACAGGATTATGCCCCTGGTTTAAGGCATCTACTTGGGGCTGGGGCAGGGGCGGCTAGACCATTTGCAAAAGGAGGTCTGGTGTCCTTTGCAGCTCCAACGCATTAGGCAGAATATGGAAGAACGGGGCTCTGCCTGGGGAGAGGTGGAACTACCTTGCTCCTTCCTGCTGCTCCCACACTATTGGCGTGAGGCCCACACACATTCCTTTTGTAACTTTCAGGAACGTCTAACCTGCACCACTGCTACAAGCTAAGGGCCAGGGGACCCTGGTGAGCACTTGAGTTACAGACTGAGTTTAGTGTGACCCCACTCCCCAACTGGGATCTGTCATCCTTATCGAGTAGACTAGTATACTTCTCTGAGTTGGGGGGTAAGGGAAGTGATGGGGGACAAGTGGGGCAAGAGCCAGACAGGGAACAGAAAGTAAGCAAAACTTTTGGAGATCATATTCTGCCAGGACTCTTTGTCCGGAGAAGCTCAACAGCAGCAGCTATAATAAGTCTGCCTGCAGACTCCCATGTCTCTCCTCTGTCCCTGCCACAAAAACAGCTTTCCCCTCCCCAGGGAGCCCTGAGTTATTTAGTACAAAGGAGGAAGGGGCTAAGGGTCTCCAGGAAGAGGTGCCAATAATTACCCGTCCCCACACTGGATACCACAGCAGGTAAGCAGGTCCTGAGCAGACACCTCCACGTTGACATGGCCATTGGTGTGGATGCAGAGTCGGTCAGACATGGCTTCCACCGCCCCAAATGCCTGTAGGAATAGGAAGTCCCACCTGGTGAGGAGCCCATCTTAACTGAAGGAAGGAGGGTCCTGGGCATGCTCCACCTTCTCCCCTAACTCTCCCTTCCAGCTTGTGCTGGCTGATTCCAGTTTGTTCCAAACCCACTCTCAGCCTCCACTTGGCAGGAGTCTGAATTAAAACAAGCTTCCTTCCACCCTCAGAAACATCCATCCATAAGCCTGGTCAACAGGAATTCCACACTGAGGGTCCCAAGATTGTCACCTGAAGTATATGGAGCCTTCTGAATGGTGAGACCCTTTCGATGTCAGGTGAGGCTTCTGGGCTCACACTTAGCATTAAAGAGACCAACCTAAGCCTGGCTGAGGACTTGGCTCACAAGGAGCAAATTCCAACAGAGAGCAGATGGGAGCCACCATAGGCACAGGAGGGTGACAGGGAGTCATTTGGGGCAGATGAAAGGACCGTGTGTATGGGCAGCAGAGATGGCCACCCAACACTGGGAGCATATTTAATGCCACTGGACTCTATACTTAGTTAAGAGGGTGGCATTTTCTGTCATTCATATTTTGCCACAGTTCAAAAACCACAGAATAGCTCACTGACGGAACACCCATGAAGCTGTGTTGCGTCAGAGCGGCTGTGTTTACTGAGGAACACGGCTCCACAGCCTGTTCCTGGACCTCGATCTCAGGACCCCACTGTATGTCCATCATCCACTTCATCCCTGCAGCAATTCCCAACCACAAGGATCAGAAACCGTAGCGATGGAAAGAAACTGACTCCAACATCTCCTCACTTGCCTCGTCCCAGCTGGTCCCTCCCTAGATACCCCATCACATCCCAACCAGACTGCAGGAAGCCGGCCCCACAACAGCAGGGTCTTACCCAGCAAGAGCCGCAGGAGCCCTGGTCTCTGATCTGTTTGATAGTTGGGCAGTTGGGCCACTGTTCCCGTGCATCGAAGTTTTCAGGTAGATCCATGTCCTCAGCAAACCCAACTCTGGGACAAAGAAGGACTCTGTTACAAAGCACAATTTCCTCCCCTATCCCTGAGAGGACAGGTAAAGCACGGCGGTCCCTGGATGGACTGTCCATCCTAGAGAGGTGGTGAGACACAGGCAGGTGTCCTTTGCCACTTTACCCTGTCCAGCGAGACCCAGCACTGTGTACACACCCCCCTCCTACGCTTATTTAATGGGTGTTTTTCAAACATTCTACCTGTGGGATACAGGTTGCGCTCTCTCTCTCTCCCTCTCCCTCTCAGACAGGGTCTGACTATGTAGCCCAGGCTAGCCTGAAGTCCTTAGTGAATGTTGGAGTTACAAGCATACCCCCCATCATGTCTCATTCAAACCACTTCAGCAACACTAAATCCGTCAGGTTTATTTAGGCTGGTGAACTGGAGGTGCAGGTCCACCTGTGCCTTCGTCTTTTAGATTTATCTATTTAGTGTATGAGTGGTTTGCCTGTATGGATGTCTGTGCACTCCATGTGTGCCTGGTGCCCTCGGGTCAGAAGGTACCAGATCCTCCAGAACTGCAGCCTACGGATGTGTCTGAGCCACCATGTAGGTGCTAGGAACCGAACCCAGGTCCTGTGCAAGAGCAACAAAGTATTCTTAAGCGCCGAGTCACCTCTCCAGCCCTGGGATTCATTTTATTTTATTTTCTTTGTACGCGCATTTAGCAATGCACGAGGGTGTTATGTGCCTACCCTAGATGGTACAGCTGTCTACAGAAACCATTCCAATTTTCTCACTACGTCTGCAGATGCAGCTCAACGGCTGAGTGCCTGTCAAGTCAAGCATGTGTAAGTCCTCAGTTTGATGTCCAGGACTGGGATCGGGGCTGGATGTAGAGGTGCATTGTATGGCAGGAAGATTATAAGTTCAAGGCCATAGCAAGACCCCTCAGGGCACAGTGTATCTGTGGGGCTATAATCAGAAGAGAGAGCCAAGCAAAGTTCTACAGTATGGGCAAATATTGCCCTGATTCTAAATGCTTCTAATCTCTTCCTTTCTAATTTGGAATTTTAAAATATTAAAGTGTGCCTTGCCTACAGCCTGACCTGAGTTAGATAACATCATCACTGTCATGTACCAACACTTGATTACCTCATCCTTGACAGACATCCTAATCCTTGTTAAGAATTCTACATGAGTATGCCCACAAGGTAGTAAATCCAGATTTTGAGGCAGTCTCTGCAGCCCAGAGGGCTTCCTCTACCTCTGCCTACATCCCAACACTAGCACTACTGCTCACAAGCCAGTATGCAGGGGCAGTGTCTACTCTGGGGGTGTCACTCACCTTTCAGGCAGCTTGGGTCCACCCAGGATGGTACCACACAGCTTCTTCAGGTAGCTTATGTCAACATTGTAGAAGTTTCGTCCAGCCTGAAAGAGAGTCATCACACCAAGACAGTCACCCATTGGGGGGGGGGGAGGGGGGGGCGTTTCCCAGGATGGTAGGACAAGGGTCTTGCCCAATCCTGGGAGCTAGGGGAACAGGCAGAGTGATTCAGGGTCAGCACTGTTCTCAGACCATAGTGTCTTCTCTGCTCTGCTGTAGGTTGTTAACAGGAGAACCTGCCCAGACCTGGAGGAAATGATGGTTTGAAGTACAAGGAACCGCCTCACCTTCCATGGTAGTTTTCCTAGGGTCAACCCGATTTTGGAGCTCACTATCCCTCCACACACCTCCATGTACAAGTGTTCACACATGTGCGTACTCCCATGCACACAATGTGGAGCTCAGAGAGGAAGCTTCAACTTCCAGAAAACAATGTCCTATGCCAGTTAGTTAGTCACCTCAGAGGCAGTGTGCACAAGGTGACTCAAAGCAGGACCCCACAGAAACGGACGGGAAATAGCCACAATGCCCACCTGCCATGTCGTATTTCGTTTGTTGATATAGTTGATCAGGTCATCCGACAGTGGGTGGAAGGAAGGCTTGTTGTTGGCACTCGCCAGTGCCAGCAGGCAAGAGAGAGAGACCAGGGACCACCACATTCTGGAAGCTGGATCTGCACCCACCTAAAAAAAATAAAGACATAGGTAGCATCAAAACGATTTCTATACAAGGACACTGCTCAGGCCTCCTGGCTGCCTTTATGGCCCCAATACGAATCCGGGTTTGATGGGATCCTGTAACATAACACATGACAGTATGTATGTCCCCTCCTGGCTATTTTAAAACTGTCTGGACCTGATCAACAACTAAGCTTAAGAGAGTCTTCCAGTGCTGTAGGACAGCTATCCTGGAGCTGGATGTGATGTAAACCCTACACTGAGGAAGTCAGGGGTATGAGAGTTCAGCCTGGGCTATGTAGCTACAACCTGCCTCAAAACAAACAACGAAAACCAGTCAGTCTGTGTGGGTTTGTCCTAAGGGGAACCAATGGGTAAGGAAACTAAAAGAAGTCATGTTCATAGCCTCACTTAAAAACATTTGAAATGATTTTGTTGCCTGTATGTGCGACCGTGTGCAGGTCTGAGGACATGAGGTTCTGGGAACCAGCTCTTTCCTTCTACTTCAGGCCTGAGTCATCTCCCCAGTTCTGCGAGCTCCACTCCTGGCACATTTCAAGCCAACAGAAGCTGGGCTGGTGTTCGTTGCTGAGAACTAAGGACCCATACTGAATACGCCAGGGGCACCAGGCTCTCAGGAGCCCCTCTGGTTTACCCTGTCAACCAAGGGCTTTGCTTCCGGCTCCTGAGAAGGAAAACTTATTACATCAATACCTTGGCCTCTGGACCTTGTGAACTGGTTTCAGAGTCAGGAGACCAGCCATTTCCTGCTCAAACCATGAGTCACCCTCTTGAGCAAGTAGCTTATAAAGGCCAGGTCTTTCCTGGGTATTGACAGCTGGGGCTGGGCCTAGAGGGAGCAACAGCAGGTGTGGGTGGGGCTGGGACCCTGTCTCAACTGTAGGACTCACAGAAGCAAGTGCACTAAGTCAGGGTCACGTGTTGTAAGGACACTGGAACACAGACACTTAAGAGAACTTTTGGTGAGTGGGAAGTTAAGACAGGATCTCACTTAGTCCAGGCTGGTCTCCAACTCCTCCTGCCTCTGCTTTCTGAGTGCTGGATCACAGGCATAAAAGCATACTGAAGGAAAACTAAAAACTCTTATTTAAGTTCAAGCAACAGAGTTGGGTCCTCAATGTGTTAGAATGACGGTAAGTCTGGTGTGTGTGTGTGGGGGGGGGGGTGTTGAGCAACAACTCAGCCATAAGAACAATGTGTATGGACAGAAAGACTATTCTGAAAAAGCTCCCATGAAGGCCCCCTGGACATCATGATATATTATAAAATGCCTGGCGATACTAGCTCAGAAAAGTTCCATTAAAAAAAAAAGTCAGACCATCCAAAACTCATCTTGGGTATGGGGAAAAAGCGTGTGTGGGCCAGGGAGAGAGGAAGTGACAACACACTCCTGCAGATGTGCTTGCACAGCTGGCTGCCCATCCCGGGAAAACAAGGAGAGCCAACCCTGCACACCTGGCTACCCCACGCAAAAGTGTTTCATGGAAGGGAGACATCAAAACATGCAAGCCTGAGCAGGTTTGTGAGGCATGCTTGTAACCCTAGGGCTCCGGAGGCTGAGACATGAGGCGCAAGGATTCAAGGCTAGCCTGGGCTACACTAGTAAGATACACAAAACTAAACAAGCGAAAAGCCCAAACAAAACTAACTCCCTGGAAAGCCTTAAACTAGCATAAAACAAAACCTTGTTAGGCGGCACATTAAAATTAAAAGTCTTATGCTGGTGGGATGGCTCTGCAGGTAAAGGGACTTGCAGCCAAGCCCAGGGACTTGAGTTTAAGTTCCTGCTTGATGAAGGAGAGATCTGACTCTTACAAGCTGTCCTCTGACCCCCACGTGCACACGCACAACAAATAAACAAGTCTTCATAATAAAAACAGCAACCAAGATATATGGGAAAAGCAGTGCTCCCATTAAAGGCTTTGTGTCCTCCATAAAACAAGACTTGAACGTCAGAGGACTTGGGGCTGAAATGCAGCCGAGCAGAACATGGGCTTAGCGTAGATGAGACTCCGGATTCCAACCCCAGCACCACACACTCTCATGTCAGAAACACGGGATAGGAAAATGGATGTAGCAAGTACAGAAAAAGTGCAAATGGCCAAGGCAGATATAAACGTGTTCAGCCTCAGGGAGGCATAGGTGAAATTGAGAAGCTGTCAGTCTCAGAGGCCAAAGCAGGTTGCTTCTTCTCCTGGGGGAAGCAATAAGAGAAGCCAGCCTAGACCCGTCAACTGGAACCTAGACACATGGCGTCTGCATATGGACACTAGACATTTACCCACTACACAGTAACCCCAACACACACCGACACAGGCACACCAATGTCCACTGAACACTTGAACACAAGCCCGTGAGACAAAAGTCCAATAGCATAGTAACTGGGAAATCACTGCACAGAGTTCAAACAGCCACCCAGAATGAGCTAGCTAAGGGAAACCACACTGCAGAAATGAAGTAAAACCACCCCAGCGCCACAGTTAGGTGAGAAAGAAGCAGCAGATGACTGGGGGACACAGGGGCTGTGTCTGCTAGTGGGCAGGTCAGGTGCAGAGACATAGTGTTGTCCTAAGGAAAGCACACACAGGCAGTGACTGCATCCTGAGGGCTCCTTTTCCGTCCTGTATGGCTATGATGCACGAGTGCCTCAAATGTGCAAAAGTTCGTGTGCACAGCCCTTGGTTCTCAGTTAAAATAGGTGGGCTTAAAAGGCTGGGCTTGGTGGGAGGTCTTGGTGTGACCCCCACCTCATTTCTGTTTTCCCTTCTAGCTATGTAGGGGCTCCCGGACACAGGCATTCCTGCCACGGCACTGGCACTATGGTGTGCACCAAAGTAAGGGGCCCTGGACAGATGCCCAACCTGTGAGCTTCAACTTTCAGTCCCCCCGAGCTATATAAACCCCCTTTCTTTACATGCCCGGCTTTGAGTATCTCTATAATAGTGAGAAATGGATTGCCACATGTATATATGTACAACTTACCCAACACTTACTGCCCCCACCTCCAGTGACTCATGGGAAGCCTGTCTCACATGGCCATGTGTCAGCCATCACATGACCTCCAAACCACCCTCTGACTTGTACTTGGCATCTTATCCTTTTTGTGTTTCTGTGTGCATGCATGTTCAAGCATGTGCAAGTATAACATATGTGCATGCCTCTGGAGACCAGGACATTCACGGTGTTGTTGCTCAGAGGCCATCCAGGTTATTTCTAAACAGGGTCTCTCAATGCCTGGACCTTACTAAAGTGGGGCTGGCTGTCCAGTAAGATGATTTCTGCCTTCCCAGTGTTCACACGGGTTGGGGGCATTACTCACTCCTGGGGAATCAAACTCAGACCCTTGTGCAAACTCTTTACCAGCTAAGTCATTTCCAAAGCCCAGCATCTGAACCTTTCTTCCACGACGGGAGGCCTGATAGAAACACTAGCGTATCCACTCCCTAGGGTGGGAGTCTGGACTAATGAAGGAGCTGGTTAAGTATGTCAGACTCTCCTATGTTGAACTGACACCCATGGGTTCTCACCATACTGTGTGTGGCGAGTAACAGTGTCCCGAGATACCCTCTGAGGATGTGGCATCTGTTGAGCTGTTAAATATAAGCCGAGTAGAGAGGCACATTTCCATGGTAACTTGAATGTTACAAAAGATGTCTTTGGTTTCTGTGGTGGCAGGCACTCTCATGCCCCCAAGGACACTTTCTGGAAACTCATTTTCCATTGGTTCTGCAGCCCACCTCTGACTAACAGACTTTATTCTCTCCACCGTCAGGGCTCTGCCCGGTTGCAAACTTACGTACCGGGGCTTCAGTGGCTCAGCTGTCCCCACTCAATGTCTAACCCCACTCACACCAGAATAAACCCCAGGAAAAAGACTTCACCTCCCAAACCGAGATTCTCTGCTCCTCACTTGGCCTCCAGCTGCTGAGGAGGCCAGGTTCTGCTGGAGACTGGACACCAGGGTCTAGATCTTGGTTCTGCCGCTGTCACCCTTGAACGCTGCCTTTCGCTGAGGCTCAGATTCTACACCTCCAAGGTGGGAATAAGCACCACGTTTCCATGAGGAGCAGAGGAGGTGACGAGATCCTGAGTCAGTGCACATGCCCCACCCTCTCCCCACACCTCTCCCTTCCAGCTTGTGCTGGCTGATTCCAGTTTGTTCCAAACCCACTCCTCCACTTGGCAGGAGTCCGAATTAAAACAAGCTTCCATCCTTAGGAAAACCCACAAGCCTAGTCAACAGGAATTCCACACCGAGGGTCCCAACACTGTTGCTTGAAGTATATGTAGCCTTTTGTCCCCACCTAGCACACTGATTCCCCAAGAATGCCAGTCTTCCTAGATATCACACACATAGGACAGGAACTTCGGTGATGCAGCCAGCAGTGACAATAAGCTAAGCTGTCCGTAAACCTGTCACGGGTTCCGTGTCTTTGTCTGAAATAGCCCCGGTTTTCACTTCCCCCTACTTTAGCAAGCACTTCCCTTTATTTCCCAATTCTGTGATTTTTTTTTTAAACAGAAAGTCTTTATTTCACAAAAGAAAGGGGCTGGAACAGACAAGCACATTTACCGCTAACCAGACTCCTCTTCCAGGTGTACAGACGGAGGGCAGTTGTGGGCAGAATTTACTTCTAGCTCAGGTCAGCTGCTCCTGGGTTCCACCCTCTCTCCTTTCTAAATTATACAGCAATCGATGTCTCAATGTCCTGTTATTGCTGTCTGTCTACACGACACAGTCACATGCACAGAATGGCTGGGGAACTGGCGATGCTGTCAACAGCAAAACAATTTCCCAAACTAGCTAAATGCCCTTCCTCGGACAAATATAGCCCCTGGGACTCAAAAAAAAAAAAAAAAAAATGGAAGCTAGTTCCAGGACAGGCTCTAGAAACTACAGAGAAACCCTGTCTAGAAAAACCAAAAAAAAAAAAAAAAGGAATAAATATCCACAGAGAAACAGATGCCATGGTGAAGGAAGCATCATGTAATGGTATCCTAAAAAAGAAAACTGGGGGAAGGGGGCACAAGCTCGACAAAGAAAGCTTTCTTTGACAGGCACAGAGTCTCAGGCTGACTAGAGTCTACATCATATTCTAAAGGCTGTAAGGAGACAGAATATGTAGATCTCAAAGACCCACAGGACACCTGCCGTGTCCTGGCACGGGATCTTCTGCTCTCCCTGACCTCTCCACACCAGCTCTAAACTATCAGAAGCATGAAATGTCTTCATTTGCCAATAGCCACACACTGTGACCATCCGTCACAGATGTGCAGGAAGGTGGGAAAACTGGACGGGGAGACCTGCTGGGACCTCAACAATGCATTTTACGAGTTTCTCTTCCATAAAAGCAAACTTGTCTCAGCTTGGGCACCTGCTCCTCAAGTTCTGACCACTTCAGTCCACCCACAGAACAAGACCATGCAAGCTTCGTTTCCTTTTGACTGGTTTGCTCAGTCGCTCCCCATGCTGGGAACAGACATCCTAATCTCAAAGGTGTGCAGGGCAGACCTGAAGGAGGTCAGAGACTCCCCCTTTTGAGGAGTCTGAATCACAGCCTCGATGTGGACTTGCAGATTTCACATCTTTGCTCCTAGTAGGGAAGTGTGATTGGTTCATGGCTGACCCTTGAGAACAAAAGCCAGGCTGGGGCTATCCACAGCCCAGCTACCTTCTACCCAAGGCACATCTGGAAGGGGACTCTACCGACCTAATTCAGAGGCAGACTGCTTACCAGTTCAATTGAGAAAATGCCCCCATAATAAGATCAGACTGTGGGCAGACCTATAGGGCATTTTCTTAATTAGCGATTGATGGGGGAGGTTCTATGAGAAAGCAGGCTGAGCAAGCCACGAGGAGCAAGCCAGTAAGCAGTTCCCCTCCATGGCCTCCGCATCAGCTCCTGCCTGAGTTCCTGTCCTGATCTCCTTTAATGGAGACTACGATGTGGAAGTGGAAGCCAAGCAAACCCTGTCCTCCCCAGCTTGCTTTCAGTCATGGTGTCTCACCACAGCAATAGCGACCCTGACTAGGCCAGGCCCTCGGAGGAAAAACATGTCATTGTTGGTAGAAAATAAGACAATTTGGACAGTCAACATCCCCAGAAGCTTTTCTTCTCCAGCTCTGTTCAAAACCTGCAAAAACACTCTGCATGGGGGAGTGTGTTCCCCAAGCCTGCGCCTAAAAAAACACACAGTACAAGGCTTTTTAAAGATCTTGAGATGTAAATGAGAATCGTGTTCTATGCTTCTCAGCTTGATCTCTAATTCAACTGCAGGGTAAATTAAGTTCCAGGCTGGTCGCGCGGAGGCCCAAGCGGATGTGTAAACAAGCAACGGAAATGCTCTATCTGTGAGCTGGGTATCGTCTCCTTTCTTGGGGCCCCAGGAAGAAAGAATTCCTCTCCAGGCTAACAGAAGTGATAGACAGAGGTACTCTTTTGGACAGTGTCTCCCTGTACCAGGCTTGGGGCAGCCACCAGCAGGCAGAGCCATCAGGTGCAACATCAGGTCTCTGCTAACTGGCTACATAACTCTATGTATGCAGCAGTCAATGCTCACTGTCCCGGGATAATTATCATCTTAAAAAGAATACAGTTTAAGACCAGGGAAAAGCTCAAGCTGGCAGAGTGCTTGCCTCACTAGCTAGCATCCTGGGTTCAGTCCCCAGCATCACATTAAACCAGAGGTAATGGCATATGCCTAGAACAGCAGCTCAAAGAGGCAGGATATGGCTACACCGTGAACTACACCATGAACTGAGGCCAGCCTCGAATATGAGGCTGTCTCTCAACACCTCTCCTCCCTACCAGGTCTCCTGATTGGGGTAAAAAAGTTATGACCATCATACAATTTGTAATAAAGTCTTCTATGCTAATGTATAGTCTACTATTTGATTATTAAAACAAAGTATAGCCCCAAACCCAGAGGGGAGCAGTAAATTGAGAACAAGTGGCAGGCTGCTTGAATCCTCAAACGCTTTTTCACTGGCACAAGCTGGCCAGCACCACCTGCCTTAGGCAAGCAGGAAGGACATGTGACTCCCGTGGATGAGCACCTCCTGCCTGGGCCAGATCAGCAGGTCAGAGGGTCAGAGAGCAGCCAACTCTGCTGTGAGAGCAGATTGTCTAAGCGTTCTCTATGTTCTGCGGACATTAACTTGGCACCTAGCAGCCCCATTCTCTTCCTCCCTGCCTGCCGGAAAGCTGTATTATCTTGGCTAGACTATAGAGTTACTGGCCCAGTAAAAAACAGGTTACAGTGGAGATTACAGACCACAAGTCCTTCCCAGCCTTCAGCTTTTACAAAACAGTTCTGGAAAGAGCCCTCCAGTCTTGTAGAAGGCTCCTATTTCAGAGGTGAGGGAAACTAAGGCATGAGACGAGACCATGGGCAAGTCCCAAATGGCTATACCTGAGTAGGTATGAATAACCTTCTGGAGATCAAATTCCAGGTCACTTTCCACCATCGTTCACCAAGTGACTCTAACAATGTGACAGACTTGCAGGTGACTTCGCTTATCTGCAAAGTCCCCCAACCTCACATACCTCCTGGATTTTAAAACCTAGGCCGTGGAAGATGGTTCAGCGGGGAAAGTACTGTTGTGCAGTCATGAGGAGCTGGGCTTGACTCCATAATGCCCACGAAAACGCTGAGGACCTGGTGGCCTGCATTTGAAATCCCAGCACTTGGGAGTCAGAGAAAAAGGATCCTTGCGGTAATCTGGCTAGCAAGACTAGCCAAATCAGTGAGCTCTGGGGTACAAGTAGCCCTGCCCCATGAAGTGGAGTGTCAATGCCTGTCCCCTGCTACCCACATACAAACATACATACACACAGACCTCTACCTACATACAAACATACATACACACAGACCTATTTAGAAAACTACAACTAATTGCAGCTAAGCTCAGCTACCCAGGTTTATGACCAAAAGAACTCGGACAAAAAAAAAAAGAACTCGGACAATTGTAGATGGTGGCATCCGTGTGTTAGGCTTAAAATGTGAAAGGCACAGGCAGAAATAAACTTGAGTTCATGGTCATACTTGGCTACATATCAATTTTGAAGCTAACCTGGGCTATATAAGATCCTGCCTCAAAAACAAAAAACAAACAAACAAACAAAACCCAAACTTTTTTTAAATTTTTTGAGACAGGGTCACTATGTAGCCCTGACTGACCTAGAACTTGATACATAGATACAGGTTGGCCTTGAACTCTCAGAGTGTTGGGGTTAAAATAGTGCACTATCACATTGAGTTAAAACCCCAATATTTAAAAACAACAACAACAAAATGAACATTAGCACAAGCGCTACTTGTGACCAACCAAAACACAAGGGAGAGCTTCACTAATCAAGACTTTGACAGCAATGAAGGCACACACTGACAATGAGGGCCTGGTAAGAGCTAACTGGGACATGGGAACGGGAACTCCTGAACTGCAAGGTGGCAGAGCCACAGAAGGGAGGGGATATCATCACTATTCAGCAGAACAAATGTGTGCAGGTCCTCCATCCAGCAATTTATCCAATTTTGCTTTGCCCAAGAGAATTTACTGTGCCACTAGGAACGAGAGTGAAAAGGTAGGAGGAAAAGAAATAGAAGTAGGAAATTTTAACTGTCCTTCAGGTTAACACATTCGAGATCAGGTGTGGTGGCGCACACCTTTAATCCCAGCAGCACTCAGGAGGCAGAGGCCGGTAGATCTCTGTGAGTTCAAGGCCAGCCTGGCTTACAGGACAGTCAGGACTACACAGAAAGACCTCGTCTCAAACAAACAAACAAACAAAAAAATGACTAACAAACTGAATTTCCTGGGCATGACAGGTGGTGTACACCTGGGATCTCAACACGTGGAGGTAGGTAGGAGGAACAATAGGGCGTGGTGGCGCTTGCCTTTAATCCCAGCACGTGGGAGACAGAGGCAGGTGGATCTCTGTGAGTTCAAGGCCAGCCTGGTCTACAGAATGAGTAAAAAACTCCATACTAATCTTCACCTACATACTGAGTCTGAGCTGGGCTACTGCATGAGACCTTTGTCACACTGCCACCCCCTCCCCAACAAATTAAACTAAACATTAAATCTGCAGGCATCAACATTGGCAAATCTCATAAACTGGGTGAAAAAGACACATAGTACAATTAAATTACATAGAACAACTGTGTACATTGTTCGGTACAGACTGGATACATTGTATTTCAAGCACAGAAGCAGAAAAGAATGATAAGAAAAATAACAGCTACCAAAGTCTAGCTTTGAAACAGCTATGAAAGACAAAGCAAGCCTAGGAGCCAAACTGATCACAATGAAACATGTCCCCTCAGAGGGGAGCACCCCACCTCTACCCCAAACCTGAGTCTGGGAGAATCAGGTCTCCAGAAAGGGGAGTTCAGACTTGAAGCTAAAAATGAAGGGCCTTCTAGGAACGGTGGCTTATTCCTTTAATCCCAGCACTGGTGAGAGAGAGACAGGTTTATCACTGAGTTTGTGCACTCGTCGTGCTTGGGCCATCCTGATCTACAAGTCAGTTTCAAGCTAGCCAAGGCTACACAGTGAGTGATAAGATCCATTCTCAAAAAAAAAAAAAAAAAAAAAAAAAAAAAAAAAAAAGACTAAACCAGGAGTGGCATCTCACCGTCTATTACCTAGCATGTGGGAGGGTGAGGCAGGACTGTCCAGTTCAAGGCCTGCTTGAACTACAGGGTAAGACCTGCTTCAAAAAGCTGGGAGGGATGGGGGAGGAGGCCAGCTAAAGCTAGCTAGGTATGGTATAGACCAGGGGCAGAGTGCAGGATGAGCACACAGAAAGCCCTGGGTTGGATTTCAGCACCTCAGACAAACCAGACAGTTCCAGCATGCAGCCAAACTTCCACCACCTCGCTCAATGTAAGGCCGAATACAAACTACAGCCACAAAAGGACTCCAGATGGATCCCCCCACCGTTTCTTAGGCAGCTCCCAGTGAGTACTGAGATGATGGGACCAGGGATTCGGACTGGGAGCTAAGCAAAGACTTCAGACTTTTATATACCTCACCTTTGTCAGCTGGCCCCACCACTGAAGTCCCTGGTTTCCTTTTTGACGTTCAAAAAGTCCCATTGCATACAGTTCAACCTCACGCATACCTAGTATTTTCCTTACAACAGACCATCAAAAGTCAGTTGGCCAACCCGAGACTCTGACACCTAAAGGTTTCCACCCATACATACCACAAAGGGCCTCAGCCTAGACTGCTGAACCAGCTCCTCCATGGGGCAGTTCCAAGAGCCTGACTAGTCTGAAATAGTTAACATCGAGAGAGGTACCGGAAGCCTCCGAGCCCCCCCCCCCCCCCCCCCGGGCTGGTGAAGCACAAACGTGAGCCCACCTTTCGCCTCCAGCCCCCAGCAGTCCCTGCAGGCCCAGGACGCATGCTTTTTAAAGGAGCACAGGTCATTTCCTCCAGGGTGCCTTTTTAAAAACGCGTCCTTCTTTGGGAGGAAGGGGGATTGGGAGGTGATATAGTCTCACTCTGTAGTCAGACAGCCTTGGGATTCATTTTGTAGCCCAGGCTAGACTCCAGTGCACAGCGATCCTCCTGTCTCAGTCTTCCAAGCGTTGTGATCGCCTGGCTCTGGTATGCCTCTGGGAGCTCTGGAGCTTTGGGCCACTATGGCCAGAACCTATGAGGAGCAATTCTCCCACGAGGGCAGCGCAGGACGGTGGGAGCATCTTCGGCAACGTTCTCTACACGCTACCCTTCTGAATCTGTATAGAACTCCTCGGCCCACCCAGAGGAGGCACCTGGGGATCAGTCTTTCTCAGACACCAAGTGTTAAGCGGGCCCCTAGGGGACTAACTCCAATTCACCTATAGCCTGGTCTGCATGCCCAACACCATGCCGGTGCAGACCTACCCCACGCCGCTTCCGGACCAGCAGGGTCCTGACTGATAAAGATTGTCCTGCATGTTCCTGTACCCCTCCACATTCCTATCATCTTGGCCATTCCCCTCCAGAGAAAGGGAGTGCAGCCCCAAGCACCCCTATCCTTTATTCCACTCCGCTTCTCTTCCTATTTCTCGGTTTAACACTTCGTGCAGGTTCCACCCAGCCACCCACCAGGTTCCTGTTCTCCATAGGACCGGTCTTTTAGGGTGCCAGGCACTGCGTGGGCTTGTGTGTAGTAAGTTGCTGGGGCAGATTCTTTAGAAGAAGCCACAAACCTGGACTAGATGCAGGTCAATACCCGCCCCGAGCACCCCTGAGACCCGGAGCCCGCGGGTCTGCAGGAGGGCCAGGGCCGAACCCTTCCCTGCAGGCTCCTCCCTCAGAGCTCCCTGAAGTCCCCAGCTCCGCCCTTGGAGTGCGCCAAGGCCACAGGAGGTACGCCGACCAGCGCGGGGTCACCAGGCCCGGCCCTAAGGGCGTACAGGCCACCAGTGCAGCTGGCCTACAGTGCCCAAATTCGGAATCCTCTCCCCGCCGAGCAAGACCATTCTCGGTGCGCAGCACCCAGGGCCGCGGAGGAACCGCGCCTGCGCCCTGGGCAAACGAGGGCCGTGTCCCAGCCGCCCGCACGCCGCCCGCCCTTCGGCTCCAGCTAAGGTGACTTCTGTCGCGGAGCCACTGCGCCCCGAGCATACTCACCGAGCGCAGCGCTACAGCCCCGGCCTGCAGCCGCCAAGCCGAACCGAGCCGCACCTGGCCTCTCGGGCACCCCACTAAGTACCCGGGCAGCTCCGCCTGCCGCTGGGCTGATTCACCACGTGACCCGTCGGCCGCGTCCCCACCCCCACGCCGTCACCGGCTCCGCCCCTTCGTCCCGGGACTCCAAACTGCTAATCCTAGATCCGCAAGGCGCAGCTGGGGTGATCCCGGAAGAAGCCGACGGACTATCTGATCTCTCCGGGGACCCCTGCGGGAGCTCTGCACCTGGAAGAAGTGACCTCTCCTACTGCATTCATCGGAAAGGCCCGGCGGGATCAGGGACCTGGAAATGACTGGCGTCCCAGTGGAGCCTCCTGGCCTCATATTCTGAAGCTTGGAGCATCCTGGCTTAGCGCTTGGAATACTCAGACCAAGGAAGGTAATTAAAACTAGAACTGGGCTGGCGCAGTAGCCTAGTGGTAGAGCTCTTTCCTACCT